>NC_135489.1:69327450-69696276 GCF_052094955.1 Ictidomys tridecemlineatus | reverse complement strand
GTTTCTCCTTCCTGGATTAGGGTGGCCTTGCTGTCCCCAGGCCGCTGCTTGGACGCCTCCTCTGCGTCCCTCCACTGGAGGTGCTGACCCGAGAGGCTGCCCCTGCCCCTGGCCCTGGCCCTGCCAGCAGAGACGGGCTCCAGGATTCCCAGACCCAGAGCCAGGGTCCACCTTTGGGTGGTCTTACCCCAGAAGACACTCTCTGAGGCTGCCATGGGGGCGGTCACGGTGCAACTGACGTCTGGCGGTGGAGACAGTAGCACTGCTGACCTCTAAGGAAGCCAGGAGCAACCCCATCGGGAATTCTTTGGCTCAAAATGTCAGCGGTGCCAAGGGGGAGGAGCCCTGCCCCAGTGGAGAGACTGAGGGGCGAGTAATGAAGCCCGTTGTTGCTGCGCTTGGTGGTGGCCATGGTCCCTTTCCTCTGGCGTGGGTGACTACACAGGGCTCCTATGAAGCTTGGGCACTCTGAGTGGGGCCGTCCGCAGGCCCTTTGCTAGGGTCTTCCTGTGCTCTCCCAGGGGGCAGATGCCATGGTTGTGCCTCAGATAAAAAAGTGGAAGACGTGAGTTCACCACGGGCCCAGGGCAGCCCCCACCCCTCTCCATGTCTGCTCCACTGTCCTTTAGTAACAGCCCCCAAGTGTTAAAGCAGCAATGTGTCACGTTGCTCAGGGTCCCTTACAGCTCCGGTGGCCACGAGATAAAGTACCAGCCAATGAGCTGTCAGCAGGGCTGTGTCAGACCTCTAGGGTGGGCTGACTAAGCTGGGGAAGTGCCCTGGTGTTCTGGGCCTACCACAATTTTTTTTTTTTTTTTTTTGCGGGGGAGTGCTGCCTGGAATGGGGAAATGATGGCTAGAACTCAAGCAGCCTCCTTGCTGTGCGAGGTAGCCAAAATAGTAGAAACCATGGAGAGCGAAGGATGAAAGGTGAAAGAGACAGGGGTCAGTTGCCTGTGGGTTGCTGGGCCAGCCTGAACCGCCTGCTATATCTTCACACAAGATAATGAGACCCTTAGGTCTTGTTTAACTCACTCTTACGGAGGCTTCTCTACCTTTGTAGCCAAATCTAGTCACTCTGACATATGACATATCCAGTGCCTCTCAACCCGTAAGCATCACCACCCAGACCGCCCCCCCCCCCCCCCTCCAGACTCTGAGCCCGACCTTTGAACCACTCTACTGTAAAATAGTGGACCCGCCCTCCTCCTGCCACCCACTGGAGGAGGAGATCAGAAAATCAAGTCTTAATGGAACAGAAAAGGTCTTCCTCTCCTCCTTCACCTTAGAGCTCTTTACAGAACACTTTCCGAGGCCTCCTTGTCTTAGATGTGTAATTAGATCAGAAACACACTCGGAGCCTCGTGGTGGAAACATCTCAGCACAGCTATCTTGGTTCCCTCCACCCTGACCACCCGAGATGCCCCAGGGGTGCTCACCACCGTGTGGCTGCTTCTGTGTCACTGTGCTGGCCTCGTGTCCCCTTGCAGAGGCTGGAGAGGGAGGGGGAGGGTCCTGTGGCTGCTAAGAGGGCAGGGGAAGGCTGCAGAGAGCATTATTGTTCTCTGAACAGCGATGCAGCTACAAAGGCATCAGAAGGACGTACCTGCCAGGTAGGTCATCAGGGAGACCCCATGTCCCCACAGGAGTAAAGCAGGTGAGGCCCAGCCTGTCTCCAAAAGTCCTGGCTTTCAGTTGTGTCTCCATGACCAGTTGTGAGGCCTTGAGGAACGTGTTCTCCTGCCCCCTGAGCGTTAGATGGCTCCTCTGTAAAATCAGGGTGACAGAAAGGCCCCCAGGAGATGGCCAGAGCCTGGAAGGAGAGCACGTCAAGCTAGCACCACGCCTGACAAAGTCCACGTGAGCCACAAGTGGTGGAGCTACCAGCCACTAACTGCACCGACTGTTTTCAATGGTAATGGACTCTGGAGGGTCTCATGCTGTCCTCTGGCCACTTGCCAGGTCAGAAAAGCCCTGGGACCTGGGAAGCTGACTCAGTCCTGGCCTCCCTTCCACCAGCTGTGTCCACCTGCACCTTTTCCTGGTACTGAGTGGGTGGGGAGCCTCCGTGGGAGCCTCCATGGGAGTTGGGATGATACAGAGTGGAAACGATGCCATAGAGCAATATTACTGAAGCCTCATTTGTGCACAAATTTAGGGATGATATGTTTTAAGCACTTGTCAAAAATGACATTGCAAAGTGGCTGGCAGGGCACACCTGTGTGCACACTTCAGCCACTCGCTCTTCTTATTTATGCTTTAAAGAGATATTCACACACTGGGCCACTTACCACTGAATTTGTTTCAATGTATGATTCATAGCTCTCGGTGTATTCACAGAATTGTGCAACAGCACCACAGTCGATTCCAGAATCTTCCTATCATGCCAGAACACAGCCCTGCAGCCTTAGCAATTAGTCCTTGCTTCCCCGTCCTCGCAGGTCCTGCCACACCATAAGTCCACTTCCTGTCGCTGGACGCTTGCCTGTCCCGGCATTTCGTGCATCACACGAGAGGTGGCCTTCTGTGTCAGGCATCCTTCGCTTGGTGGAATGTTCCGGGTTTTTCCTTCCTATGTAACACACCTGAACTTCACCCTTCTCTTTCCAGAGTCAAGGTTCATTTCTACACCAATCTCACCCTGGAGGAGGTGCCGGTGTGCCCGCGTGGTCAGGAGCAGCCGTGCTCGGTGCCAGTTGGGATGATGGGGCTGTGAGACCCCGTGCACAGAGGGCACCTGCGCCAGGCCCTGCTGCCAGGAGGGGAGCCACTGCTTGCTGGAGAGGCGGAACTGAGTGTCTCTGAGATGATGTTTGATAAAACCCTTTTCCACTCAAGGGCAGCCCTGGGAAGGCCGCTGAGGCTCAGGGCAGCCCTCCGCAATCCCCACCAGGCCACTTACCCTAAGGTGCAGAGGCCTGGGCCTCGCTCTGCACCAGCCATTTCTGCTGCGGCAGTGAGGGTCAGCACCCGGGCCTCAGGACAGGACGCAGCTGAGGCTCCCGGCCAAGCTCTCACCTGCTTTCTGCGGGAAGCGAGGAGGGAAAGGCAGAGGCTTCCCCACCAGGTCTCTGCACCAAGGAGCCATGTCACACAGATGTCTCTGCAACCTCAACAGCCATCAGGCTGGCCTCAGGGTGAGAGACCCCAAGATGGGCACTTCCCAACCTGCCACCATCCCCTCCTGCCAGCTCTGCTTTTGGTTTCAGGACAAGGAAACACAGACAGTCAGAAGGGGGCGCCAGAGTCTGGGGCCCTGACCTCCTGCCCCATTTCCTTCCCCAACCCTGCACTCCCTCTGTCTGGGCATACCCGCCATCCCCCAGGGTAGGCCTCAGTGTTTCATTGCTGGGGAAGGTGCACAGGACAGTGGCAGGCCAAGCCAGCTCCAGGGTAGGCCTGTGCAGGGGGCTCCTCCTGGCCAGGACGGTCAACCACACTGGTCCTGAGTGCAGCTCAGAGGGCAAGGTCAAGCTGCGTGTTAAGAAGGGCAAACGTCACGGAAGAGAACATGCTAGAGCTAGGGAGACGTGACCAGGGCCTGGAGACTGAGCGTGCCTACGAAGCTTCCCTCCCACTGGAGTGCTGCTTCTGTGGCAGGTCACGGCCTGAGCCTGGGTGACCCCGGGGGTCCCTGTATGTCCAGCTCCGGGTGGGTGGGTGGGTGGAAGCTCACTCAACCCTCCTGCTCTACACGGGCCTTTGACTGATTGGACGAGGCCCACCCACATTAAGGAGTGGAATTTGCTTTATTCCACATAGATCAATTGTTAATATCACCCAGGAATGCCCCCAGCAACACACCCCAAATAGCATTGCTGAATATCTAGGCTCCTCGGAGCCCAGTCAAGTTGGTGTGTGAAGCTGATCACACTGTTGTGGACACGATCCTGGCCCCGTGATCTCCCTTCCCTACTATTACCCCTGTGGTAGGTCACCTCACATGGCAAGAGAGACTGCCAATGTGATTAAGGCCATTCATCACATCCTGAATATTCCTCACCAATGCCTCGTGATTCTCAACATACAAGTCTTGCCTGTTATATTCCTAAGTATTTTACTTTTTGATTCTATTATAAATTGAATCATTCCTAGTTTCATTTTATATCATTCATTGTCATTAAATAGAGATACAATTGATATTGTGTATTGATCTGGTACTCTGCAAACTCGTGGAAATGCTCTTTTAATATGGACCTTACTATGCTTATTTTATAAGCTCAGCAATTAGTCTCATCACAATGGCCTGAGCCTCAAGTGTCCTGTTTCCTGCACCCAAATAATTCCACATGCGCGTGTGAGACAAATATGAAGTGGATGTGTTGTGTGTTTAATGTATTATTGTCCCAAATCCTCATTCTGTTAGTTTTCCTTTCCTGCATGGTAACTAACTGTGGAGAAAATCAGATTGCTTGTTATAAGCCAAAATTCAGGATGTGTCTTCACTCCTCAGCTCTTTTATCTGAGCCACCTCAAACATTTCCAATTGTCTTTTTTCTTAAACATTTAAAAATTGACTCTCTTTCTGATGGTGGTGTATCTTCCCAGTAAAAAGGCCGCTGTGCCTTCCTGAATGTACCTTCCACTATACACAACAGGTCCAGATCTGCCTCCCCTTTCAGCGTGACCAGATCCCTGCTCATCTTGATGCCTCTCCTGTCCATCACAGACACCTTGTCTAAGGTCACTTTCTGTGACCCACACCAACATTCTTTCTCTAGAAACAATAGCCATTGCCAAACTGTAACTCTTGGGTTTGTTTGTTGCACACACAAAATATCCATCGTGTAGCCAAAGTCAAGGTGAAACGTGAGCTCAACCACCGACTCCCCTAGACCCCTACCCTGCAGGTGTCCTTGAACTCCACTTTGAGAAAGAGCCGAGACCCTCAGAAATGACTTCCCAGACCTAGCGCCCTCCTGTTCTCTGCATGCCCAGCCTCTCTTGCCTCTCCCCTACCTTGCTTTTAGAATTCCTGAATCATCAGCTCCATCCTCTCCATGTCGCCCATTAGCTGAGCCCGTAATTCTGCACCCCGACCCTCCGTGGCCCTTCTCTTTTAGCCATCACCCTCCTCTCCCTGCGTCTTTAGTTTCACCATCCACCGCTTCTTTCCCTCATCAGTGGTCCCTGTCCTCCCACCGCCCTCTTGTCCTCCCTTTGGCCTGCTGTGCCCCTTTGTCTCTCCTGACCTGGGAGCCTTATCTGCAAGAGCAGTCTCTTAACATAAGCCGCTTGTGTGCCTGCTGACATCAAAATCATCCAAGGTGGCCCAGCAATGACCTTTTGCTACTTTAATCTATTTATTTTGATAAATAACTAAGAAAGGCCTACAATATTCTTCCCATGATTATAACCACATCATTTCTTAGATCTAGGGTAGAGTTTTAAAGTCAATGTAAAATACACTGATAATAAATACACAGTGACACTGGACTTTCGTAGATTGCTGACATTCAGGCCAGAAAACAAAGTAGGCATAAGCAGGCATCTCCCAGCCCTGCTCGGCTCACTGCTGCAGTGCCCAGGAGGACTGGGAAGGCAGAAGGACCTGTCTGCAGTGGTCCAGACCCACCTGTGTGGGTGTCTAGGGCACCTTTGCTTGTGATGGTCGGATGCACCTTTGTTGCTGTGGGCTACACTGTGCGACAGTTTGCATACACACCGCTCACTCATTTCCACTTCTGCAACAGGCTTGGAAGGGAAGTTCAGTTCTTTATGAGTGTGGGCACTGAGTCTCAGGGCGGTGGGGTATTTACCCAGGGTCCCTTGACTAGGAGAGGGGAAGCTGAGATTCAAACCTCAGGAGTCTGGCCCCAGACTTGCTCCTTTCACCTGTGTGTCATATCAGACCAAGAAGTTCCAGATCTGTGCGTCAGGGTGCTTGGCACTGAACTCGTGCCCTGGGCCATATTTGCCCCAGATCCAGGGTAAGAAATGGGGATGCAGATCTTTCATGGCTGGGTCTCCTCCCCTCGTTAGAGGACATGGAGAGACAATGCTGCTCTCTGTGAACCAACTTGCAGGTGGGTACACAGACAGGTCATGGCATTAACTGTGCTTGGGTGACAGCACAGAGCGCCCTCACTGCCCGTGAATGTGGGTCTAGGGAAGCCAAGCCGTAGACATTTTGTAGAACCAAATGGAATCTTTATGAAAATCTATATGATTTTAGAAATAAAGCACTAAGATTATTTCCCTAAATAGTTCATAGTCATATCAATAGAATCTATCTTCTTTATCACCAATTTTAAATTTAGCTCTGAAAACTTTTCCAAAGCCAGAGTGTGGAAGTGTTTGGTTATTTCCATGAGCAAATGTTTGACAAATGATATTGAGAACATTTTCTGTGTGTGTCAGCACCCCCCTAGGGACCAGATGGCATGGTTGGATTCGGGCAGTTGTAGGAGGGTCTGTTTACAAAGAGGAGCAAAGCATAGGCCCCTGTGTGGCCCAGGGCACAGGACAGGGTGCTGCTCAGGCTGTCAGGACAGAGCTGCTGCCATCCCTGGTCCTGGGGAGGTCAGGGGAGGTTAAGGCCTGTGAGGAGAGGGTCACCTAGGCCCACTGGGGGAACTCGTCCCAGGTACGGCAGGACACAGTGCTCTGACCTCGGCCACCCCGTCCTCATCCCTAACCCCAACAGGGAGTCAAAGGGCCCAAATGCTCCTTCAGGCCAGCCTCCAGGAACAGAGGGAGCATGACTTGGCCTGCTGAGGGGCTAGCTAGAGACACACCCACACATTAGCCTGCAAGCTCTGCTGCTTTTTCCTAAAGCAAAGATGGGGTTCACATGATTCAAATGGAGTAAAAATAGACTGAGTCCAGCACTTTGACCCACAAATTCTGAAATTCTGGAAAAACCCACATTGCACTCCAGGCTTATTTAAATACACCTATATTGTATTCAAGGTGGAAGTGTTCTTGAATCCTTTTCACTACTGGGAGAAAAGAACTGTGTGACCTTCCAAAAGATTCCAAGCCATATTTCACTGGTTTCTAAGGTAGAAGAGGTGCTTGCTTCTGGGAAAGTGGGGAGTGCATTTGTTCTTTATTCACGTCTCTAAAGAGGCCACATTTTCTTCTCTGACGAAGTTGGCCATTGGCGTACACACTGCAGGGCTCACTGACGTCTGACTTGGTGATGTAATATCCATGTCCAGAGCAGTCTCCAGACTGGGGTTCCCTGGGTTGTGCATTTGTCACTGTCAAGGTGTCAAGAACTTCAAGCTTGGACTCACAGCCCTTCAGGAGGCAGAGAGTACACCAGCGAGATGCGTGAAGGCAGAAGTCCATCAACAGGCTCTGGGCTCCTCTGCCTCTGAGGGCATCGGGCAGGTCTCACTCAGGAGTCCTGATAGCTGCCCACAAGGGGTGCACACTTGTGATCCCCACAGCCTGGAAGGTGAGGCTGAGCAACTAACCCAGGCCATGAGCAACTCCACAAGACCCTGTCTAAATAAAATGCAAAAACAGTGGGGATGTTCAGTGGTTAAGTGACTCTTAAATCCCCAGTACCAAAAAAAAAAATCAAATCTATGATACGTTGCCTCCTGTGTCCCTCAAGCTCCACCTTCTCCTAGTGCGAATTTGCTGCTTCCACGGGCACGTCTGCAAACCAGCCAGATCCTGTTCAGAACAGCCCCAGGCGGCCACATTGCCACATGAGCAGCATGTGTGTGTATGCATACATGGGGTCTGTGTGTGTGTATGCAGACATGCATGTGTGCCTGGGCTCGAAGAGCAAGAGCTTGAATCAACTCTTTCTCAGCTGTAGAGATTTGCATCTCCAGACATTCTGAAAGGCTGTAGTGATACAGGGTAGAGGGGACTTCATTGCTAGGTAGGGCTTGGGAGCTGATACACTCCCTCTCTGGTTCCTTTAATTCCACCCATGTAAGCCAGAGCCCAACCTCCCACTGCGGAGCTGCAGCCGGCTTCCAGGTCTTTCTCCCATGTGCATGATGAGCGGGGCAAAGCTGTTTAGTTACTTGGATCTGTTTACATTACATAGAAGTTTGGTTAATTAGAAATGAGCATGCTTCTTAATTAATGAACTAATTAATTTTTAAAGATGAGCTGAGCCCCCCCACTCCGGGTCCAGGCCATAGGGGGCTGGCACACAGCTGCGGTTGTCTCTGCAATTCTTGGCAAGGACAGTCAGAGTGTGGAGTGACACAACCACCAGCCTTGGTGAAACAGGATATGTGTGGATGGCAGATTGTCCTCATCCCACCGATGCCAGTGGAGTCTCTGTCGTGTGCAAGGAAATAAGTTGGGGGACCCTGGGACCTTGGAGGTGAGCAGACAGGCAGCTCTGGAACGGAACTCGGGGTGAATGGAGGAAGGGAGGTTTGTACGCTGTACACTCAGAAGAGTCCTCTGGGTGCTGAGAGTGGGGAGAGAGGTGAGTGAAATACCAAGATTTAGGGTGATCCTCTCTGGATAAGCAGGAAGTTTGCTGTGGGAAGAGGGAACATGGTACAAAGATGTGAAAGGTTAAGGCTTAATCTGAGAACATAGGAGAACGGCTGTGATGGGGACTAAAAAGGGGCTGGGAGGGCTCATGAGATCCAGGTGAGAGAGGCAAAATCAGGCACAGTGTTGTCAGGATTTCTTGGGAACCCAGCCCTAGTGAGTTAAGCAGGAAAAAGAATATAAGAACTCATTTAAAATGCCAACATCAGCTTCAGGGATGGCTATATCTAGGTGCTCTTCCTGCATTGTCAAGAATCTTACCTCTATTCCTTTGCTCTATTTTCCTCTGCATTGGCTTTCCCCAGGTAGCAGACATAAAGGTCTTCCTGATATTTTCCTTAGCACCTTAGTGACCCCAGATATATATATAATATAATATATTTAGTCCATTCATCTGTTGAAGGGTACCAAGGTTGGTTCCATAGTTTAGCTATATAAACATTGATGTGGCTGCATCACTGTTATATGCTGATTTTAAGTCCTTTGGGTATAAACCAAAAAGTGGGATAGCTGGGTCAAAAGGTGGTTCCATTCCAAGTTTTCTGAGGAATCTCCATACTGCTTTCCATAGTGGTTGCACCAATTAAAAGCAGATCAAAGACTTAGGCACTAGACCCTGTGCCTAATAGAAGAAAAAGTAGGTACAAATCTTCACTATGTTGGCCTAGGATCTGACTTCCTAACAAGAATCCTATAATGCAAGAAGTAAAATCAAGAATCAATAAATGAGACAAATTAAAACTAAAAAGCTTCTTCACAGCAAAGGAAACAATCAATAACATGAAGAGAGAGCCTACAGAATGGGAGAAAATCTTTACCACATGCACCTCAGATACTGCATTAATCTCCAGGATATAAAGAACTCAAAAACTTAACACCAAAAAAACAAACAACCCAATCAATAAATGAGCCAAGGAACTGAACAGACCCTTCACAGAAGAAGAAATACAATCCATCAACAAATGTTTTAAAAAGCGTTCAACATCTTTAGCAATTAGAGAAATGCAAATCAAAACTAAAATTCCCTCGTTGTCTTCCTCTTAACTCTTACACTCACAGGCAGCTCGCTGAATCTACCAAAGCATGAAGAGCTCTGTCTGATGTAGGAGGCAGCGATCACATCTCTCTCCAGTGTCAGCCAACACATGTTCCTCAGTTGCCAACTGTGTGTTAAGAGCTGTGCAGGTGCAGTGGACTCTGTGGGCCAGTGTCCACCATGGCTCTTGGTATCCAGGTGCTGGGAGACATTGGCTGGGTGGATGTTGACGTGAGTACAGTCACAGCTATGCCACACTGTGAGACATCTCTGCCTAGAAACCCACTATGCAGGGGTGGGAGAAGTTGACCACCAGTTACAAGCCCCCGGGGGGCTGCTGGCCCAGCCCTCCTTCCCCAATGGCTGTACCACAAGATCCCAAGAGGATTTTTCAGATGCCTTTCTGAAAAGACAAGACCACATATTTGCCATCTCCTGGCTTCTCAGTCTTCAGGAAGGATCATACGTGTGCACAAGGTGACACTCATAGGTGCTCATTGCTGCATTGCTTAAAAAACGATAAATTAGAAGTTGCTTTGATGTGAGCTGGGAGAAAAATGGGCTAATGGAGTACAAAAAATCAACTATTAAAAATATTATAATTCAAAGGAATGAACCAAATATTTTGTTTATACATTAAGTCAGTTTATATAAATGTTGCAGAGAGAGTGCAAAAACTTTATATAATCATTATATATAATGTTTCTATATATAAGTAAAGTTAACAAAGAGCTCAAAAAGAGAAAGCCAAGTTTAAATCATATTCCATGGGATATAATTAATTTTTAAAGTCATACATTGCACATATAAAAAACAATAAATACAATGTCCTTGGAAGTGAACATGCACCTCAGATGACATTAAACAGACGAGGACATGCACAGTGTGAAGGGATGGGACAGTGTGCGGTGGATAAAGGGACCAGGCTTGGTGTGCAATGTGTTATTTCTTTAATAAAATAACGACAGAGCAAGGTGGCCAGGCTAACAGCTGGTGATCCCAGATGGAGGGGCGCAGCCTCCCACTGTTGTTTTTTGTGCTTTCCTGTGTTTGTTTAAAATTCTCAAACAGCAGGAGGAGGAAGTTAACCCTCATGGGCCACCCTCCATCAGCCTGTCCCTTCTCCTCTTGTCCCCAGGTGTGTTTTAGGGTATGGGACATGACAGGTACAGTTGAAAGCCTCCCATCTACCTGCCTTAGGGTGAGGCTCAGCAGCATGGATCAGAAAACAATCTCAAATGACAGTGAGAAGTTCATTCTCTCACATGACAGACCCCAGAGCTTGTGATGTGGCACCTGCAGATGGCCACAGCCCCAAGGCTCAGCTGTCCTCAGCACACGCCCTCCACTGTCAGGGCTGCATGGCTGGAGGTGCCTGCTGGACCTCCAGCCTTCACATCTGTGCTCCAGACCTGCAGCACCTTCCCCTCCCAAGTGCACCTTAGCTTCAGCTCATTGGCCAGTATTCATTGTGTAGCCTCAGAGCAGCAAGACGGATGGTGAATGGAAAGTTTCATCAGGTGCATCACCCAAGGCCCGCCCTGTCCTTCTAGAGAGAGAGAGGAGAGAACTGTCCACTGGGAGGCAGCTACCAGCTGGAGCACAGAACTTCCCCCCCCCCAGGCAGACACTCCATGGGGGGCTATATAACCCGCTGTCCGTGGTCCTCGTGTGAGATGACCACGTTCAGATTGATTAAGAATACCTAGTTTTGGTGTTAAAGTTTCCCTGTGTTCTTAGCTGCAGCCTCCTGTCCCTAGCTACACACTAAATCCATTTGTCCTTGGCAGATAGTAGAACTCCTGATTAGGTTTTCACTGAACACTGAGGCCAATGCGCCCTTCTCTGCTTTCTGAAGATCACGTCTCCTCTGTGGCATCCAGACCCAGCACGTCCCTCCAGCCTCTACTGGCTCCTCACTGCTGGATGCCCAGGGTGCGGGCCCTCCCCTTTCTGCTGCCCCACGCCCATCTTTCTGGACTCATGACACTGGGTGGCACCTGCCTGCCTCTGGGTGTTCCCAGGCCTCTCTGACTACAGCCGGCCGTGACCTGAAGAGTTGCACTTCTTCCCTTCACTTCTGCAGTTCTTTGAGCCAAGATCATATGAGCAAGACCCCTCCAAACCCTGCCATGCTGCTCTTCTAGATTTCGGGTCTTGAACCCTATAAGCTGTAAGCTCTTTACAGATTCTCCCTCTCCCCAGTCACCAGGCAGCCACCACCCTGCACATCACCCCGTCCCACGTCACCTCCATAACTCCAACACTCACAGGAGCTCGCTTGTGTCCCTGATGGTCTATCTGGGCCAAATAACTCTGGGTAAAGGCTGCCCAGGTCTGGACCCAGGAATAGGGAATAAGGCGGGAGAAGACGAGCTCCTCCCTCATGAGGTCACCCCACCTGTCTGTGGCTTCTACAGGCTAGAGGTGCTGCCAAGGAGTTTCTTACATTTGAATTCACAAGTGTGGAATGACAGAGACACCCGTGTGTCGGGCTGATTCGTGGCAACCCGGCTCCTGCATGCGTATGGGCGCACGCGCACGCGCA
This sequence comes from Ictidomys tridecemlineatus, assembly GCF_052094955.1. Taxonomy (NCBI): domain Eukaryota; kingdom Metazoa; phylum Chordata; class Mammalia; order Rodentia; family Sciuridae; genus Ictidomys; species Ictidomys tridecemlineatus. Next base: position 69,684,214 of record NC_135489.1, on the reverse strand, counting down.
CACACACACACACACACATACACACACACACACACACACACACACACACACACACACACACGGAGTGGCTGCTTCATCCCGGGCCCTGTGTGGACAACAGAGGCTAAAACTTGCTCCTGCAACCTAATGACTTGGAATGCAGCCCAGGGACCTGTACACAGGGCTTCAACCCCACTGGGCAGGTCCTCACCGTGTGGCCATGCGTAAGTGGCTTGCCTTCTTAGAACCTCTGCTTCCTCCTCCCTGGGAGAATAGCAACTGCCCCACCCAGGGACACTGGAGAAGGAAGTGAATCCATGACCCAGTCCCATCTCACTCCACAGCTGACAGGCACCAGCTTCTCCCTTCTCCACCGTCCCCAACAACTAGCAGAGAGAGTCCTCAAGGCTGATGGTGTCGGGTACATTGGTGAAAGCAGGGTATTTTGAGATGATTTCAAATTTAGAGCAAAGTCTCAAGAACAGAACAAAGCACCCCCAGTGCCTGGCTCTCGATATCCACCTCAGCCTTGTGGACCATATGGAACTTGGAGAGGCCCCTCCCACTCAGGTCTCCACTGAGTATTCCCTGAAGAAGGACACTCTCCCACATCACCGCCATGCAAACCGGCAAGTCAGGCCGCTCCAAACTACAGGCCCAGGTCAAGCCACCCAGCCGTCCCAGCAATGTCCTTTTCCCATTCTGCTCCAGATACAGCAGTGGTTCTCAACTGGGGCTGATTCTGGCTGTGCCCCCTCCCCCTCCGAGGTCCAGGGTCCATTTGGTAATGTCTGTAGAGGGCTCTTATTGTCATAACTGGGGACTGCTATTGGCAACTAGAGCTTAGGGGCTGAGTTCCTGCCAAACATCCCCCATATGCAAGAGTCATCCCCCTGAGCCCTCCAACCCAGCACCTTGGCAGGCTGTTTTTCTATTTATTCTATAGTAGCCCCATGGGCAGGGTCGCTGTCTTAGTTACCATGGTATGGCCGCCCTGTAGGAAAGAGTCTGTCACATAGTATATGCTCAGTAAGTACTTTAATGAACCAATGTTTATTTTTATCCCCAATAAGCTCTTCAGGTTCATTGTTAAACCCAGGCAGCTGGCAAACACCAGCCAACTCCCAGTGCAGCAGCCCCACTGCCTCCACACTGGTGTGGAGAGTGTAATGGGTCATGAAATTACATCCGTTAGCATGCACATGCTTATACATCTGTTTTGCAAACATTTCACCCTATGAAAATATCTAACGAAAGTACACAATTCTTAAGAGACAGCAGCTGGAAGTATTAGTTGAAATTAGAGAGGATCATTGTCTCCATTAAGTAGTGCCAAATTTTGCAACACAAGTAACATCTTCTTGTTAATGCTCAGAAGTTGTCCGCCTCATTAGGCAGATAAGACACCCTGTGATTTGGATGCAGAGTGGCCCCAGTGATAAATGAAACCCTATTATGACAGCTTCCAGTCTGGAATCCCTACTTTTTCTTGATTGCTCCACATGAGGTAGCCTGAGCACCTCTCAGGATAAGCTCAGCTATGCCACAGTAACAAACAAACCCAGCCTCTGTACCTTCATGAGACAAAATGATTCCTTGATGATGTCTGATATGGCAGGACTGCCCCCCTCGATCTGGCAGCTAATGCCTACGGAACATGCGGTCTCTCTGGTCACTCATGCATGGGAAGAGGGATCAGAATAACTTCTGCTCTTACCTTGCTCAGCCCAGGAATGAAACATGTCACATCTGTTCTCAGCCCCATAGCCAGGACTAGTCATGTGGCCTCACCTGACTGCAGAGAGGCTGGGAACAATGGGGCACACATGGAGCCTTGGTACCTAGCCATGGTTGCCGTTCCTAGCTGGCCCACCTTCACCTACGGGCTGAAGGAAGGAGAGGGGACTGGTAGACGTTATATGCCTCTCTCTAACGTGGACCCCTCCCACTTTGAGCGCCTTTGGGTGGTTATCAAGATGTAGCTTATCATAATCCTGTAGAACCTGACCTTCAGCTTCAGGCAACCCAGATTCTAGACCCAGCCTCTCTATGTGCAGCTGTGGATGCTTCGAAGTCACTGTGGTTTTCTCAACCAGTCACTCATCTGCAATTACAGTGGCGTGGTGCCCACCTCCCAGTTTTGGAGGGCAAGCTAGTTGGAAACACGTACATGTTGAGAAAATATCAGCTGTGCCGGGTTTGAAGTGGAGCTGGACTCAGGGTCCCAGATCCTTCACTGACAAGCCCTGATTAGCCTAGAGCAGCAGCAAGGGTCTCTTAATCAAATCCAAAAGCAACCACCCAATAAAACAAGCATCAGGACTTGGCCACAGAGGAGTGGGGTTCCCAGGGTACTGGACTGTTGGAGGCAGAGATACCTGGTCAGGGACCTCAATGTCTTCCCACTTTTAAATGGGACTTGCTAGTGACGACTCCCTTAAGTGAAAGCAAATATATCTCTGGGTCAGTTCTCTGGGTGTGATACTGACACTCGGGCAACAGAGAGATACCTAGAAGCCACAGGAATAGGATTCTCAGAGCCATCTGCCCCATCCAGAGAGAGTTACCATAAAGCCCTCCATTGGGGATGCAGGCTCTACTGTGAAGTAGGGCCCCCTTGCTCTATGTGGTCACGTGCTTCTAGGAAAGAGTTTGTATTCTTATCTAATTTTATGAGGAGTTATATATTTCATGATGGTGTTTGGCTACAAGTAATGAAAATTCTGACCACGGTGGCATAAATGATTTGGGAGTCATTTGAGGGCTGCAGATGTTGACGTATGACATCAGGGTGGCCTCGCTGCCACCCTCCTAAATGGGAAGAAGCATTGCCTGCTCCTTCATGGTCATTGAGCCTGGGAAGCCCAGGTCCCCTCTACTGTAAGAGACTTGGGCCGCACTGCACTTGGTCAGAGTTGAATCCCACGCCCACTCCTAGTTGCAAGGAAGGATGGGAAGACTAAGTCCCCATGTTCTTCAACTGTATCACAGGTCAGAAGAGGAGGGTCAGACACTGGCGGTTGGTCAGGCTCTCGTGTCCACAGCAGAAACTCACCCAGGTGAACCACAGCAGCTGTCCCTGGCTCACCTGTGACACTGTGGGCATCCTCGTTAGCTGTGTGATTCCTGAGGCTGAGAGCTGAGGCCCCTGCAGGAAGAGGCCCCCCAGGGTGGGCTGAGGTTTTCCACTGAGAGCTAATTACCTGTGGCAAGTGTCGGCACTCCCCGCCGGTCCCTGTTTCCCAAGTCGCTGTGACTCTGGAAGGTTGGGCCTTGGGGAGCTCTAGATGGATAATAGCTCTTGGGTGCATTTTCCTGTTTTAGCACAGGAGTGGCATGGTCCTGCGGGGGACTGTCACCCTGGTCAGTTAGAAACCTGAAGTAAATGAACAGAGCAGGCCTCCCCCCAAACAGTGCTCAGAAATCTGAGAGGTGAGCAATCAGAGAGGTGAGCAATGTAAACAGGATTCATGAGTCAGCTTGCCTGTGGAACTTCCATATGTTTTTCTTGCAAATCTCAAGAACTTTGACTCAGGGCAAGTCTCAGACGTGGTTGAGAATGTCCACCTGAGAGATGGTTAGTGGACAGAAGCTAAAGGGAAGAGGTGTCCAATACCTGGCCCTCTCAGGACACCCGCTGGCCCCTGCGATAGTCCCCCACCCTTCCCTCTGCGGTCCCCCTTCTCTGCCTTGAAACACAGAGTCTACCCAGCATGTCCAAGTGCCAACTGGAGTTAATTCTCATCATCTTCACTGTAATTCAAAGGAGTTTTCACAAATCTCTGTCATGTAGGCTTTTTGCTTTCAATGTCAGCAAGAGTGATTTTGGTTAAACCCCATCTTGGAGCTCACCTACTCTCAGTGAGATGGAGGGCACTTTCCTGGCCCGAGGCCTGGCTGGCAGGTTTATTTTGTTTGAACTGTGCCATGTTTTCAAAATGAGATTTCATTTAAGACTCTCAGCACTCAGCAGCAGCTGCCTATCTGACTCAGGGCTGCTACAGTCCCCACCAGGCCCTATTGCCTTGCACTCTGCCTTTTCACAGTCTTTGGGAGGCTGTTGTGGACCCTTGCTTTGGTGTCCCTTGTCCAGATGTCTCCAGGGCAGCCCTGTTGAAAGGGCACGGCAGGCGTTTCTCTGGGAAGGCTCCAGGTGTCTTCCTGTCTGCCCACCACCTTGGCTCCCTAGTGTGGCAGGGGCAGCAGCGTACTGTCACTTGGGGATTATTAGGATTTGAGAATCAGGGGCTTGTCTCAAGGCCTGCCCAGGGGAACCCCATGATGTGACCTAGACCCCCAGAGCTGGACTAAGGGAGAGGTTCTCAACCTGGCTGCTGAGGAAGGACCCAGGTCCATCCGAAAGCCCCCCTCCCACACAGTCCCTGAGAAGTCCCTGGGACCCTGAGAAGCCAGGCTCGTGGGTGCCCCAGGTGATCCCACTTCCCCAGGAAGTTAAGAAACTGCTAGAAGGCTTACTTCTCACCCAGACTGGTCTTTGTTTTATTAATTTAAAAAATTTATTATTATGAAACATCACATGCGTTTGGTAGGAATTTAGATAAGTCATATAAGCAAAAGTAAAAACTTGGAGACCAGCAGTCTTAATGTGGTCCCTCCAGCTTCTTAGCAGAGTGTGTACGTGTGTGTATGCACATGTGTAAGCGTGTGTGTTATATATCTTTGAACAAAGTGAAAAGGCATCATACATGCTATTTTCAAAACTGCTTTCCTTAGTTAAAAGTCTCTAGGACTGGGGACGTGGCTTGGTGGTGGAGTATTTGCCTGGTGTACACAGGCCCTGGTTCCATCCCCAGCACCGCGTGCGCGTGTGCGCGCACACACACACACACACACATACTCACACACACACATGGATTGCTTTTTTCTATAGGAAAATAATTTGTTTCTTTCTATAAGAAAATCAGCTCAGTTGGCCCACAGGTATCCCTTACAATTAATTGTTCCTTTAAAGCTAAAGACGCCCAGGCCCTAACCGGGCCTGTGCTAACTCCACCCATCCCCATAAACTCTGTGGCCTGAGCGAACCAGTGCCATAGCCCCCCTTCCCCCCTCTGTCTCATCCTTTAATTTTTCATCCTTTACTTTTACATGAATCTGGATTGCTGGGGTCAGATCATTTATTTTGCTTAAGTTCCTACTTTCTGGACTTCTTATCTGGTCACTTCCTCATGGTGTAACTTAGCTTATCGCTGTATCCTAGTGAGAGATCTTTATCCACTGCAAATTCTAGAGTGCCCCTCAAACCCAGTGAATTAAAGTCTTCAGAAACTATGGCCTGGGAATCTTCAGTCCTTGCACTTCCTTGGGTACATCTGAGTTTGAGAACTAAGGTGTCCTGGCTCCTTCAGCTGAGAAAAATGAGTGGCCTTTTACTGTACAGAGAACATTGCCTTGTAGGTCTGCATTCAGATGGTGTTCGGTGACCTCAGAGCTTGGCATCCCTCTCCAATGCTGCACTAATGGGGCCCAGGCCCTGCCATTGGTTTACATTCATTCTGTGATGAGAGTCTCCCCTGGGCTGGAAGGAGCTTCCATCCGCAGCCAGCAGCTGGGGCTTTTGCTAGGGGCTGTGCTTGCAATTTTCCCAGCAAAATGCACGCTCTGAGTCCTGGCGGTGGGGTCTGGCCAGGTGTGGCTAAGTGGGGATAGGAAAAGCGTGGAATATTCCAGAAAGCCTCAGACACTGGTGTGAAGCTGAGACTCAGAAGTGCTCAGTCCTACTCTAGCCCCTTCCTGCTACATGGAGCAGGTTCATGAGAGGCCTGTGGCACCGCAGGACAGGGCAGGGCAGAGGCTGCTGGGAGCTCAGGCTCAGGGCTGCTGCTTTTCTCCAGGGAACCAGAGGTAGTGCTTCAAATGCTGCTTCTCAAACTGGGGCACACATCTGGAATACGTAATCGCTCTTTATTTGTTTAATCAAAGAAAAATATCATCACACATATATTACCTAGGCACTGTAGAAGTTTAGGAAAGTAAGTATGGCAAAACCAAGAACCTAAAATTGCCCTGAGATTCCCACTCCTGATGCTACTGTGTATCCTTGCAGATGCTTTCTAGGCAGGCATGCATGCACCTTATGTGTCGACACATGTGTACGCGTCTGCAGACAGGCCTCTTGCTTGGAGTTTCTTCTTGGTGGAGGTTTGGGTCTGTCTCAGTGAAGCACTCTCTGTCGAGGGGCTCCGGCCCTGGACGATCCCTCCAGGGTCTGGATAAACTGTTGGAAAGGTCAGGTTGATTCTGGTTCTTTGGAGCAGTGCCAAGCACACTCTAGCTGGTAGCTGGCCTCGGCAGCTCCTTCTGTGATCAACACGGTCCCCAAATTCAAGGGCATCTCACTCTCTATGCATGTGTTCTCTCCGATGCCTTCTGCCTGGGGTTTTTCCTCATCTCAATATTTCAGTGCCTGAAACAAACGAGGCAGTGAGGTTTGTCATGGTAGGACTGCCCACACCATCCTTCTTGGGCAGGCAGAGATTAGAGAGTCAGAAGCAAAGCTGTGCTCAGTGTCCAGCGTCCCCAGCCCAGGTGAACATCTCTCATGGTCCTCAGTTTCCAGGGAGTATCCCAACCAAGCTATGCCAACATTCACTTTGCTACTCTTAAGTAAACAAAGCCAGGGCACCAGTCCTTCTAGGGTCTGCCCCTGAGTGACAGCTGATTCATCCACTCTCTCCTCTCAGGGTCCCAGGGCTCTGAGCTCTGCTGCTTCCTGCTGGCTTCTCAAACTCTCAGAACATAGGGAATTTCAAAGATTGCATGGTATTAATCTAGTCATTTTTAAAGGATGAAGTTGGAGGCACTGTGGGTTTCCATTCATTCAGGAACCATTAAATGGTGAGAAAGATCATTTCAATGAAAGCTCTGGAGAACTCTAACAAACAAGGCTTCCCAAAGAGTGGCCAAAACGTCACAAGAAACCAGGCCCACTGAGGTCTACAATGTGAGGTCCTTGTGTGTTTTGACTCTCAACTATGGCTGCCAGGTCTTTAAGAATAAAATCATGTGATATCCTGGCTGAGATTACCAGTGTTCTGTGGAAAGTCACCCTGGGCTTCGATCTCAGTTTTCAACGGTGAATCTCATGCGTGGCCTCGGAAAATCCCAACACAATTCATGGCAATACTTCTCTGAAGTCAGTTCCAGTACTCAGTCTCGAAGGGGAATCACACCAGAGTTCAAGCCCAGGCGGACCCAGTCATGTCTTCCACAGCCACACAAATGACCACAATTCAAACCAAAACACTGCCAAAAGGCCCTCATCTTCTTCCATATAGACAATACTCATAACCTCTGGCTGGAGGTTTCCATGAGGGGCGCAGCCTAAGACAGTGTCCACAATAAGCTCCCTTGCCCATCATTTGCCTAATGTCAGGGTGGCCTGGACACCCTTCCTTTGAACCAGGAGTGATCAAATAGGCCTGCCTTTAATACTGCTCAGCTTCTCCGCTTGGAGGCCTGCTGATCTTGGGGTATAGATTCTTTGTGTGAATTGGAGTCATGAGAAAACCCAAGCACATAATGGCTAGCCTCTGCAGGGCTTTGAAAAACTCATTTGACGCAAAGGATCCCTATTCTCACTTGATGGTGAAAGACTCCCAGATTCCCCAACCCGGAATGGACCACGCGAGACACTGGATGCAATCAGCAGAAGGATTTATTCTCACAGGCGCCCATGGGTGCACAGCAACACCTCAGCCGTAGGTTCGGTGGCTTGCACACCCGGGCTCGGGGGTACAGAGTTTTTATAGGCAGAGGGGGTCAGTTTTCAGCTTAGTACAGCAACAGCCATTCTATAGGTTCCTCGGAATTCAGTCCTGGGGTCACCTGGGAGATAAAATTGTTTTTTTCCACTTTACATTCTCAGAAAAGAAACCCATAAATTACATCCCGTCCTTATTGTTCCCGTTTTTACCCTATTTCCTCAGGCTTGTCTTTCCCAGGATTATCTATATGGAACATCTGGCGGTGGCATTGTATAGCGTTTGGAGTGTTACATGCAGTCGGGGAGTGCTACGTGCGGCTGGGGAGTGCTTGTGCATGGGGACTTTCTAGAGGGCGCCGGGGTCAGAATTCTTAACGTTGGGTCTGGGGCCCTGCAGTCGTTCATTCCTCTCTTTTCTATATCGTGGATATAATCTTATATCCATTGATCCTTCTGCTCAGATTCCAACACTAGCTCGGCTGACGGCTCAACATGTTGTTGGACCAAATGGTATTGCTGTGTAAGGACCATAGTTTGGATTACGGACAGCCTTTCCTTTATAAACTGCATTAATCTGTTGAATATGCAGGGTCCAAACGTTAAAATCAACAGCAACACAATCAAGGGGCCGGCTATCGAGGATAGTATAGTAGTTAACCAAGGAGACTTATTAAACCAGCTTTCAAATCACCCTTGCTGGGCTTCAAAAAAATTTTTTCCCTTGGCTAACCTCTCAGTAGTGGTCACATGGGGGCTTGCATTCAATAGGGGGAATAAAGAATACAAGGTAAGAAAAATCAACAGCGAGTGAGTCTTATCTTTAGCGGATTCTGGGTGCGTTGCAACTTCCATTCTGGATCCAGAGGGGTGTCTGCGGACTCCTGTGGATGTGCAGCAGGATGGGAAGCGTGGATGCAAGTGGTGATGCTGTCCACCTTGATTGTAGTAGGAGTGGTCAGCAGAACAGAGTAGGGTCCTTTTCACCATGGTTCGAGGTTCTTGCTCTGGTGCCTGCGTACCTAGACGGTGTCTCCGACTTTGAAGGGATGTGGCAGTGATGGGGTTTTGAGTTCCTCTTTGTATGCTGCGGCTAGAGGCTTTCAGACCTCGTTCTGGACCAATTGCAAGGCACATAAATAAGTCTGCATAGATGGGGTGAGGGAGGTATAGGTTTCAGTTTCATAAAAGTTAATAGCGGGTGGTGGTGCACCATACAGAATTTCAAATGGGGTTAGTCCCTGTGGGCCTGGGGTGTCCCTCCATTTTAGATTTCACTCAATATTAGACCCGATTTACCTAACTATATTAACTACCTAACTTTAAATTTGGCTTCATTTCCCCCTCTAATTTGGGAACTCCTTACTGCTGTAAGAAAAGGGGACGAAGATCTTTTAGGCTTCTTCAGGCTGACAAAAAGGGGCAATGTTGGGGCAAGCAGTTTGGAGTCCCCTTTTTTTTAAAAAAAAATCGGGTCTATCAAGTGGTCCATGATAGGCTGGAGGGCCATTTGAGTGATGGATAGTCTATAAAAGAAACAAGAATTCATTAGTACTGGAACCATATTGACGTAGCAATAAATGCCATAGTACAGGAATATGCCAATGAGTATGATGGCAAAGTCAAAGACAATGTTTTTCATCAGAAAGTTCCAAAAACCAGAAGCTAAGGTATTGTTTCCATGATAAAGTTGCTGAGGACATGGCTTCTATCTGAGCATGTAAATCTTTAAGGATATTTGTCACATTGTCAGAAATGTCAGGGATGTCAACACAACAACTAACATTTAGGGTTACAGATGTCTTTTCCCTTAAGATATAGTCTAATAATTTAATGCCATCTGATCCTGCAAAATCCTTTTACTGCCCTCTGTGTCTAATAGAGAAATCTTTAATTTTGCTACTCAGGGCTGGATAACAATACTGGCAAACATCAAGCCTACCTGCGTTGGTTAGAAATAAAGGCCTTAGACTAAAACTACTCTAACAGTCCCTTTGACAGTTATCAGGCATTTTTGTCTAAGAATCTCTTTTGTAGCCTCCAGTCTACTTAATTATGGAAGTTACATTTAACTATTATTATCATTTAAAATGTCCAGGAATAGCTATGTTTTGGCTTCGACCATCTTTGCTAAGTGTTTAAGATGAAGCAAGTCAAACTGACTTTGTTTCCATCTATTTATTAATAGTCAGTTGAATCTCCTGGGAGTCCTCGGGAACTTTACAGCAGCTTTTCAGTTCTGCTAGTGCCATTTGCGCTAGGATGGGTCCAGGCCTTGCTTGACCATGTGCCTTCCCTCGGAAGCATCAGGGATGTCTCCCTTCTCTGATGACCCTCCTCTTCACAGCAAATGCACTGATTGGCTTTCTGTCCTCCACTGGTCTCATTAATCTCCCTGATCAGGAGGTTATGTGGCCTAGAGTTGCAGAGCCCTTTGGAGAAGACCCTATCCCTGATTCAGACTGACTCAGAGGGCAAGAGCCAAATATTGGTTTTCTTGGCCCCTTTAATTTAACTTTAATTTTAAAACTTAATCTTAAACATCCAGCAAATAAACTTCAACAGCCTTATACTAAGTACTGGGCTTCAGTACCTATCTCTCTATTCTGTAGGTGATAACTCCTTATCTTAAGTTAAGCCAGGTTGTGAGTTCTTAAAGCAGTACCTCTTTAAAACATTAAAAGGCAATCCTTAGACCATCTAAAAGCAAACTACAAAACAAAACTAACTAGGATAAAAACATATTTAGTTTATGTAATAGCTACCTTGAATTCTGGCAGAGTTATACATTATAATCCCATTTGAGATCCTGGCAATCGTGACAAAAACCAACTTTTGGACACAACCTTAAATGCACTGAAATCTGGCCTACTTCTTTCATAGTCACTTTCACATACAGTGAGATGGGACATAGAGCCTTATCTCAAGGTGGGGCTCTTCATGCAGTCTCTCTTGGCAGATACAGACACACTTGACAGAAACAGTCTTAAATACTATAGTTCTGAAGCTGATCTTTGCTTTTTAGACATCATTTTACAAAGCCTACATAAATTGTTGTGAACTTGAGCAAACACAACATAATATCACATCTAAAACAAGAATTAAAGAAAGGCCGAAAGCTTTTAACCTTTTGTAGAAAAGTAGCAAAGTACTTCTGTGTTTTACAATAAAACCTTTACCCAGATTAGGCTCTCATTAACTTAAAAATACATTTAAATTGTGTCTTAGTATAGAAAGCAACATAGAACTTTATATATCTTACTGATAACAAGTTCAGTTATAGAACACAAATGATATAATTGAATCTCCAACATGTTTTTTTTTTCTTTCTTTGAACCTAAAATTACCATACAACTTTAGAACACCAGTTTGTAAAGCTTCTACTTTACAGACTTGTATACCTGGAAGGTATGAACATATTAGTAACATCACAATTGCATTGATGATTTTATGCTAACCAAGTTTGGCTTTTAAAGAAATAACATAGCACAATTTTCTAAAACAACAGCACTTGTTTAATCAGCTGTTTAATTTCTTAAAGATTACCTGTTCAAAAACTTACACTTGTAACCAACTTACACAGACTTTTTTATCACTTACTTAAACCCTCTTATTTACTTAAACTCTTATCCAGAAACACATTTTTCCTCTATTAAATCCATACCTAGAACCTTCTAGTTTCTCTTTTTTATCTGTTAACCTCCTTCTGTTCACATCTTGAAACAATACTTGTAAACTTTTGAATTTAAGCAGAGTTAACATTTTATTAGGGCCTTTTTGAACACCTAGAGGAACTTATAAGTTTAATCTTAAAGACATCTTTTCTTTTATCTGTTTACCCAATCTAAATTGAACCATTTGAATCACATGAATCAAAGATATTTGGATCCATTTTTAATTTTTCATGAGCGCTCCTCATCTGTCAATTGTTATATCACTGCAGGATATATGGACATACACACATACAGACATACCGACATACAACACATAACAGGAGTGTGCACACATAACAATGATAAAGGCCTCGTAGTTTTTCGCAGATGAAATCTCCATTGCAATGTTCCAAAAAAAAAAAAAAAAAAAACTCTACTGATCAGAAAAATATTAACCTAGGTCTGTAGAATCAGAATCACAAGCTCAAAAGAAATACAGAATTAAGAAAAAAAACAAGAGTCCTAAAAAAAGATGACTGGCCAGTAGTTAGTAAATACCATACAATTTACTTCTTGGTTTGGTCTAGTTTGAGATCAGGTAAAAAGACAGTTTTACTCCTTTTTTTTTTTTTTCCCTTGGGCCTGAACTCCAAGCCGCTTCTGTTTGCATACCGGCTTAAGCCCTGGCTAAGATCTGGAAGGAGCAGGGAAAAACTGCTATTTTGAGCAGACACTTTAGGCCTAAGGCATTTTAACCTTAAGTTATATTTACAAATTTAAGAAGCAATTTTTAAAATTTTATATCCTTTTATACTAGAAAAACTTGTTCACATAAAACTAGAAATAGGATCTCTACCATCAGAAGAAATTTCTTTAGGACCTCTAAGCCACTTTGCTTTTTCTGAAGTTTTTAAAGTAGCATTAAGTTACATTAAATTTGCCCACACACTACCATATATATCTGAAATTAAGCTTTGAAAATTTCTAAGACTGTTGGTATTTAATTATCTAATGTTATTGTAATAAGCCAGACTAACGTTGTAATTTAACATCTTTTTTTTTCCTGAATCTTACACAATGAGGGGGACAGATATCATATCACAATTTACTATTTTTATCCCAGTTAATGCACTGGTACACCTTAGTGAAATCTTTTCAGGCTACCCCGTTCAAAATTGAAACCCTTTAATTTTTTTTTAATCCCAAGTATTTAAGTTTTTTTTAGCATGAACTTTCTGAAATCAAACTAAACAATTGCTTAAACCCAACTTTTAAGTGCAAGATAGTGCAATGCCTTAGAAACCCATTCAGATGCCAGATTGTTAAAATAAAAAATTAATTTTTAGACACACATTTAACCTAGATTATCCCTAAGAAACAATCAGACAACCAGATAAGAAAATATCTCTCCAGGTTTTGAACTTTCATTTAATTATGACTCCCATCAGTGGCACCTTAGATTTCCCATGAGTGGACCAGATATTTTCACATAGAGGCAATTCTCAGTGTGACTGACTTACTGCATTTAGGTGGAGTAATCCTTACAGTGCAGAAAAAAATGAGGAAATTTCCCCAAAGCAAAAAAGGCTCTGGCAGCTGCTGGGAATTCCTCAGTTTTTCTCTTTCACTTGCAAGATTAGCTCTCCTCCAGTTTGGTTTGACCTTAGGCACTAGGCACATTTTTTCTTTTTTTTTTCTTTTTTTTAACCAGCTCCCAAAAAGCTCATCCTCTGCTTGCAGTTGTTTCGAGTGCTAGGTTTAAAAACCCCTCCGGAGTGTCAAAATTTGTGACTGAAAATTTGGTTTCCATCCCCCAAAGCCAATTAACACCAATTTAATAATGAGGACCGGGTTTTGAGAAAAGTTAAAGGGAGATATCACAGTTCTTAGATCCCCAGCAGGCATTTCTTAACAGCAGCGGGTGTACTCAGGCCAACTATGGGAAGAAAAGAAAACACTGCTTCCCTAATCTCGTTTACAATTTAGGTTAAAATCTAGCTAAAGTTATCTCCACACCTCTAAGGCAGATTAGAATTTGGGACGCTGCATCGGTTCAAAGTAAAACAATGCCATCACATTTAACAGAGACACAGACAAAAAGACACACAGAGACACACACAAAGACATAGATTCCCTTTTCAGATTGTCAAAAAAAAGGAAAATGGGTGCTGGCCCGAAGCTGACTGGGGTCTTCCCTTCAGACAAACGGATTGGGAGAGCATCCCCCTCAGATTGGGTCTGACAACCCCAGATTGGGAGATAGAATACAGAGATGGAAACAATAACACAATAATCACAATAACACTACAATCAGACCGAATAGAAAGAGCACTGCCCAACTTCAGATCAGATGGCTTAGGTGGAGCAGAAGCCCCACCATTGCCTACAAATACAGATGGCTTAGATGGAGCGGAAGCTCCACCCGCCGCCTACAAAAATCCCTGGGACGTCTCCCGGAGTGGCAGGGGAGAAGTCCGAGTTCCTCAACTCCTTCTCAAGCTGCCCAGAATACTAGGTGACTACGCGTAGTCTCAAAGACCTTACAGACGCTGCACAAGACATTAAACACAAGACAAGACAAAGAGCTCAAGCTGGCCGGCTTACCTCCCAGTGATGTCCAGTGTCCTCCGGATTTGGGACTGGGCTGAACCGGTGATCCTGGACGAGCCCTCAAATGAAAGACCCCCAGATTCCCCAAACCGGAATGGACCACGCGAGACACTGGATGCAATCAGCAGAAGGATTTATTCTCACAGGCGCCCATGGGTGCATAGCAACACCTCGGCCATAGCTTCGGTGGCTTGCACACCCGGGCTCGGGGGTACAGAGTTTTTATAGGCAGAGGGGGTCAGTTTTCAGCTTAGCACAGCAACAGCCATTCTATAGGTTCCTCGGAATTCAGTCCTGGGGTCACCTGGGGGGTAAACTTGTTTTTTTCCACTTTACATTCTCAAAAAAGAAACCCATAAATTACATCCCGTCCTTATTGTTCCCGTTTTTACCCTATTTCCTCAGGCTTGTCTTTCCCAGGATTATCTATATGGAACATCTGGCAGTGAAATTGTATAGCATTTGGAGTGTTACATGCAGTCCGGGAGTGCTACATGCGGCTGGGGAGTGCTTGTGCATGGGGACTTTCTAGAGGGCGCAGGGGTTAGAATTCTTAACGTTGGGTCTGGGGCCCTGCAGTCTTTCAATGGAGGTCAGGAACCTTACAGAGGAAGGCAAGAAACTTCATCCACAATGACTGCTTTTTTGCCATATTGGCTTTGGATGCACATATAGGATCTTTCTTGAGATCCTTAAGGGGCTGACAATCTAAGCCACAACCTCACACAGGGCCAAGAGGCTGATTCAGACACATCCCTTTGTAAAGCAATTAAGCAAAGAGCCACAGGTGATGCCCATTCGTTTGCATTTGAAAACTGTTTTCTTCAGGCTTCACAAAAAGATGCCCTGAGGCAAAGACCTTGATGACATCCAGAGAAACAGAACAATAGGTAAGCAAAAGGCCCAAAGCAGGGTTTCTCCACTGAAACTTTACTGGGCCCACTAATATCTGAGTTTTCTGAGATGCTGGCCATTCCTTTCAGCTATCCAGTACATGGCCATGTCACCAAGCTTGGAGATGGTACATATCTTGGACACAAAACCATGAGCCTATTCTGGAGAGTGGCCAGAATTCAGGAAAAAAAAAAGAAATTAGGAAGATAGTAGGTGTTGCCCATGGATAAGGCAAGCCACAGTTTATTCATAAATTGGGCAGGATGAATGCTGGAAGCTTTCTACTAGACAGGACACATCCATTGATGCATTCTCTTTTCTAATGTCTACAACCACGGACACAGTGCGATACACAGACATAGCAACACTTACCTGGTCAAAAGACTTGCTAGAAACATTCCACTCCAAACCAAACAAACCGCCTTTCCTAGCTCTTCTCAGAACATGAGACAAAATCACAAACAAACACCCACACCCACAAAGCCACCTCCTTTCCCCAAGGAGGTCTGTGACTACCCGCAGTGCCCTCTGACTTGTGGGCCATACTATGTTCCCCCAAAATGGCCTGTCCTGTCTCAGATCTGGCCTCCTTGGCCAATTCTGTGAAGTTGTCAGGAGCCAGGGGTGAGCCACTACCTGCTTTCTCAGGAAAGACCCCCTTCAGAGCTTTCCTAGCAATTGGCCATCCTCACATCTGTAGGTACCAAGAAAGACTGACTCTGTCCTTGGTAAATCAAAACAAGTGAGCCCACTGGGACTGGCACTGGGACTGCCTCTGGGTGCCTGGCTTCCTGGATCCCAAGTTCAGAGAGTTCCATCACCAAGGAAGTGTGGTGAGGTCACTTCCTTCAGGAACTGAATGAGGTCACTGCCTTGGAAACCACTTTGTTGCTTCCAAGGGTCCCATGAGATGGAGGCTGCCCCTGCTTCCTGTGACACTTTCACAAGTTAGAATGGTATATCAACCATAGGCACCCAGGAAAAGCTCTCCACACAGGCCTGGTTTGGTCCATCTTGTCTACATTAAGAAGAGAGAGGCTCATTCAGACACATCCCTAGATATTGATGACGTTGTTTGCCACAGAAGATGACCTTTGCTCTCTCAGGTCCTTCCTAGCTGCCAACATCTTCTCCAGAAATGATTTCTGCATGGACCTTTGAGGTTCTCACCAGGTGGAAGATGCCCTACATTCCTGTATTGTAAGACCAACTCTGTCCCTGCTCTTCTGTAACGTTAAATTGAGGGAATAGTGTATGCTTGGGGTTAAGAACATGTTCGATTTGGGTTAGGAATCATTCTGCTGAATGAAGAATGGTATTGGGAACCTGTGATATTTATAATAATATAGAGGTGAAATATATGTCTGAAATCTAAATAAGATTTGAAGGCCAGAAGGGCATTGGGCCCTTGATTGAAATACTTAGCTTTGAATTACATTGTGTACATATATCTCCCATAAATCCATATACAATGGCACATGATCTTGTACCTTGGATGATTGAATGTAGAAGAGAAAATCCAGTCAAAAAGGGATAGTAGGTAGGATTAGGAAGGTAGTCAGTAGGTTTAGGAAGAAGAGTGAGTATAATATTTGGACCAAAAGTTCTTTAGCAATAGGGTGTCTGTTAAAGATTGAATGTAAATGTGAGCACATGTGAAGGGTCAGTCACAATTAAGAACTTGGGAAAATATGTAGGAAAGCAGATATGAATATAGACATTAGAAAATCAGACAAAGTATAAAGTGAGTGATAGGATTAGACATTTTCAACAGGGTTGAGATTGAATATATAATCTTAGGCAGAAACAAATGTGTAGTCACCAATAGGATTGACATTTGAGAGCATTAGGCAACCTGGAGAAGGATGTTTTTAGTAATCCGTACTCACATTCCAATTAGGCTTTGGTAAAATCATAAGTGTGACCTTTGCATTTTGTGTCCAGAATATCACTGTGATAAAATGTATATGTAGATCAGGTGACATGAGTATTTCTTCCACCATTTTTTGGAGCAGTATATTGAAGATGTATAAATTAGCATTCGGGGGTACAAATTGGTGTACCCTGAGTCTATGAGTATAGAGATAATGTATGAATAGACCATATTGTGAATAAAGAATATAAATGGTTCCAATTTAAATAATAGATTGAATTGATATCTGAAAATATATAGGGAATCTTATACTGATACAGGATCATTCATTCCAACCAGTTATATATCTAATGGTAATATTGGGGTTATGATTTACCCTTAATGGTGTGTGAGTTTTGCTTCAAAAGTTATTATGGAAATCCAAAATAATGTGTTTGAAAGGAGTCTCATGAAGAGACCATTCAAGAAACATGGAGGAATACATGTGTTCTGAAGCAGGATTTGATGGAAAGTGAACCAAATGCCTAGAAAATTGTGAACTTGAGGATGAAATATATATCCTATGATGTGCATCAACTGAAGAAATAATAATGTACCAGTGTTGATTAAAAATGAATGTCAAAATACATATCATGTCCCATAGGAGTCAACTTGCATGGATGTTAAACAGGATCAGTTACTGAAGAAATGTTAGGATTTCTATGCACCATTCACGGAAGTTAGTTTTCAGTACTAGGAAACAAATATGTATTTCAGGTGGATGAATATTTCTGAGAATAATCTTGTGAAAAGTTGATTATAAATCCACATACATGAACATGAATTTAGGGAGTGTAAAATAAGACACATATATTTTATATTTTGAAAAATCTGGCGAGTGTGTGTGTGTATATATACATATATATATACACAAAATACACACACAGACATTAAAAATTAGAAGTATATATGCCAATTAAAATTCATCATGAAATATATATCATCCAAAGATCCAAAAATATTTATTTTACTCAACATGGATTTATGTATCATGTTGTTCAAGAAGGAAGCTCACCCATAGGTTGATTTTCAGTTCCATCAGCATTTCGAAGGAGTGATCTCTCTCACAGTTTGTATCTGCCAAGTCAGCCACCTCACAAGGATGTAGCTGGGAAACCAGGTAAGATTCTATATGTGCATGTAAAAATACATGTGCTGAATAGGCTGCAGAGAAAGGGAGACAGGAATTCACATATTTGTTAAGTTTAAAAACACATGGAGATCTATTACATTGGACTGGATTCATAACATCTACCCTTTAAAATGCAAAAGGCCTGTCCAACTACACACCACGCCTCCTCGGAACTGCTTGTATTTCTATTCTGTTTGGGTTATTTTTCTCTATCATATTAGGATTCGTAGTCAGAGTCTAGTAGGGTATGGGTTAGTGTCAAGGATTCAGTATTTGAAATCGAAAATAGGAAAATGAATCCAAGGTGTATGCAAATATGTGCTACACAAAATCTTCCCACTATCATCCAGAAAAATCCCTTGACAATACCCTTGCCCCAAGTAAGACGCAATTCGAGGAGAAGAGTTAGAAAATCTTTGAATACATATGTGGAATGAAAAATGCTCAGGAGTTCACAACTTTGGAGGTGGTAGAGGAGTTTCCAGAAGTAAGGGACAGGATAAACAGTCCACACACATGGAGCTCTGCTGGCCTAAAGACTTCTTGAGAAACTGCCTCTGAGGTTTGGCTCTTGTAATATATGTTGTTGTCAGGAGCTTTAGCTTCCTTTGTAGTGAGACCATCAAAGCTGGGTCTGCATCTATGTGACCTGGAGGACATGGATTCTGATTTTCCAATGAACATGAGGCAGAAGTGCTGAATTCTTTCTTCGTAGGTACACTATGGCCACTTTGGGCTAACTGTTTCCTAGTGGGGACTCTGAAGCCATTTGGTCTTCCTCCACTTTTTGTGGTGTTTCTTGCTGCTGCACTGGGAGTTTGGTATTTGCTTCACGAAATACAAGGACTTAAACTGGGACACAGTGCTGGAGGGAGTTCTGTCACGTGTGGTGGGTCAGGGTACTAGGTGAATGCACCAACCATGCTTCTATCCCACAGAGCTTGGCCCCTTGACCATAGCAAGCTGATTCTGAACATTGTTCTGAAACCTCTCCATATAACAAGATGCCTTTATACATAAGGGTCTGCTGGCTGCACCATGTCAGTCACAAGACATTTGGAAGCCCATGGCAGATCCACATGGCCCCACCACAGATGTTTTATCACACACCTGCACACCACTGCTCTAGGCCCACTACTCAGCAGGCCCCACCTTACTGGCATCTCTGTTCTTCATCATTTTCATGAAACCCGTCAATCAAGGCACCTGTCTGGTACACTCATGATCAGCAACAGGACATCCAAAGGTTCTCCAGTGCCACCTGGTCATGGGAATTTCAAAGATTGCATGGTATTTATCTAGCCATTTTTGAAGGATGAAGTTGGAGGCACTGTGGGTTTCCATTCATTCAGGAACCATAAAATGGTGAGAAAGATCATTTCAATGAAAGCTCTGGAGAACTCTCACCAACAAGTCTTCCCAAAGAGTTGCCAAAACGTCACATGAAACCAGGCCCACTGAGGTGTACAATGTGAGGTCCATGTGTGTTTTGACTCTCAACTATGGCTGCCAGGTCTTTAAGAATAAAATCATGTGATATCCTGGCTGAGATTCCCAGTGTTCTGTGGAAAGTCACCCAGGGCTTCGATCTCAGTTTCCAGGGGGGACTCTCATGCATGGCCTCGGAAAATCCAATCTCAATTCATGGCAATACTTCTCTGAGGTCAGTTCCAGAACTTAGTCTCCAACGGGAATCACACCAGAGTTCAAGCCCAGGCGGACCCAGTCATCTCTTTCACCGCCACACAAATGACTACAATTTAAACCGAAACACTTCCACAAGGCCCTCCTCTTCTTCCATATAGACAATCCTCATAACCTCTGGCTTGAGGTTCCCATGAGGGGCGCAGCCTAAGACAGTGTCCACAATAAGCTCACTTGCCCCTCATTTGCCTAATGTCAGGGTGGCCTGGACACCCTTCCTTTGAACCAGGAGTGATCAAATAGGCCTGCCTTTAATACTGCTCAGCTTCTCTACTTGGAGGCCTGCTGATGTGAGGTATAGATTCTTTGTGTGAATTGGAGTCATGAGAAAACCCAAGCACATAATGGCTAGCCTCTGCAGGGCTTTGAAAAACTCATTTGACCCAAAGGATCCCTATTCTCACTTGATGGAGGTCAGGAACCTTAGAGGAAGGCCAGAGTCTTCATCCACAATGACTGCTTTTTAGCCATATTTGTGTTAAATGGACAAATTGGATCTTTCTTGAGATCCATCAGGTGCTGACAATCTAAGCCACAGCCTCACACAGGGCCAAGAGGCTGATTCAGACACATCCCTTTGCAAAGCAATTAAGCAAAGAGCCACAAGTGATGCCCGTTCGTTTGCATTTGAAAACTGTTTTCTTCAGGCTTCACAAAGGGGTGTCCTGAGGCAAAGACCTTGCTGACATCCAGGAAAACAGAACAATAGGTAAGCAAAAGGCCCAAAGCAGAGTTTCTCCATTGAGAATTCACTGGGCCAACTGATATCTGAGTTTTCTGAGATGCTGGCCATTCCTTTCAGCTATCTAGGACATGGCCATGTCACCAAGCTTGGAGGTGGTACATATCCTGGACACAAAATCATGAGCCTATTCTGAAGATTGGCCAGAATTCAGGAAGAAAACAGGAATTTAGGAAGACAGTAGGTTTTGCCCATTAATAAGGCAAGCCGCAGTCCATTCATAAATTGGGCAGGATGAATGCTGGAAATTTTCTACTAGACAGGACCCATCCAGTGATGCATTCTCTTTTCTAAAGTCTACAACCAAGGACACAGTGCGATACACAGACATAGCAACACTTGCCTTTTCCAAAGACTTGCTAGAAAAACTAAACTCAAAACCAAACAAACCGCCTTTCCTAGCTCTTCTCACAACCTGAGACCAAACCACAGACTCATGCCCACACCCACAAAGCCACCTCCTTCGCCCAAGGAGGTCTGTGACTACCCGCAGTGTCCTCTGACTGGTGGGCCATACTATGTTCCCCCGAAATGGCCTGTCCTGTCTCAGATCTGGCCTCCTTTGCCAATTCTGTGAAGTTATCAGGAGCCAGGGGTGAGCCACTACCTGCTTTCTCAGGAAAGACCCCCTTCAGAGCTTTCCTAGCAATTGGCCATCCTCACATCTGTAGGTACCAAGAAAGACTGACTATGTCCTTGGTAAATCCAAACAAGTGAGCCCACTGGGACTGGCACTGGGACTGCCTCTGGGTGCCTGGCTTCCTGGATCCCAAGTTCAGAGAGTTCCATCACCAAGGAAGTGTGGTGAGGTCACTTCCTTCAGGAACTGAATGAGGTCACTGCCTTGGAAACCACTCTGTCCTAACTGTTGCTTCCAAGGGTCCCATTAGATGGAGGCTGCCCCTGCTTCCTGTGACACTTTCACAAGTTAGAATGGTATATCAACCATAGGCACCCAGGAAAAGCTCTCCACACAGGCCTGGTTTGGTCCATCTTGTCTACATTAAGAAGAGAGAGGCTCATTCAGACACATCCCTTCATCCTGACCAGGTTGTTTAACATGGAAGATGACTTTTGCTCTCTCAGGTCCTTCCTGGCTGCCTACATCTTCTCCAGGGATCATTTCTGCATGGACCTTTGAGGTTCTCAACAGGTGGAAGATCCCCTACATTCCTGTATTGTAAGACCAACTCTGTCCATGCTCTTCTGTGAAGATAGATTAAGGGAACAGTGAATGCTTGGGGTTAAGAACATGTTCGATTTGGGTTAGAAATCATTCTGCTGGATGAATAATGGTATGGGGAACCTGTGATATTTATAATAATATAGAGGTGAAATATATGTATGAAAACAGAAATCTAAGTAAGTTTTGAAGGCCAGAAGGGCATTGGGCCCTTGATTGGGATACTTAGCTTTGAATTACATTCTATACAGATGTCTTTGATAAATCAATATACAATGGCATAGGACCTTGTACCTTGGATGATTGAATGTAGAAGAGAAGGTCCAGTCAAAAAGGGATAGTAGGTAGGATTAGGAAGATAGTCAGTAGGTTTAGGAAGAAGAATGAGTATAATATTTAGACCAAAAGTTCTTTAGCAATAGGGTGTCTGTTAGAGAGTGAATGTAAATGTCAGCACATGTGAAGAGTCAGTCACAATGATGAACTGGGGAAGATATGTAGGAAAGCAGATATGAATATAGACATTAGGAAATCAGGCAAATTATATAGTGAGTGATAGCATTAGACATTTTCAATAGGGTTGAGGTTGAATATATAATCTTAGGCAGAAACAAATGTGTAGTCACCAATAGGATTGACATTTGAGAGCATTAGGCAACATAGACAATGATGTTTTTAGTAATAAATGCTTACTTTCGAATTAGGCTTACATACAATCATAAGTGTGACTTTTGCATTTTGTGTCCAGAATATCACTGTGAAAAAATATATATGTAGATCAGGTGACATGAGTATTTCTTCTAATATTTTTGGGAGCAATATGTTAAAGACATATAAATTAGAATTAGGGGGTACAAATAGGTGTTACCTGGGTCTATCAGTATAGAGACAATGCATGAAAGGACCATTCTGTGAATAAAGAATATAACTGGTTCCAATTTAAATAATGGATTGAATTGATATCTCAAAACATATAGGAAATCTTATATTGATACAAGATCATTCTTTCCAAACAGTTATACATCTTATGGTAATATTACAGTGATGGTTTACCATGTGGGGTATGTGAGTTTTGGTTCCAAAGTGATTATGGAAATCCAAAATAATGTGTTTGGAAAGAGGTCTCATGAAAAGACCAGTCAAGAAACATGGAGAAATACATGTGTTCTGAAGCAGGATTTGATTGAAAGTCAACCAAATGCCTAGAAATTTGTGAACTTGAGGATGAAA
This sequence comes from Ictidomys tridecemlineatus, assembly GCF_052094955.1. Taxonomy (NCBI): domain Eukaryota; kingdom Metazoa; phylum Chordata; class Mammalia; order Rodentia; family Sciuridae; genus Ictidomys; species Ictidomys tridecemlineatus. Next base: position 69,661,452 of record NC_135489.1, on the reverse strand, counting down.
TATATATCCTATGATGTGCATCAATGGAAGAAATAGTAGTGTACCAGTTTTGAATAAAAATGAATGTCAAAATACACATCATGTCCCATAGGAGTCTACTTGCATTGATGTTAAACAGGGTCAGTTACTGTAGAAATGTTAGGATTTATGCACCATTCACTAAAGTTAGTTTTCAGTACTAGGAAACAAATATGTATTTCAGGTGGATGAATATTTCTGAGAATAATCTTGTGAAAAGTTGATTATAAATCCACATACATGAACATGAATTTAGGGAGTGTAAAATAAGACACATATATTTTATATTTTGAAAAATGTGCAGAGTGTGTTCGTGTATATATACATACATATATATACACAAACACACACACAGAGACATTAAAAAGTAAAAATATATATGCCAATTGAAATTCAACATAAAATATATATCATCCAGAGATCCACAAATATTTATTTTACTGAACATGGATGTATGTATCATGTTGTTCAAGTAGGAAGCTCACCCATAGGTTGATTTTCAGTTCAAACAGCATTTAGGAGGAGTGATTTCTTCTCACAGATTGTATCTGCCAAGTCAGCCACCTCAAAAGAATGTAGCTGGGAAACCAGGTAGGATTCTGTATGTGCATGTAAAAAGACATGTGCTGAATAGGCTGCAAAGAAAGGGAGACAGGAATTCACATAGTTGTTAAGTTTAAAAACACATAAACATCTATTACATTGGACTAGATTCATAACATGTACCCTTTATAATTCAAAAGGCCTGTCCAACTACGCCTCATGCCTTCTCTGAACTGCTAGTATTTTTATTCTGTTTGGGTTATTTTTCTCTATCATATTATGATTCGTAGTCAGAGTCTAGTAGGGTATGGGTTAGTGTCAGGGATTCAGTTTTTGGAATGGAAAATCGGAAAATAAATCCAATGTTTATGCAAATATGTTCTACACAAAATCTTCCCACAATCATCCAGAAAAATGCCTTGACAATACCCTTGCCCCATGTAAGACGCAATTCGAGAAGAAGAGTTAGAAAATCATTGAATACATATGTGGAATGAAAAATGCTCAGGAGTTCACAACTTTGGAGGTGGTAGAGGAGTTTCCAGAAGTAAGGGACAGGAGAAACACTCCACAAACATGGAGCTCTGCTGGCCTAAAGACTTCTTGAGAAACTGCCTCTGAGAATGGGCTTTTGAAATATATGTTGTTGTCAGGAGCTTTAGCTTCTTTTGTAGTGAGACCATCAAAGCTGGGTCTTCATCTATGTGACCTGGAGGATATGGTTTCTGATTTTCCAATGAACATGAGGCAGAAGTGCTGAATTCTCTCTTTGTAGGTAAACTGTGGCCATTGGGGGCTAAGTGTCTCCCCGTGGGGACTCTGAAGCCATTTGGTCATCCTCCACTTTTCGTGGTGTTTCTTGCTGCTGCACTAGGAGTTTGGTATTTGCTTCACGAAATACAAGGAGTTTAACTGGGACACAGTGCTGGAGGGAGTTCTGTCACGTGTGGTGGGTCAGGGTCCTAGGAGAATGCACCAACCATGATTCTATCTTACAGAGCGTGGCCCCTTGACCATAGCAACCTGATTCTGAACATTGTTCTGAAACCTCTTCATATAACAAGATGCCTTTACATATAAGGGTCTGCTGGGTGCACCATGTCAGTCACAAGCCATTTGGAAGCCCATCGCAGATCCACATGGCCCCACCACAGATGTTTTATCACACACCTGCACACCACTGCTCTAGGCCCACTACTCAGCAGGCCCCACCATACTGGCATCTCTGTTCTTCATCATTTTCATGAAACCCGTCAATCAAGGCACCTGTCTGGTACACTCATGATCAGCAACAGGACATCCAAAGGTTCTCCAGTGCCACCTGGTCATGGGAATTTCAAAGATTGCATGGTATTTATCTAGCCGTTTTTAAAGGATGAAGTTGGAGGCACTGTGGGTTTCCATTCATTCAGGAACCATTAAATGGTGAGAAAGATCATTTCAATGAAATCTCTGGAGAACTCTAACAAACAAGGCTTCCCAAAGAGTGGCCAAAACGTCACATGAAACCAGGCACACTGAGGTGTACAATGTGAGGTCCATGTGTGTTTTGACTCTCAACTATGGCTGCCAGGTCTTTAAGAATAAAATCATGTGATATCCTGGCTGAGATTCCCAGTGTTCTGTGGAAAGTCACCCTGGGCTTCGATCTCAGTTTCCAGGGGGGGCTCTCATGAGTGGCCTCGGAAAATCCCAACTCAATTCATGGCAATACTTCTCTGAGTTCAGTTCCAGAACTCAGTCTCCAAGGGAATCATACCAGAGTTCAAGCCCAGGCGGACCCAGTCCTCTCTTCCACCGCCACACAAATGACCACAATTCAAACCAAAACCCTGCCAAAAGGCCCTCATCTTCTTCCATATAGACAATACTCATAACCTCTGGCTGGAGGTTTCCATGAGGGGCGCAGCCTAAGACAGTGTCCACAATAAGCTCCCTTGCCCATCATTTGCCTAATGTCAGGGTGGCCTGGACACCCTTCCTTTGAACCAGGAGTGATCAAATAGGCCTGCCTTTAATACTGCTCAGCTTCTCCGCTTGGAGGCCTGCTGATCTTGGGGTATAGATTCTTTGTGTGAATTGGAGTCATGAGAAAACCCAAGCACATAATGGCTAGCCTCTGCAGGGCTTTGAAAAACTCATTTGACCCAAAGGATCCCTATTCTCACTTGATGGAGGACAGGAAGCTTACAGAGGAAGGCAAGAGACTTCATCCACATTGACTGCTTTTTTGCCATATTGGCTATGGATGCACAAATGGGATCTTTCTTGAGATCCATCAGGTGCTGACAATCTAAGCCACAGCCTTACACAGGGCCAAGAGGCTGATTCAGACACATCCCTTTGCAAAGCAATTAAGCAAAGAGCCACAAGAGATGCCCGTTCGTTTGCATTTGAAAACTGTTTTCTTCAGGCTTCACAAAGGGGTGTCCTGAGGCAAAGACCTTGCTGACATCCAGGGAAACAGAACAATAGGTAAGCAAAAGGCCCAAAGCAGGGTTTCTCCACTGAGACTTTAATGGGCCCACTGATATCTGAGTTTTCTGAGATGCTCACTATTCACTTCAGCTATCTAGTACATGGCAATATCACCAAGCTTAAAGGTGGTACATATCTTGGACACAAAACCATGAGCCTATTCTGAAGAGGGGCCAAAATTCAGGAAAAAACCAGAAATTTAGGAAGATAGTAGGTTTTGCCTCATCCAGGCAAGCCCCAGTCCATTCATAAATTGGGCAGGATGAATGCTGGAAGCTTTCTACTAGACAGGACACATCCATTGATGCATTCTCTTTTCTAATGTCTACAACCACGGACACAGTGCGATACACAGACATAGCAACACTCGCCTTGTCAAAAGACTTGCTAGAAACAGTCCACTCCAAACCAAACAAACCGCCTTTCCTAGCTCTTCTCAGAACATGAGACCAAACCACAGACTCACACCCACACCCACAAAGCCACCTCCTTCCCCCAAGTAGGTCTGTGACTACCCGCAGTGTTCTCTGACAGGTGGGCCATACTATGTTCCCCCGAAATGGCCTGTCCTGTCTCAGATCTGGACTCCTTGGCCTATTCTGTGAAGTTATCAGGAGCCAGGGGTGAACCACTACCTGCTTTCTCAGGAAAGACCCCCTCAGAGCTTCCTTGGCAATTGGCCATCCTCACATCTGTAGGTACCAAGAAAGACTGACTCTGTCCTTGGTAAATCCAAATAAGTGAGCCCACTGGGACTGGCACTGGGACTGCCTCTGGGTGCCTGGCTTCCTGGATCCCAAGTTCAGAGAGTTCCATCACCAAGGAAGTGTGGTGAGGTCACTTCCTTCAGGAACTGAATGAGGTCACTGCCTTGGAAACCACTCTGTCCTAACTGTTGCTTCCAAGGGTCCCATGAGATGGAGGCTGCCCCTGCTTCCTGTGACACTTTCACAAGTTAGAATGGTATATCAACCATAGGCACCCAGGAAAAGCTCTCCACACAGGCCTGGTTTGGTAGATCTTGTCTACATTAAGAAGAGAGAGGCTCATTCAGACACATCTTTTCATCCTGACCAGGTTGTTTGCCACAGAAGATGACTTCTGCTCTCTCAGGTCCTTCCTGGATGCCTACATCTTCTCCAGGGATCATTTCTGGATGGACCTTTGAGGTTCTCAGCAGGTGGAAGATCCCCTACATTCCTGTATTGTAAGACCAACTCTGTCCCTGCTCTTCTGTAAAGTTAGATTGAGGGAAAAGTAAATGCTTGGGGTTAAGAACATGTTCGATTTGGGTTAGAAATCATTCTGCTGGATGAAGAATGGTATTGGGAACCTGTGATATTTATAATAATATAGAGGTGAAATATATGTATGAAAACAGAAATCTAAGTAAGATTTGAAGGCCAGAAGGGCATTGGGCCCTTGATTGAAATACTTAGCTTTGAATTACATTCTGTACAGATGTCTCTGACAAATCCATGTACAATGGCATAGGACCTTGTACCTTGGATGATTGAATGTAGAAGAGAAGATCCAGTCAAAAAGGGATAGTAGGTAGGATTAGGAAGATAGTCAGTAGGTTTAGGAAGAAGAGTGGGTATAATATTTGGACAAAAAGTTCTTTAGCAATAGGGTGTCTGTTAGAGAGTGGATGTAAATGTCAGCACATGTGAAGAGTCAGTCACAATGATGAACTGGGGAAGATATGTAGGAAAGCAGATATGAATATAGACATTAGGAAATCAGGAAAAGTATAAAGTGAGTGATAGGATTTGACATTTTCAACAGGGTTGAGGTGGAATATATAATCTAAGGCAGACACAAATGTGTAGTCACCAATAGGATTGACATTTGAGAGCATTAGGCAACCTGGACAAGGATGGTTTTAGTAATCCATGCTAACTTTCCAATTAGGCTTTGGGACAATCATAAGTGTGACCTTTGCATTTTGTGTCCAGAATATCACTGTGATAAAATATATATGTAGATCAGGTGACATGAGTATTTCTTCAACTATTTTTGGGAGCAATGTATTGAAGACGTATAAATTAGCATTCGGGGGTACAAATAGGTATACCCAGGGTCTATGAGTATAGAGATAATGCATGAATAGACCACACTGTGAATAAAAAATATAACTGGTTCCAATTTAAATAATGGATTGAATTGATATCTGAAAATATATAGGAAATCTTATATTGATACAGGATCATTCATTCCAACCAGTTATACATCTAATGGTAATATTAGGGTGATGGTTTACCATGAGGGGTGTGTGAGTTTTGGTTCCAAAGTGATTATGGAAATCCAAAATAATATGCTTGGAAAGAAGTCTCATGAAAAGACCAGTCAAGAAACATGGAGGAATACATGTGTTCTGAAGCAGGATTTGATGGAAAGTGAACCAAATGCCTAGAAATTTGTGAACATGAGGATGAAATATATATCCTATGATGTGCATCAACTGAAGAAATAGTAATGTGCCAGTGTTGAATAAAAATAAATGTCTAAATACACATCATGTCCCATAGGAGTCTACTTGCATTGATGTTAAACAGGGTCAGTTACTGAAGAAATGTTAGGACTTCTATTCACCATTCACTGAAGTTAGTTTTCAGTACTAGGAAACAAATACGTATTTCAGGTGGATGAATATTTCTGAGAATAATCTTGTGAAAAGTTGATTATAAATCCACATACATGAACATGAATTTAGGGAGTGTAAAATAAGACACATATATTTTATATTTTGAAAAATCTGGAGAGTGTGTGTGTGTATATATACATAGATATATATACACAAACACAAACACAGAGACATTAAGAAGTAAAAATATATATGCCAATTGAAATTCATCATGAAATATATATCATTTAAAGATCCAAAAATATTTATTTTACTGAACATGGATGTATGTATCATGTTGTTCAAGTAGGAAGCTCACCCATAGGTTGATTTTCAGTTCAAACAGCATTTAGGAGGAGTGATTTCTTCTCACAGATTGTATCTCCCAAGTCAGCCACCTCAAAAGATTGTAGCTGGGAAACCAGGTAGGATTCTGTATTTGCATGTAAAAAGACATGTGCTGAATAGGCTGCAAAGAAAGGGAGACAGGAATTCAGATATTTGTTAAGTTTAAAAACACATGGAGTTTTATTACATTAGACTAGATTCATAACATGTACCCTTTATAATTCAAAAGGCCTGTCCAACTACGCCTCATGCCTCCTCTGAACTGCTAGTATTTTTATTCTGTTTGGGTTATTTTTCTCTATCATATTATGATTCGTAGTCAGAGTCTAGTAGGTTATGGGCTAGTGTCAGGGATTCAGTTTTTGGAATGGAAAATCGGAAAATAAATCCAAGGTTTATGCAAATATGTTCTACACAAAATCTTCCCACAATCATCCAGAAAAATGCCTTGACAATACCCTTGCCCCATGTAAGACGCAATTCGAGAAGAAGAGTTAGAAAATCATTGAATACATATGTGGAATGAAAAATGCTCAGGAGTTCACAACATTGGAGGTGGTAGAGGAGTTTCCAGAAGTAAGGGACAGGAGAAACACTCCACAAACATGGAGCTCTGCTGGCCTAAAGACTTCTTGAGAAACTGCCTCTGAGAATGGGCTTTTGAAATATATGTTGTTGTCAGGGGCTTTAGCTTCTTTTGTAGTGAGACCATCAAAGCTGGGTCTTCATCTATGTGACCTGGAGGATATGGTTTCTGATTTTCCAATGAACATGAGGCAGAAGTGCTGAATTCTCTCTCTCTTTGTAGGTAAACTGTGGCCATTGGGGGCTAAGTGTCTCCCCATGGGGACTCTGAAGCCATTTGGTCATCCTCCACTTTTCGTGGTGTTTCTTGCTGCTGCACTAGGAGTTTGGTATTTGCTTCACGAAATACAAGGAGTTTAACTGGGACACAGTGCTGGAGGGAGTTCTGTCAGGTGTGGTGGGTCAGGGTCCTAGGAGAATGCACCAACCATGATTCTATCTTACAGAGCGTGGCCCCTTGACCATAGCAACCTGATTCTGAACATTGTTCTGAAACCTCTTCATATAACAAGATGCCTTTACATATAAGGGTCTGCTGGGTGCAACATGTCAGTCACAAGCCATTTGGAAGCCCATCGCAGATCCACATGGCCCCACCACAGATGTTTTATCACACACCTGCACACCACTGCTCTAGGCCCACTACTCAGCAGGCCCCACCATACTGGCATCTCTGTTCTTCATCATTTTCATGAAACCCGTCAATCAAGGCACCTGTCTGGTACACTCATGATCAGCAACAGGACATCCAAAGGTTCTCCAGTGCCACCTGGTCACGGGAATTTCAAAGATTGCATGGTATTTATCTAGCCGTTTTTAAAGGATGAAGTTGGAGGCACTGTGGGTTTCCATTCATTCAGGAACCATTAAATGGTGAGAAAGATCATTTCAATGAAATCTCTGGAGAACTCTAACAAACAAGGCTTCCCAAAGAGTGGCCAAAACGTCACATGAAACCAGGCCCACTGAGGTGTACAATGTGAGGTCCATGTGTGTTTTGACTCTCAACTATGGCTGCCAGGTCTTTAAGAATAAAATCATGTGATATCCTGGCTGAGATTCCCAGTGTTCTGTGGAAAGTCACCCTGGGCATCGATCTCAGTTTCCAGGGGGGGCTCTCATGGGTGGCCTTGAAAAATCCCAACTCAATTCATGGCAATACTTCTCTGAGTTGAGTTCCAGAACTCAGTCTCCAAGGGAATCACACCAGAGTTCAAGCCCAGGCGGACCCAGTCCTCTCTTCCACCGCCACACAAATGACCACAATTCAAACCAAAACACTGCCAAATGGCCCTCATCTTCTTCCATATAGACAATACTCATAACCTCTGGCTGGAGGTTTCCATGAGGGGTGCAGCCTAAGACAGTGTCCACAATAAGCTCCCTTGCCCATCATTTGCCTAATTTCAGGGTGGCCTGGACACCCTTCCTTTGAACCAGGAGTGATCAAATAGGCCTGCCGTTAATACTGCTCAGCTTCTCCGCTTGGAGGCCTGCTGATCTTGGGGTATAGATTCTTTGTGTGAATTGGAGTCATGAGAAAACCCAAGCACATAATGGCTAGCCTCTGCAGGGCTTTGAAAAACTCATTTGACCCAAAGGATCCCTATTCTCACTTGATGGAGGACAGGAACCTTACAGAGGAAGGCAAGAGACTTCATCCACATTGACTGCTTTTTTGCCATATTGGCTATGGATGCACATATGGGATCTTTCTTGAGATCCATCAGGTGCTGACAATCTAAGCCACAGCCTTACACAGGGCCAAGAGGCTGATTCAGACACATCCCTTTGCAAAGCAATTAAGCAAAGAGCCACAAGTGATGCCCATTCGTTTGCATTTGAAAACTGTTTTCTTCAGGCTTCACAAAGGGGTGTCCTGAGGCAAAGACCTTGCTGACATCCAGGGAAACAGAACAATAGGTAAGCAAAAGGCCCAAAGCAGGGTTTCTCCACTGAGAACTTAATGGGCCCACTGATATCTGAGTTTTCTGAGATGCTCACTATTCATTTCAGCTATCTAGTACATGGCAATGTCACCAAGCTTGGAGGTGGTACATATCTTGGACACAAAACCATGAGCCTATTCTGAAGAGTGGCCAGAATTCAGGAAAAAACCAGAAATTTAGGAAGATAGTAGGTTTTGCCCATGGATAAGGCAAGCCCCAGTCCATTCATAAATTGGGCAGGATGAATGCTGGAAGCTTTCTACTAGACAGGACACATCCATTGATGCATTCTCTTTTCTAATGTCTACAACCACGGACACAGTGCCATACACAGACATAGCAACACTCGCCTTGTCAAAAGACTTGCTAGAAACAGTCCACTCCAAACCAAACAAACCGCCTTTCCTAGCTCTTCTCAGAACATGAGACCAAACCACAGACTCACACCCACACCCACAAAGCCACCTCCTTCCCCCAAGTAGGTCTGTGACTACCTGCAGTGTCCTCTGACAGGTGGGCCATACTATGTTCCCCCGAAATGGCCTGTCCTGTCTCAGATCTGGACTCCTTGGCCTATTCTGTGAAGTTATCAGGAGCCAGGGGTGAGCCACTACCTGCTTTCTCAGGAAAGACCTCCTTCAGAGCTTTCTTGACAATTGGCCATCCTCACATCTGTAGGTACCAAGAAAGACTGACTCTGTCCTTGGTAAATCTAAACAAGTGAGCCCACTGGGACTGGCACTGGGACTGCCTCTGGGTGCCTGGCTTCCTGTATCCCAAGTTCAGAGAGTTCCATCACCAAGGAAGTGTGGTGAGGTCACTTCCTTCAGGAACTGAATGAGGTCACTGCCTTGGAAACCACTCTGTCCTAACTGTTGCTTCCAAGGGTCCCATGAGATGGAGGCTGCCCCTGCTTCCTGTGACACTTTCACAAGTTAGAATGGTATATCAACCATAGGCACCCAGGAAAAGCTCTCCACACAGGCCTGGTTTGGTCCATCTTGTCTACATTAAGAAGAGAGAGGCTCATTCAGACACATCTTTTCATCCTGACCAGGTTGTTTGCCACAGAAGATGACTTCTGCTCTCTCAGGTCCTTCCTGGCTGCCTACATCTTCTCCAGGGATCATTTCTGCATGGACCTTTGAGGTTCTCAGCAGGTGGAAGATCCCCTACATTCCTGTATTGTAAGACCAACTCTGTCCCTGCTCTTCTGTAAAGTTAGATTGAGGGAAAAGTAAATGCTTGGGGTTAAGAACATGTTCGATTTGGGTTAGAAATCATTCTGCTGGATGAAGAATGGTATTGGGATCCTGTGATATTTATAATAATATAGAGGTGAAATATATGTATGAAATCAGAAATCTAAGTAAGATTTGAAGGCCAGAAGGGCATTGGGCCCTTGATTGAAATACTTAGCTTTGAATTACATTCTGTACAGATGTCTCTGACAAATCTATGTACAATGGCATAGGACCATGTACCTTGGATGATTGAATGTAGAAGAGAAGATCCAGTCAAAAAGGGATAGGAGGTAGGATTAGGAAGATAGTCAGTAGGTTTAGGAAGAAGAGTGGGTATAATATTTGGACCAAAAGTTCTTTAGCAATAGGGTGTCTGTTAGAGAGTGAATGTAAATGTCAGCACATGTGAAGAGTCAGTCACAATGATGAACTGGGGAAGATATGTAGGAAAGCAGATATGAATATAGACATTAGGAAATCAGGAAAAGTATAAAGTGAGTGATAGGATATGACATTTTCAACAGGGTTGAGGTTGAATATATAATCTAAGGCAGAAACAAATGTGTAGTCACCAATAGGATAGACATTTGAGAGCATTAGGCAACCTGGACAAGGATGGTTTTAGTAATCCATGCTAACTTTCCAATTAGGCTTTGGTACAATCATAAGTGTGACCTTTGCATTTTGTGTCCAGAATATCACTGTGATAAAATATATATGTAGATCAGGTGACATGAGTATTTCTTCAACTATTTTTGGGAGCAATGTATTGAAGACGTATAAATTAGCATTCGGGGGTACAAATAGGTATACCCAGGGTCTATGAGTATAGAGATAATGCATGAATAGACCACACTGTGAATAAAGAATATAACTGGTTCCAATTTAAATAATGGATTGAATTGATATCTGAAAATATATAGGAAATCTTATATTGATACAGGATCATTCATTCCAACCAGTTATACATCTAATGGTAATATTAGGGTGATGGTTTACCATGAGGGGTGTGTGAGTTTTGGTTCCAAAGTGATTAAGGAAATCCAAAATAATATGCTTGGAAAGAAGTCTCATGAAAAGACCAGTCAAGAAACATGGAGGAATACATGTGTTCTGAAGCAGGATTTGATGGAAAGTGAACCAAATGCCTATAAATTTGTGAACATGAGGATGAAATATATATCCTATGATGTGCATCAACTGAAGAAATAGTAATGTGCCAGTGTTGAATAAAAATAAATGTCCAAATACATATCATGTTCCATAGGAGTCTACTTGCATTGATGTTAAACAGGGTCAGTTACTGAAGAAATGTTAGGACTTCTATTCACCATTCACTGAAGTTAGTTTTCAGTACTAGGAAACAAATATGTATTTCAGGTGGATGAATATTTCTTAGAATAATCTTGTGAAAAGTTGATTATAAATCCACATACATGAACATGAATTTAGGGAGTGTAAAATAAGACACATATATTTTATATTTTGAAAAATCTGGAGAGTGTGTGTGTGTATATATACATAGATATATATACACAAACACAAACACAGAGACATTAAGAAGTAAAAATATATATGCCAATTGAAATTCATCATGAAATATATATCATTTAAAGATCCAAAAATATTTATTTTACTGAACATGGATGTATGTATCATGTTGTTCAAGTAGGAAGCTCACCCATAGGTTGATTTTCAGTTCAAACAGCATTTAGGAGGAGTGATTTCTTCTCACAGATTGTATCTCCCAAGTCAGCCACCTCAAAAGATTGTAGCTGGGAAACCAGGTAGGATTCTGTATTTGCATGTAAAAAGACATGTGCTGAATAGGCTGCAAAGAAAGGGAGACAGGAATTCAGATATTTGTTAAGTTTAAAAACACATGGAGATCTATTACATTGGACTAGATTCATAACATGTACCTTTTATAATTCAAAAGGCCTGTCCAACTACGCCTCATGCCTCCTCTGAACTGCTAGTATTTTTATTCTGTTTGGGTTATTTTTCTCTATCATATTATGATTCGTAGTCAGAGTCTAGTAGGGTATGGGTTAGTGTCAGGGATTCAGTTTTTGGAATGGAAAATAGGAAAATAAATCCAATGTTTATGCAAATATGTTCTACACAAAATCTTCCCACAATCATCCAGAAAAATGCCTTGACAATACCCTTGCCCCATGTAAGACGCAATTCGAGAAGAAGAGTTAGAAAATCATTGAATACATATGTGGAATGAAAAATGCTCAGGAGTTCACAACATTGGAGGTGGTAGAGGAGTTTCCAGAAGTAAGGGACAGGAGAAACACTCCACAAACATGGAGCTCTGCTGGCCTAAAGACTTCTTGAGAAACTGCCTCTGAGAATGGGCTTTTGAAATATATGTTGTTGTCAGGGGCTTTAGCTTCTTTTGTAGTGAGACCATCAAAGCTGGGTCTTCATCTATGTGACCTGGAGGATATGGTTTCTGATTTTCCAATGAACATGAGGCAGAAGTGCTGAATTCTCTCTTTGTAGGTAAACTGTGGCCATTGGGGGCTAAGTGTCTCCCCGTGGGGACTCTGAAGCCATTTGGTCATCCTCCACTTTTCGTGGTGTTTCTTGCTGCTGCACTAGGAGTTTGGTATTTGCTTCACGAAATACAAGGAGTTTAACTGGGACACAGTGCTGGAGGGAGTTCTGTCACGTGTGGTGGGTCAGGGTCCTAGGAGAATGCACCAATCATGATTATATCTTACAGAGTGTGGCCCCTTGACCATAGCAACCTGATTCTGAACATTGTTCTGAAACCTCTTCATATAACAAGATGCCTTTACATATAAGGGTCTGCTGGGTGCACCATGTCAGTCACAAGCCATTTGGAAGCCCATCGCAGATCCACATGGCCCCACCACAGATGTTTTATCACACACCTGCACACCACTGCTCTAGGCCCACTACTCAGCAGGCCCCACCATACTGGCATCTCTGTTCTTCATCATTTTCATGAAACCCGTCAATCAAGGCACCTGTCTGGTACACTCATGATCAGCAACAGGACATCCAAAGGTTCTCCCGTGCCACCTGGTCATGGGAATTTCAAAGATTGCATGGTATTTATCTAGCCGTTTTTAAAGGATGAAGTTGGAGGCAATGTGGGTTTCCATTCATTCAGGAACCATTAAATGGTGAGAAAGATCATTTCAATGAAATCTCTGGAGAACTCTAACAAACAAGGCTTCCCAAAGAGTGGCCAAAACGTCACATGAAACCAGGCCCACTGAGGTGTACAATGTGAGGTCCATGTGTGTTTTGACTCTCAACTATGGCTGCCAGGTCTTTAAGAATAAAATCATGTGATATCCTGGCTGAGATTCCCAGTGTTCTGTGGAAAGTCACCCTGGGCTTCGATCTCAGTTTCCAGGGGGGGCTCTCATGAGTGGCCTTGGAAAATCCCAACTCAATTCATGGCAATACTTCTCTGAGTTCAGTTCCAGAACTCAGTCTCCAAGGGAATCACACCAGAGTTCAAGCCCAGGCAGACCCAGTCCTCTCTTCCACCGCCACACAAATGACCACAATTCAAACCAAAACACTGCCAAATGGCCCTCATCTTCTTCCATATAGACAATACTCATAACCTCTGGCTGGAGGTTTCCATGAGGGGCGCAGCCTAAGACAGTGTCCACAATAAGCTCCCTTGCCCATCATTTGCCTAATGTCAGGGTGGCCTGGACACCCTTCCTTTGAACCAGGAGTGATCAAATAGGCCTGTCTTTCATACTGCTCAGCTTCTCCGCTTGGAGGCCTGCTGATCTTGGGGTATAGATTCTTTGTGTGAATTGGAGTCATGAGAAAACCCAAGCACATAATGGCTAGCCTCTGCAGGGCTTTGAAAAACTCATTTGACCCAAAGGATCCCTATTCTCACTTGATGGAGGACAGGAACCTTACAGAGGAAGGCAAGAGACTTCATCCACATTGACTGCTTTTTTGCCATATTGGCTATGGATGCACATATGGGATCTTTCTTGAGATCCATCAGGTGCTGACAATCTAAGCCTCAGCCTTACACAGGGCCAAGAGGCTGATTCAGACACATCCCTTTGCAAAGCAATTAAGCAAAGAGCCACAAGTGATGCCCGTTCGTTTGCATTTGAAAACTGTTTTCTTCAGGCTTCACAAAGGGGTGTCCTGAGGCAAAGACCTTGCTGACATCCAGGGAAACAGAACAATAGGTAAGCAAAAGGCCCAAAGCAGGGTTTCTCCACTGAGAACTTAATGGGCCCACTGATATCTGAGTTTTCTGAGATGCTCACTCTTCATTTCAGCTATCTAGTACATGGCAATGTCACCAAGCTTGGAGGTGGTACATATCTTGGACACAAAACCATGAGCCTATTCTGAAGAGTGGCCAGAATTCAGGAAAAAACCAGAAATTTAGGAAGATAGTAGGTTTTGCCCATGGATAAGGCAAGCCCCAGTCCATTCATAAATTGGGCAGGATGAATGCTGGAAGCTTTCTACTAGACAGGACACATCCATTGATGCATTCTCTTTTCTAATGTCTACAACCACGGACACAGTGCGATACACAGACATAGCAACACTCGCCTTGTCAAAAGAGTTGCTAGAAACAGTTCACTCCAAACCAAACAAACTGCCTTTCCTAGATCTTCTCAGAACATGAGACCAAACCACAGACTCACACCCACACCCACAAAGCCACCTCCTTTCCCCAAGTAGGTCTGTGACTACCCGCAGGGTACTCTGACTGGTGGGCCATACTATGTTTCTCCCGAAATGACCTGTCCTGTCTCAGTACTGGACTCCTTGGCCAATTCTGTGAAGTTATCAGGAGCCAGGGGTGAGCCACTACCTGCTTTCTCAGGAAAGACCCCCTTCAGAGCTTTCTTGGCAATTGGCCATCCTCACATCTGTAGGTACCAAGAAAGACTGACTCTGTCCTCGGTAAATCCAAACAAGTGAGCCCACTGGGACTGGCACTGGGACTGCCTCTGGGTGCCTGGCTTCCTGGATCCCAAGTTCAGAGAGTTCCATCACCAAGGAAGTGTGGTGAGGTCACTTTTTTCAGGAACTGAATGAGGTCACTACCTTGGAAACCACTCTGTCCTAACTGTTGCTTCCAAGGGTCCCATGAGATGGAGGCTGCCCCTGCTTCCTGTGACACTTTCACAAGTTAGAATGGTATATCAACCATAGGCACCCAGTAAAAGCTCTCCACACAGGCCTGGTTTGGTCCATCTTGTCTACATTAAGAAGAGAGAGGCTCAATCAGACACATCTTTTCATCCTGACCAGGTTGTTTGCCACAGAAGATGACTTCTGCTCTCTCAGGTCCTTCCTGGCTGCCTACATCTTCTCCAGGGATCATTTCTGGATGGACCTTTGAGGTTCTCAGCAGGTGGAAGATCCCCTACATTCCTGTATTGTAAGACCAACTCTGTCCCTGCTCTTCTGTAAAGTTAGATTGAGGGAAAAGTAAATGCTTGGGGTTAAGAACATGTTCGATTTGGGTTAGAAAACATTCTGCTGGATGAAGAATGGTATTGGGAACCTGTGATATTTATAATAATATAGAGGTGAAATATATGTATGAAAACAGAAATCTAAGTAAGATTTGAAGGCCAGAAGGGCATTGGGCCCTTGATTGAAATACTTAGCTTTGAATTACATTCTGTACAGATGTCTCTGACAAATCCATATACAATGGCATAGGACCTTATACCTTGGATGATTGAATGTAGAAGAGAAGATCCAGTCAAAAAGGGATAGTAGGTAGGATTAGGAAGATAGTCAGTAGGTTTAGGAAGAAGAGTGTGTATAATGTTTGGACCAAAAGTTCTTTAGCAATAGGGTGTCTGTTAGAGAGTGAATGTAAATGTCAGCACATGTGAAGAGTCAGTCACAATGATGAACTGGGGAAGATATGTAGGAAAGCAGATATGAATATAGACATTAGGAAATCAGGAAAAGTATAAAGTGAGTGATAGGATTTGACATTTTCAACAGGGTTGTGGTTGAATATATAATCTAAGGCAGAAACAAATGTGTAGTCACCAATAGGATTGACATTTGAGAGCATTAGGCAACCTGGACAAGGATGGTTTTAGTAATCCATGCTAACTTTCCAATTAGGCTTTGGTACAATCATAAGTGTGACCTTTGCATTTTGTGTCCAGAATATCACTGTGATAAAATATATATGTAGATCAGGTGACATGAGTATTTCTTCAACTATTTTTGGGAGCAATGTATTGAAGACGTATAAATTAGCATTCGGGGGTACAAATAGGTATACCCAGGGTCTATGAGTATAGAGATAATGCATGAATAGACCACACTGTGAATAAAGAATATAACTGGTTCCAATTTAAATAATGGATTGAATTGATATCTGAAAATATATAGGAAATCTTATATTGATACAGGATCATTCATTCCAACCAGTTATACATCTAATGGTAATTTTAGGGTGATGGTTTACCATGAGGGGTGTGTGAGTTTTGGTTCCAAAGTGATTATGGAAATCCAAAATAATATGCTTGGAAAGAAGTCTCATGAAAAGACCAGTCAAGAAACATGGAGGAATATATGTGTTCTGAAGCAGGATTTGATGGAAAGTGAACCAAATGCCTAGAAATTTGTGAACATGAGGATGAAATATATATCCTATGATGTGCATCAACTGAAGAAATAGTAATGTGCCAGTGTTGAATAAAAATAAATGTCTAAATACACATCATGTCCCTTAGGAGTCTACTTGCATTGATGTTAAATAGGGTCAGTTACTGAAGAAATGTTAGGATTTCTATTCACCATTCACTGAATTTAGTTTTCAGTACTAGGAAACAAATACGTATTTCAGGTGGATGAATATTTCTGAGAATAATCTTGTGAAAAATTGATTATAAATCCACATACATGAACATGAATTTAGGGAGTGTAAAATAAGACACATATATTTTATATTTTGAAAGATATGGAGAGTGTGTGTGTGTGTATATACATAGATATATATACACAAACACAAACACAGAGACATTAAGAAGTAAAAATATATATGCCAATTGAAATTCATCATGAAATATATATCATTTAAAGATCCAAAAATATTTATTTTACTGAACATGGATGTATGTATCATGTTGTTCAAGTAGGAAGCTCACCCATAGGTTGATTTTCAGTTCAAACAGCATTTAGGAGGAGTGATTTCTTCTCACAGATTGTATCTGCCAAGTCAGCCACCTCAAAAGAATGTAGCTGGGAAACCAGGTAGGATTCTGTATGTGCATGTAAAAAGACATGTGCCGAATAGGCTGCAAAGAAAGGGAGACAGGAATTCACATATTTGTTAAGTTTAAAAACACATGGAGATCTATTACATTGGACTAGATTCATAACATGTACCCTTTATAATTCAAAAGGCCTGTCCAACTACGCCTCATGCCTCCTCTGAACTGCTAGTATTTTTATTCTGTTTGGGTTATTTTTCTCTATCATATTATGATTCGTAGTCAGAGTCTAGTAGGGTATGGGTTAGTGTCAGGGATTCAGTTTTTGGAATGGAAAATAGGAAAATAAATCCAATGTTTATGCAAATATGTTCTACACAAAATCTTCCCACAATCATCCAGAAAAATGCCTTGACAATACCCTTGCCCCATGTAAGACGCAATTCGAGAAGAAGAGTTAGAAAATCATTGAATACATATGTGGAATGAAAAATGCTCAGGAGTTCACAACTTTGGAGGTGGTAGAGGAGTTTCCAGAAGTAAGGGACAGGAGAAACACTCCACAAACATGGAGCTCTGCAGGCCTAAAGACTTCTTGAGAAACTGCCTCTGAGAATGGGCTTTTGAAATATATGTTGTTGTCAGGAGCTTTAGCTTCTTTTGTAGTGAGACCATCAAAGCTGGGTCTTCATCTATGTGACCTGGAGGATATGGTTTCTGATTTTCCAATGAACATGAGGCAGAAGTGCTGAATTCTCTCTTTGTAGGTAAACTGTGGCCATTGGGGGCTAAGTGTCTCCCCGTGGGGACTCTGAAGCCATTTGGTCATCCTCCACTTTTCGTGGTGTTTCTTGCTGCTGCACTAGGAGTTTGGTATTTGCTTCACGAAATACAAGGAGTTTAACTGGGACACAGTGCTGGAGGGAGTTCTGTCACGTGTGGTGGGTCAGGGTCCTAGGAGAATGCACCAACCATGATTCTATCTTACAGAGCGTGGCCCCTTGACCATAGCAACCTGATTCTGAACATTGTTCTGAAACCTCTTCATATAACAAGATGCCTTTACATATAAGGGTCTGCTGGGTGCACCATGTCAGTCACAAGCCATTTGGAAGCCCATCGCAGATCCACATGGCCCCACCACAGATGTTTTATCACACACCTGCACACCACTGCTCTAGGCCCACTACTCAGCAGGCCCCACCATACTGGCATCTCTGTTCTTCATCATTTTCATGAAACCCGTCAATCAAGGCACCTGTCTGGTACACTCATGATCAGCAACAGGACATCCAAAGGTTCTCCAGTGCCACCTGGTCATGGGAATTTCAAAGATTGCATGGTATTTATCTAGCCGTTTTTAAAGGATGAAGTTGGAGGCACTGTGGGTTTCCATTCATTCAGGAACCATTAAATGGTGAGAAAGATCATTTCAATGAAATCTCTGGAGAACTCTAACAAACAAGGCTTCCCAAAGAGTGGCCAAAACGTCACATGAAACCAGGCACACTGAGGTGTACAATGTGAGGTCCATGTGTGTTTTGACTCTCAACTATGGCTGCCAGGTCTTTAAGAATAAAATCATGTGATATCCTGGCTGAGATTCCCAGTGTTCTGTGGAAAGTCACCCTGGGCTTCGATCTCAGTTTCCAGGGGGGGCTCTCATGAGTGGCCTCGGAAAATCCCAACTCAATTCATGGCAATACTTCTCTGAGTTCAGTTCCAGAACTCAGTCTCCAAGGGAATCATACCAGAGTTCAAGCCCAGGCGGACCCAGTCCTCTCTTCCACCGCCACACAAATGACCACAATTCAAACCAAAACCCTGCCAAAAGGCCCTCATCTTCTTCCATATAGACAATACTCATAACCTCTGGCTGGAGGTTTCCATGAGGGGCGCAGCCTAAGACAGTGTCCACAATAAGCTCCCTTGCCCATCATTTGCCTAATGTCAGGGTGGCCTGGACACCCTTCCTTTGAACCAGGAGTGATCAAATAGGCCTGCCTTTAATACTGCTCAGCTTCTCCGCTTGGAGGCCTGCTGATCTTGGGGTATAGATTCTTTGTGTGAATTGGAGTCATGAGAAAACCCAAGCACATAATGGCTAGCCTCTGCAGGGCTTTGAAAAACTCATTTGACCCAAAGGATCCCTATTCTCACTTGATGGAGGACAGGAAGCTTACAGAGGAAGGCAAGAGACTTCATCCACATTGACTGCTTTTTTGCCATATTGGCTATGGATGCACAAATGGGATCTTTCTTGAGATCCATCAGGTGCTGACAATCTAAGCCACAGCCTTACACAGGGCCAAGAGGCTGATTCAGACACATCCCTTTGCAAAGCAATTAAGCAAAGAGCCACAAGAGATGCCCGTTCGTTTGCATTTGAAAACTGTTTTCTTCAGGCTTCACAAAGGGGTGTCCTGAGGCAAAGACCTTGCTGACATCCAGGGAAACAGAACAATAGGTAAGCAAAAGGCCCAAAGCAGGGTTTCTCCACTGAGACTTTAATGGGCCCACTGATATCTGAGTTTTCTGAGATGCTCACTATTCACTTCAGCTATCTAGTACATGGCAATATCACCAAGCTTAAAGGTGGTACATATCTTGGACACAAAACCATGAGCCTATTCTGAAGAGGGGCCAAAATTCAGGAAAAAACCAGAAATTTAGGAAGATAGTAGGTTTTGCCTCATCCAGGCAAGCCCCAGTCCATTCATAAATTGGGCAGGATGAATGCTGGAAGCTTTCTACTAGACAGGACACATCCATTGATGCATTCTCTTTTCTAATGTCTACAACCACGGACACAGTGCGATACACAGACATAGCAACACTCGCCTTGTCAAAAGACTTGCTAGAAACAGTCCACTCCAAACCAAACAAACCGCCTTTCCTAGCTCTTCTCAGAACATGAGACCAAACCACAGACTCACACCCACACCCACAAAGCCACCTCCTTCCCCCAAGTAGGTCTGTGACTACCCGCAGTGTTCTCTGACAGGTGGGCCATACTATGTTCCCCCGAAATGGCCTGTCCTGTCTCAGATCTGGACTCCTTGGCCTATTCTGTGAAGTTATCAGGAGCCAGGGGTGAACCACTACCTGCTTTCTCAGGAAAGACCCCCTCAGAGCTTCCTTGGCAATTGGCCATCCTCACATCTGTAGGTACCAAGAAAGACTGACTCTGTCCTTGGTAAATCCAAATAAGTGAGCCCACTGGGACTGGCACTGGGACTGCCTCTGGGTGCCTGGCTTCCTGGATCCCAAGTTCAGAGAGTTCCATCACCAAGGAAGTGTGGTGAGGTCACTTCCTTCAGGAACTGAATGAGGTCACTGCCTTGGAAACCACTCTGTCCTAACTGTTGCTTCCAAGGGTCCCATGAGATGGAGGCTGCCCCTGCTTCCTGTGACACTTTCACAAGTTAGAATGGTATATCAACCATAGGCACCCAGGAAAAGCTCTCCACACAGGCCTGGTTTGGTAGATCTTGTCTACATTAAGAAGAGAGAGGCTCATTCAGACACATCTTTTCATCCTGACCAGGTTGTTTGCCACAGAAGATGACTTCTGCTCTCTCAGGTCCTTCCTGGATGCCTACATCTTCTCCAGGGATCATTTCTGGATGGACCTTTGAGGTTCTCAGCAGGTGGAAGATCCCCTACATTCCTGTATTGTAAGACCAACTCTGTCCCTGCTCTTCTGTAAAGTTAGATTGAGGGAAAAGTAAATGCTTGGGGTTAAGAACATGTTCGATTTGGGTTAGAAATCATTCTGCTGGATGAAGAATGGTATTGGGAACCTGTGATATTTATAATAATATAGAGGTGAAATATATGTATGAAAACAGAAATCTAAGTAAGATTTGAAGGCCAGAAGGGCATTGGGCCCTTGATTGAAATACTTAGCTTTGAATTACATTCTGTACAGATGTCTCTGACAAATCCATGTACAATGGCATAGGACCTTGTACCTTGGATGATTGAATGTAGAAGAGAAGATCCAGTCAAAAAGGGATAGTAGGTAGGATTAGGAAGATAGTCAGTAGGTTTAGGAAGAAGAGTGGGTATAATATTTGGACAAAAAGTTCTTTAGCAATAGGGTGTCTGTTAGAGAGTGGATGTAAATGTCAGCACATGTGAAGAGTCAGTCACAATGATGAACTGGGGAAGATATGTAGGAAAGCAGATATGAATATAGACATTAGGAAATCAGGAAAAGTATAAAGTGAGTGATAGGATTTGACATTTTCAACAGGGTTGAGGTGGAATATATAATCTAAGGCAGACACAAATGTGTAGTCACCAATAGGATTGACATTTGAGAGCATTAGGCAACCTGGACAAGGATGGTTTTAGTAATCCATGCTAACTTTCCAATTAGGCTTTGGGACAATCATAAGTGTGACCTTTGCATTTTGTGTCCAGAATATCACTGTGATAAAATATATATGTAGATCAGGTGACATGAGTATTTCTTCAACTATTTTTGGGAGCAATGTATTGAAGACGTATAAATTAGCATTCGGGGGTACAAATAGGTATACCCAGGGTCTATGAGTATAGAGATAATGCATGAATAGACCACACTGTGAATAAAAAATATAACTGGTTCCAATTTAAATAATGGATTGAATTGATATCTGAAAATATATAGGAAATCTTATATTGATACAGGATCATTCATTCCAACCAGTTATACATCTAATGGTAATATTAGGGTGATGGTTTACCATGAGGGGTGTGTGAGTTTTGGTTCCAAAGTGATTATGGAAATCCAAAATAATATGCTTGGAAAGAAGTCTCATGAAAAGACCAGTCAAGAAACATGGAGGAATACATGTGTTCTGAAGCAGGATTTGATGGAAAGTGAACCAAATGCCTAGAAATTTGTGAACATGAGGATGAAATATATATCCTATGATGTGCATCAACTGAAGAAATAGTAATGTGCCAGTGTTGAATAAAAATAAATGTCTAAATACACATCATGTCCCATAGGAGTCTACTTGCATTGATGTTAAACAGGGTCAGTTACTGAAGAAATGTTAGGACTTCTATTCACCATTCACTGAAGTTAGTTTTCAGTACTAGGAAACAAATACGTATTTCAGGTGGATGAATATTTCTGAGAATAATCTTGTGAAAAGTTGATTATAAATCCACATACATGAACATGAATTTAGGGAGTGTAAAATAAGACACATATATTTTATATTTTGAAAAATCTGGAGAGTGTGTGTGTGTATATATACATAGATATATATACACAAACACAAACACAGAGACATTAAGAAGTAAAAATATATATGCCAATTGAAATTCATCATGAAATATATATCATTTAAAGATCCAAAAATATTTATTTTACTGAACATGGATGTATGTATCATGTTGTTCAAGTAGGAAGCTCACCCATAGGTTGATTTTCAGTTCAAACAGCATTTAGGAGGAGTGATTTCTTCTCACAGATTGTATCTCCCAAGTCAGCCACCTCAAAAGATTGTAGCTGGGAAACCAGGTAGGATTCTGTATTTGCATGTAAAAAGACATGTGCTGAATAGGCTGCAAAGAAAGGGAGACAGGAATTCAGATATTTGTTAAGTTTAAAAACACATGGAGTTCTATTACATTAGACTAGATTCATAACATGTACCCTTTATAATTCAAAAGGCCTGTCCAACTACGCCTCATGCCTCCTCTGAACTGCTAGTATTTTTATTCTGTTTGGGTTATTTTTCTCTATCATATTATGATTCGTAGTCAGAGTCTAGTAGGTTATGGGCTAGTGTCAGGGATTCAGTTTTTGGAATGGAAAATCGGAAAATAAATCCAAGGTTTATGCAAATATGTTCTACACAAAATCTTCCCACAATCATCCAGAAAAATGCCTTGACAATACCCTTGCCCCATGTAAGACGCAATTCGAGAAGAAGAGTTAGAAAATCATTGAATACATATGTGGAATGAAAAATGCTCAGGAGTTCACAACATTGGAGGTGGTAGAGGAGTTTCCAGAAGTAAGGGACAGGAGAAACACTCCACAAACATGGAGCTCTGCTGGCCTAAAGACTTCTTGAGAAACTGCCTCTGAGAATGGGCTTTTGAAATATATGTTGTTGTCAGGGGCTTTAGCTTCTTTTGTAGTGAGACCATCAAAGCTGGGTCTTCATCTATGTGACCTGGAGGATATGGTTTCTGATTTTCCAATGAACATGAGGCAGAAGTGCTGAATTCTCTCTTTGTAGTTAAACTGTGGCCATTGGGGGCTAAGTGTCTCCCCATGGGGACTCTGAAGCCATTTGGTCATCCTCCACTTTTCGTGGTGTTTCTTGCTGCTGCACTAGGAGTTTGGTATTTGCTTCACGAAATACAAGGAGTTTAACTGGGACACAGTGCTGGAGGGAGTTCTGTCAGGTGTGGTGGGTCAGGGTCCTAGGAGAATGCACCAACCATGATTCTATCTTACAGAGCGTGGCCCCTTGACCATAGCAACCTGATTCTGAACATTGTTCTGAAACCTCTTCATATAACAAGATGCCTTTACATATAAGGGTCTGCTGGGTGCAACATGTCAGTCACAAGCCATTTGGAAGCCCATCGCAGATCCACATGGCCCCACCACAGATGTTTTATCACACACCTGCACACCACTGCTCTAGGCCCACTACTCAGCAGGCCCCACCATACTGGCATCTCTGTTCTTCATCATTTTCATGAAACCCGTCAATCAAGGCACCTGTCTGGTACACTCATGATCAGCAACAGGACATCCAAAGGTTCTCCAGTGCCACCTGGTCACGGGAATTTCAAAGATTGCATGGTATTTATCTAGCCGTTTTTAAAGGATGAAGTTGGAGGCACTGTGGGTTTCCATTCATTCAGGAACCATTAAATGGTGAGAAAGATCATTTCAATGAAATCTCTGGAGAACTCTAACAAACAAGGCTTCCCAAAGAGTGGCCAAAACGTCACATGAAACCAGGCCCACTGAGGTGTACAATGTGAGGTCCATGTGTGTTTTGACTCTCAACTATGGCTGCCAGGTCTTTAAGAATAAAATCATGTGATATCCTGGCTGAGATTCCCAGTGTTCTGTGGAAAGTCACCCTGGGCATCGATCTCAGTTTCCAGGGGGGGCTCTCATGGGTGGCCTTGAAAAATCCCAACTCAATTCATGGCAATACTTCTCTGAGTTGAGTTCCAGAACTCAGTCTCCAAGGGAATCACACCAGAGTTCAAGCCCAGGCGGACCCAGTCCTCTCTTCCACCGCCACACAAATGACCACAATTCAAACCAAAACACTGCCAAATGGCCCTCATCTTCTTCCATATAGACAATACTCATAACCTCTGGCTGGAGGTTTCCATGAGGGGTGCAGCCTAAGACAGTGTCCACAATAAGCTCCCTTGCCCATCATTTGCCTAATTTCAGGGTGGCCTGGACACCCTTCCTTTGAACCAGGAGTGATCAAATAGGCCTGCCGTTAATACTGCTCAGCTTCTCCGCTTGGAGGCCTGCTGATCTTTGGGTATAGATTCTTTGTGTGAATTGGAGTCATGAGAAAACCCAAGCACATAATGGCTAGCCTCTGCAGGGCTTTGAAAAACTCATTTGACCCAAAGGATCCCTATTCTCACTTGATGGAGGACAGGAACCTTACAGAGGAAGGCAAGAGACTTCATCCACATTGACTGCTTTTTTGCCATATTGGCTATGGATGCACATATGGGATCTTTCTTGAGATCCATCAGGTGCTGACAATCTAAGCCACAGCCTTACACAGGGCCAAGAGGCTGATTCAGACACATCCCTTTGCAAAGCAATTAAGCAAAGAGCCACAAGTGATGCCCATTCGTTTGCATTTGAAAACTGTTTTCTTCAGGCTTCACAAAGGGGTGTCCTGAGGCAAAGACCTTGCTGACATCCAGGGAAACAGAACAATAGGTAAGCAAAAGGCCCAAAGCAGGGTTTCTCCACTGAGAACTTAATGGGCCCACTGATATCTGAGTTTTCTGAGATGCTCACTATTCATTTCAGCTATCTAGTACATGGCAATGTCACCAAGCTTGGAGGTGGTACATATCTTGGACACAAAACCATGAGCCTATTCTGAAGAGTGGCCAGAATTCAGGAAAAAACCAGAAATTTAGGAAGATAGTAGGTTTTGCCCATGGATAAGGCAAGCCCCAGTCCATTCATAAATTGGGCAGGATGAATGCTGGAAGCTTTCTACTAGACAGGACACATCCATTGATGCATTCTCTTTTCTAATGTCTACAACCACGGACACAGTGCCATACACAGACATAGCAACACTCGCCTTGTCAAAAGACTTGCTAGAAACAGTCCACTCCAAACCAAACAAACCGCCTTTCCTAGCTCTTCTCAGAACATGAGACCAAACCACAGACTCACACCCACACCCACAAAGCCACCTCCTTCCCCCAAGTAGGTCTGTGACTACCTGCAGTGTCCTCTGACAGGTGGGCCATACTATGTTCCCCCGAAATGGCCTGTCCTGTCTCAGATCTGGACTCCTTGGCCTATTCTGTGAAGTTATCAGGAGCCAGGGGTGAGCCACTACCTGCTTTCTCAGGAAAGACCTCCTTCAGAGCTTTCTTGACAATTGGCCATCCTCACATCTGTAGGTACCAAGAAAGACTGACTCTGTCCTTGGTAAATCTAAACAAGTGAGCCCACTGGGACTGGCACTGGGACTGCCTCTGGGTGCCTGGCTTCCTGTATCCCAAGTTCAGAGAGTTCCATCACCAAGGAAGTGTGGTGAGGTCACTTCCTTCAGGAACTGAATGAGGTCACTGCCTTGGAAACCACTCTGTCCTAACTGTTGCTTCCAAGGGTCCCATGAGATGGAGGCTGCCCCTGCTTCCTGTGACACTTTCACAAGTTAGAATGGTATATCAACCATAGGCACCCAGGAAAAGCTCTCCACACAGGCCTGGTTTGGTCCATCTTGTCTACATTAAGAAGAGAGAGGCTCATTCAGACACATCTTTACATCCTGACCAGGTTGTTTGCCACAGAAGATGACTTCTGCTCTCTCAGGTCCTTCCTGGCTGCCTACATCTTCTCCAGGGATCATTTCTGCATGGACCTTTGAGGTTCTCAGCAGGTGGAAGATCCCCTACATTCCTGTATTGTAAGACCAACTCTGTCCCTGCTCTTCTGTAAAGTTAGATTGAGGGAAAAGTAAATGCTTGGGGTTAAGAACATGTTCGATTTGGGTTAGAAATCATTCTGCTGGATGAAGAATGGTATTGGGATCCTGTGATATTTATAATAATATAGAGGTGAAATATATGTATGAAATCAGAAATCTAAGTAAGATTTGAAGGCCAGAAGGGCATTGGGCCCTTGATTGAAATACTTAGCTTTGAATTACATTCTGTACAGATGTCTCTGACAAATCTATGTACAATGGCATAGGACCATGTACCTTGGATGATTGAATGTAGAAGAGAAGATCCAGTCAAAAAGGGATAGGAGGTAGGATTAGGAAGATAGTCAGTAGGTTTAGGAAGAAGAGTGGGTATAATATTTGGACCAAAAGTTCTTTAGCAATAGGGTGTCTGTTAGAGAGTGAATGTAAATGTCAGCACATGTGAAGAGTCAGTCACAATGATGAACTGGGGAAGATATGTAGGAAAGCAGATATGAATATAGACATTAGGAAATCAGGAAAAGTATAAAGTGAGTGATAGGATATGACATTTTCAACAGGGTTGAGGTTGAATATATAATCTAAGGCAGAAACAAATGTGTAGTCACCAATAGGATAGACATTTGAGAGCATTAGGCAACCTGGACAAGGATGGTTTTAGTAATCCATGCTAACTTTCCAATTAGGCTTTGGTACAATCATAAGTGTGACCTTTGCATTTTGTGTCCAGAATATCACTGTGATAAAATATATATGTAGATCAGGTGACATGAGTATTTCTTCAACTATTTTTGGGAGCAATGTATTGAAGACGTATAAATTAGCATTCGGGGGTACAAATAGGTATACCCAGGGTCTATGAGTATAGAGATAATGCATGAATAGACCACACTGTGAATAAAGAATATAACTGGTTCCAATTTAAATAATGGATTGAATTGATATCTGAAAATATATAGGAAATCTTATATTGATACAGGATCATTCATTCCAACCAGTTATACATCTAATGGTAATATTAGGGTGATGGTTTACCATGAGGGGTGTGTGAGTTTTGGTTCCAAAGTGATTAAGGAAATCCAAAATAATATGCTTGGAAAGAAGTCTCATGAAAAGACCAGTCAAGAAACATGGAGGAATACATGTGTTCTGAAGCAGGATTTGATGGAAAGTGAACCAAATGCCTATAAATTTGTGAACATGAGGATGAAATATATATCCTATGATGTGCATCAACTGAAGAAATAGTAATGTGCCAGTGTTGAATAAAAATAAATGTCCAAATACATATCATGTTCCATAGGAGTCTACTTGCATTGATGTTAAACAGGGTCAGTTACTGAAGAAATGTTAGGACTTCTATTCACCATTCACTGAAGTTAGTTTTCAGTACTAGGAAACAAATATGTATTTCAGGTGGATGAATATTTCTTAGAATAATCTTGTGAAAAGTTGATTATAAATCCACATACATGAACATGAATTTAGGGAGTGTAAAATAAGACACATATATTTTATATTTTGAAAAATCTGGAGAGTGTGTGTGTGTATATATACATAGATATATATACACAAACACAAACACAGAGACATTAAGAAGTAAAAATATATATGCCAATTGAAATTCATCATGAAATATATATCATTTAAAGATCCAAAAATATTTATTTTACTGAACATGGATGTATGTATCATGTTGTTCAAGTAGGAAGCTCACCCATAGGTTGATTTTCAGTTCAAACAGCATTTAGGAGGAGTGATTTCTTCTCACAGATTGTATCTGCCAAGTCAGCCACCTCAAAAGAATGTAGCTGGGAAACCAGGCAGGATGCTATACGTGCATGTAAAAAGACATGTGCCGAAAAGGCTGCAAAGAAAGGGAGACGGGAATTCACATATTTGTTAAGTTTAAAAACAAATGGAGATCTATTACATTGGACTAGATTCATAACATGTACCTTTTATAATTCAAAAGGCCTGTCCAACTACGCCTCATGCCTCCTCTGAACTGCTAGTATTTTTATTCTGTTTGGGTTATTTTTCTCTATCATATTATGATTCGTAGTCAGAGTCTAGTAGGGTATGGGTTAGTGTCAGGGATTCAGTTTTTGGAATGGAAAATAGGAAAATAAATCCAATGTTTATGCAAATATGTTCTACACAAAATCTTCCCACAATCATCCAGAAAAATGCCTTGACAATACCCTTGCCCCATGTAAGACGCAATTCGAGAAGAAGAGTTAGAAAATCATTGAATACATATGTGGAATGAAAAATGCTCAGGAGTTCACAACATTGGAGGTGGTAGAGGAGTTTCCAGAAGTAAGGGACAGGAGAAACACTCCACAAACATGGAGCTCTGCTGGCCTAAAGACTTCTTGAGAAACTGCCTCTGAGAATGGGCTTTTGAAATATATGTTGTTGTCAGGGGCTTTAGCTTCTTTTGTAGTGAGACCATCAAAGCTGGGTCTTCATCTATGTGACCTGGAGGATATGGTTTCTGATTTTCCAATGAACATGAGGCAGAAGTGCTGAATTCTCTCTTTGTAGGTAAACTGTGGCCATTGGGGGCTAAGTGTCTCCCCGTGGGGACTCTGAAGCCATTTGGTCATCCTCCACTTTTCGTGGTGTTTCTTGCTGCTGCACTAGGAGTTTGGTATTTGCTTCACGAAATACAAGGAGTTTAACTGGGACACAGTGCTGGAGGGAGTTCTGTCACGTGTGGTGGGTCAGGGTCCTAGGAGAATGCACCAATCATGATTATATCTTACAGAGTGTGGCCCCTTGACCATAGCAACCTGATTCTGAACATTGTTCTGAAACCTCTTCATATAACAAGATGCCTTTACATATAAGGGTCTGCTGGGTGCACCATGTCAGTCACAAGCCATTTGGAAGCCCATCGCAGATCCACATGGCCCCACCACAGATGTTTTATCACACACCTGCACACCACTGCTCTAGGCCCACTACTCAGCAGGCCCCACCATACTGGCATCTCTGTTCTTCATCATTTTCATGAAACCCGTCAATCAAGGCACCTGTCTGGTACACTCATGATCAGCAACAGGACATCCAAAGGTTCTCCCGTGCCACCTGGTCATGGGAATTTCAAAGATTGCATGGTATTTATCTAGCCATTTTTAAAGGATGAAGTTGGAGGCAATGTGGGTTTCCATTCATTCAGGAACCATTAAATGGTGAGAAAGATCATTTCAATGAAATCTCTGGAGAACTCTAACAAACAAGGCTTCCCAAAGAGTGGCCAAAACGTCACATGAAACCAGGCCCACTGAGGTGTACAATGTGAGGTCCATGTGTGTTTTGACTCTCAACTATGGCTGCCAGGTCTTTAAGAATAAAATCATGTGATATCCTGGCTGAGATTCCCAGTGTTCTGTGGAAAGTCACCCTGGGCTTCGATCTCAGTTTCCAGGGGGGGCTCTCATGAGTGGCCTTGGAAAATCCCAACTCAATTCATGGCAATACTTCTCTGAGTTCAGTTCCAGAACTCAGTCTCCAAGGGAATCACACCAGAGTTCAAGCCCAGGCAGACCCAGTCCTCTCTTCCACCGCCACACAAATGACCACAATTCAAACCAAAACACTGCCAAATGGCCCTCATCTTCTTCCATATAGACAATACTCATAACCTCTGGCTGGAGGTTTCCATGAGGGGTGCAGCCTAAGACAGTGTCCACAATAAGCTCCCTTGCCCATCATTTGCCTAATGTCAGGGTGGCCTGGACACCCTTCCTTTGAACCAGGAGTGATCAAATAGGCCTGTCTTTCATACTGCTCAGCTTCTCCGCTTGGAGGCCTGCTGATCTTGGGGTATAGATTCTTTGTGTGAATTGGAGTCATGAGAAAACCCAAGCACATAATGGCTAGCCTCTGCAGGGCTTTGAAAAACTCATTTGACCCAAAGGATCCCTATTCTCACTTGATGGAGGACAGGAACCTTACAGAGGAAGGCAAGAGACTTCATCCACATTGACTGCTTTTTTGCCATATTGGCTATGGATGCACATATGGGATCTTTCTTGAGATCCATCAGGTGCTGACAATCTAAGCCTCAGCCTTACACAGGGCCAAGAGGCTGATTCAGACACATCCCTTTGCAAAGCAATTAAGCAAAGAGCCACAAGTGATGCCCGTTCGTTTGCATTTGAAAACTGTTTTCTTCAGGCTTCACAAAGGGGTGTCCTGAGGCAAAGACCTTGCTGACATCCAGGGAAACAGAACAATAGGTAAGCAAAAGGCCCAAAGCAGGGTTTCTCCACTGAGAACTTAATGGGCCCACTGATATCTGAGTTTTCTGAGATGCTCACTCTTCATTTCAGCTATCTAGTACATGGCAATGTCACCAAGCTTGGAGGTGGTACATATCTTGGACACAAAACCATGAGCCTATTCTGAAGAGTGGCCAGAATTCAGGAAAAAACCAGAAATTTAGGAAGATAGTAGGTTTTGCCCATGGATAAGGCAAGCCCCAGTCCATTCATAAATTGGGCAGGATGAATGCTGGAAGCTTTCTACTAGACAGGACACATCCATTGATGCATTCTCTTTTCTAATGTCTACAACCACGGACACAGTGCGATACACAGACATAGCAACACTCGCCTTGTCAAAAGAGTTGCTAGAAACAGTTCACTCCAAACCAAACAAACTGCCTTTCCTAGATCTTCTCAGAACATGAGACCAAACCACAGACTCACACCCACACCCACAAAGCCACCTCCTTTCCCCAAGTAGGTCTGTGACTACCCGCAGGGTACTCTGACTGGTGGGCCATACTATGTTACTCCCGAAATGACCTGTCCTGTCTCAGTACTGGACTCCTTGGCCAATTCTGTGAAGTTATCAGGAGCCAGGGGTGAGCCACTACCTGCTTTCTCAGGAAAGACCCCCTTCAGAGCTTTCTTGGCAATTGGCCATCCTCACATCTGTAGGTACCAAGAAAGACTGACTCTGTCCTCGGTAAATCCAAACAAGTGAGCCCACTGGGACTGGCACTGGGACTGCCTCTGGGTGCCTGGCTTCCTGGATCCCAAGTTCAGAGAGTTCCATCACCAAGGAAGTGTGGTGAGGTCACTTTTTTCAGGAACTGAATGAGGTCACTACCTTGGAAACCACTCTGTCCTAACTGTTGCTTCCAAGGGTCCCATGAGATGGAGGCTGCCCCTGCTTCCTGTGACACTTTCACAAGTTAGAATGGTATATCAACCATAGGCACCCAGTAAAAGCTCTCCACACAGGCCTGGTTTGGTCCATCTTGTCTACATTAAGAAGAGAGAGGCTCAATCAGACACATCTTTTCATCCTGACCAGGTTGTTTGCCACAGAAGATGACTTCTGCTCTCTCAGGTCCTTCCTGGCTGCCTACATCTTCTCCAGGGATCATTTCTGGATGGACCTTTGAGGTTCTCAGCAGGTGGAAGATCCCCTACATTCCTGTATTGTAAGACCAACTCTGTCCCTGCTCTTCTGTAAAGTTAGATTGAGGGAAAAGTAAATGCTTGGGGTTAAGAACATGTTCGATTTGGGTTAGAAAACATTCTGCTGGATGAAGAATGGTATTGGGAACCTGTGATATTTATAATAATATAGAGGTGAAATATATGTATGAAAACAGAAATCTAAGTAAGATTTGAAGGCCAGAAGGGCATTGGGCCCTTGATTGAAATACTTAGCTTTGAATTACATTCTGTACAGATGTCTCTGACAAATCCATATACAATGGCATAGGACCTTATACCTTGGATGATTGAATGTAGAAGAGAAGATCCAGTCAAAAAGGGATAGTAGGTAGGATTAGGAAGATAGTCAGTAGGTTTAGGAAGAAGAGTGTGTATAATGTTTGGACCAAAAGTTCTTTAGCAATAGGGTGTCTGTTAGAGAGTGAATGTAAATGTCAGCACATGTGAAGAGTCAGTCACAATGATGAACTGGGGAAGATATGTAGGAAAGCAGATATGAATATAGACATTAGGAAATCAGGAAAAGTATAAAGTGAGTGATAGGATTTGACATTTTCAACAGGGTTGTGGTTGAATATATAATCTAAGGCAGAAACAAATGTGTAGTCACCAATAGGATTGACATTTGAGAGCATTAGGCAACCTGGACAAGGATGGTTTTAGTAATCCATGCTAACTTTCCAATTAGGCTTTGGTACAATCATAAGTGTGACCTTTGCATTTTGTGTCCAGAATATCACTGTGATAAAATATATATGTAGATCAGGTGACATGAGTATTTCTTCAACTATTTTTGGGAGCAATGTATTGAAGACGTATAAATTAGCATTCGGGGGTACAAATAGGTATACCCAGGGTCTATGAGTATAGAGATAATGCATGAATAGACCACACTGTGAATAAAGAATATAACTGGTTCCAATTTAAATAATGGATTGAATTGATATCTGAAAATATATAGGAAATCTTATATTGATACAGGATCATTCATTCCAACCAGTTATACATCTAATGGTAATTTTAGGGTGATGGTTTACCATGAGGGGTGTGTGAGTTTTGGTTCCAAAGTGATTATGGAAATCCAAAATAATATGCTTGGAAAGAAGTCTCATGAAAAGACCAGTCAAGAAACATGGAGGAATATATGTGTTCTGAAGCAGGATTTGATGGAAAGTGAACCAAATGCCTAGAAATTTGTGAACATGAGGATGAAATATATATCCTATGATGTGCATCAACTGAAGAAATAGTAATGTGCCAGTGTTGAATAAAAATAAATGTCTAAATACACATCATGTCCCTTAGGAGTCTACTTGCATTGATGTTAAATAGGGTCAGTTACTGAAGAAATGTTAGGATTTCTATTCACCATTCACTGAATTTAGTTTTCAGTACTAGGAAACAAATACGTATTTCAGGTGGATGAATATTTCTGAGAATAATCTTGTGAAAAATTGATTATAAATCCACATACATGAACATGAATTTAGGGAGTGTAAAATAAGACACATATATTTTATATTTTGAAAGATATGGAGAGTGTGTGTGTGTGTATATACATAGATATATATACACAAACACAAACACAGAGACATTAAGAAGTAAAAATATATATGCCAATTGAAATTCATCATGAAATATATATCATTTAAAGATCCAAAAATATTTATTTTACTGAACATGGATGTATGTATCATGTTGTTCAAGTAGGAAGCTCACCCATAGGTTGATTTTCAGTTCAAACAGCATTTAGGAGGAGTGATTTCTTCTCACAGATTGTATCTGCCAAGTCAGCCACCTCAAAAGAATGTAGCTGGGAAACCAGGTAGGATTCTGTATGTGCATGTAAAAAGACATGTGCCGAATAGGCTGCAAAGAAAGGGAGACAGGAATTCACATATTTGTTAAGTTTAAAAACACATGGAGATCTATTACATTGGACTAGATTCATAACATGTACCCTTTATAATTCAAAAGGCCTGTCCAACTACGCCTCATGCCTCCTCTGAACTGCTAGTATTTTTATTCTGTTTGGGTTATTTTTCTCTATCATATTATGATTCGTAGTCAGAGTCTAGTAGGGTATGGGTTAGTGTCAGGGATTCAGTTTTTGGAATGGAAAATAGGAAAATAAATCCAATGTTTATGCAAATATGTTCTACACAAAATCTTCCCACAATCATCCAGAAAAATGCCTTGACAATACCCTTGCCCCATGTAAGACGCAATTCGAGAAGAAGAGTTAGAAAATCATTGAATACATATGTGGAATGAAAAATGCTCAGGAGTTCACAACTTTGGAGGTGGTAGAGGAGTTTCCAGAAGTAAGGGACAGGAGAAACACTCCACAAACATGGAGCTCTGCAGGCCTAAAGACTTCTTGAGAAACTGCCTCTGAGAATGGGCTTTTGAAATATATGTTGTTGTCAGGAGCTTTAGCTTCTTTTGTAGTGAGACCATCAAAGCTGGGTCTTCATCTATGTGACCTGGAGGATATGGTTTCTGATTTTCCAATGAACATGAGGCAGAAGTGCTGAATTCTCTCTTTGTAGGTAAACTGTGGCCATTGGGGGCTAAGTGTCTCCCCGTGGGGACTCTGAAGCCATTTGGTCATCCTCCACTTTTCGTGGTGTTTCTTGCTGCTGCACTAGGAGTTTGGTATTTGCTTCTCGAAATACAAGGAGTTTAACTGGGACACAGTGCTGGAGGGAGTTCTGTCACGTGTGGTGGGTCAGGGTCCTAGGAGAATGCACCAACCATGATTCTATCTTACAGAGCGTGGCCCCTTGACCATAGCAACCTGATTCTGAACATTGTTCTGAAACCTCTTCATATAACAAGATGCCTTTACATATAAGGGTCTGCTGGGTGCACCATGTCAGTCACAAGCCATTGGGAAGCCCATCGCGGATCCACATGGCCCCACCACAGGTGTTTGATCACACACCTGCACACCACTGCTCTAGGTCCACTACTCAGCAGGCCCCACCATACTGGCATCTCTGTTCTTCATCATTTTCATGAAACCCGTCAATCAAGGCACCTGACTGGTACACTCATGATCATTAACAGGACATCCAAAGGTTCTCCAGTGCCACCTGGTCATGGGAATTTCAAAGATTGCATGGTATTTATCTAGCCGTTTGTAAAGGATGAATTTGGGGGCACTGTGGGTTTCCATTCATTCAGGAACCATTAAATGGTGAGAAAGATCATTTCAATGAAATCTCTGGAGAACTCTAACAAACAAGGCTTCCCAAAGAGTGGCCAAAACGTCACATGAAACCAGGCCCACTGAGGTGTACAATGTGAGGTCCATGTGTGTTTTGACTCTCAACTATGGCTGCCAGGTCTTTAAGAATAAAATCATGTGATATCCTGGCTGAGATTCCCAGTGTTCTGTGGAAAGTCACCCTGGGCTTCGATCCCAGTTTCCAGGGGGGGCTCTCATGAGTGGCCTCGGAAAATCCCAACTCAATTCATGGCAATACTTCTCTGAGTTCAGTTCCAGAACTCAGTCTCCAAGGGAATCACACCAGAGTTCAAGCCCAGGCGGACCCAGTCCTCTCTTCCACCGCCACACAAATGACCACAATTCAAACCAAAACACTGCCAAAAGGCCCTCATCTTCTTCCATATAGACAATACTCATAACCTCTGGCTGGAGGTTTCCATGAGGGGCGCAGCCTAAGACAGTGTCCACAATAAGCTCCCTTGCCCATCATTTGCCTAATGTCAGGGTGGCCTGGACACCCTTCCTTTGAACCAGGAGTGACCAAATAGGCCTGCCTTTAATACTGCTCAGCTTCTCCGCTTGGAGGCCTGCTGATCTTGGGGTATAGATTCTTTGTGTGAATTGGAGTCATGAGAAAACCCAAGCACATAATGGCTAGCCTCTGCAGGGCTTTGAAAAACTCATTTGACCCAAAGGATCCCTATTCTCACTTGATGGAGGACAGGAACCTTACAGAGGAAGGCAAGAGACTTCATCCACATTGACTGCTTTTTTGCCATATTGGCTATGGATGCACATATGGGATCTTTCTTGAGATCCATCAGGTGCTGACAATCTAAGCCACAGCCTTACACAGGGCCAAGAGGCTGATTCAGACACATCCCTTTGCAAAGCAATTAAGCAAAGAGCCACAAGTGATGCCCGTTCGTTTGCATTTGAAAACTGTTTTCTTCAGGCTTCACAAAGGGGTGTCCTGAGGCAAAGACCTTGCTGACATCCAGGGAAACAGAACAATAGGTAAGCAAAAGGCCCAAAGCAGGGTTTCTCCACTGAGAACTTAATGGGCCCACTGATATCTGAGTTTTCTGAGATGCTCACTCTTCATTTCAGCTATCTAGTACATGGCAATGTCACCAAGCTTGGAGGTGGTACATATCTTGGACACAAAACCATGAGCCTATTCTGAAGAGTGGCCAGAATTCAGGAAAAAACCAGAAATTTAGGAAGATAGTAGGATTTGCCCCAGTCCATTCATAAATTGGGCAGGATGAATGCTGGAAGCTTTCTACTAGACAGGACACATCCATTGATGCATTCTCTTTTCTAATGTCTACAACCTCGGACAGAGTGTGATACACAGACATAGCAACACTCGCCTTGTCAAAAGACTTGCTAGAAACAGTCCACTCCAAACCAAACAAACTGCCTTTCCTAGCTCTTCTCAGAACATGAGACCAAACCACAGACTCACACCCACACCCTCAAAGCCACCTCCTTCCCCCAAGTAGGTCAGTGACTACCCGCAGTGTCCTCTGACTGGTGGGCCATACTATGTTGCCCCGAAATGGCCTGTCCTGTCTCAGATCTGGACTCCTTGGCCAATTCTGTGAAGTTATCAGGAGCCACGGGTGAGCCACTACCTGCTTTCTCAGGAAAGATCCCCTTCAGAGCTTCCTTGGCAATTGGCCATCCGCACATCTGTAGGTACCAAGAAAGACTGACTCTGTCCTTGGTAAATCCAAACAAGTGAGCCCACTGGGACTGGCACTGGGACTGCCTCTGGGTGCCTGGCTTCCTGGATCCCAAGTTCAGAGAGTTCCATCACCAAGGAAGTGTGGTGAGGTCACTTCCTTCAGGAACTGAATGAGGTCACTGCCTTGGAAACCACTCTGTCCTAACTGTTGCTTCCAAGGGTCCCATGAGATGGAGGCTGCCCCTGCTTCCTGTGACACTTTCACAAGTTAGAATGGTATATCAACCATAGGCACCCAGGAAAAGCTCTCCACACAGGCCTGGTTTGGTCCATCTTGTCTACATTAAGAAGAGAGAGGCTCATTCAGACACATCTTTTCATCCTGACCAGGTTGTTTGCCACAGAAGATGACTTCTGCTCTCTCAGGTCCTTCCTGGCTGCCTACATCTTCTCCAGGGATCATTTCTGCATGGACCTTTGAGGTTGTCAGCAGGTGGAAGATCCCCTACATTCCTGTATTGTAAGACCAACTCTGTCCCTGCTCTTCTGTAAAGTTAGATTGAGGGAAAAGTAAATGCTTGGGGTTAAGAACATGTTCGATTTGGGTTAGAAATCATTCTGCTGGATGAAGAATGGTATTGGGAACCTGTGATATTTATAATAATATAGAGGTGAAATATATGTATGAAAACAGAAATCTAAGTAAGATTTGAAGGCCAGAAGGGCATTGGGCCCTTGATTGAAATACTTAGCTTTGAATTACATTCTGTACAGATGTCTCTGACAAATCCATATACAATGGCATAGGACCTTGTACCTTAGATGATTGAATGTAGAAGAGAAGATCCAGTCAAAAAGGGATAGGAGGTAGGATTAGGAAGATAGTCAGTAGGTTCAGGAAGAAGAGTGGGTATAATATTTGGACCAAAAGTTCTTTAGCAATAGGGTGTCTGTTAGAGAGTGAATGTAAATGTCAGCACATGTGAAGAGTCAGTCACAATGATGAACTGGGGAAGATATGTAGGAAAGCAGATATGAATATAGACATTAGGAAATCAGGAAAAGTATAAAGTGAGTGATAGGATTTGACATTTTCAACAGGGTTGAGGTGGAATATATAATCTAAGGCAGACACAAATGTGTAGTCACCAATAGGATTGACATTTGAGAGCATTAGGCAACCTGGACAAGGATGGTTTTAGTAATCCATGCTAACTTTCCAATTAGGCTTTGGTACAATCATAAGTGTGACCTTTGCATTTTGTGTCCAGAATATCACTGTGATAAAATATATATGTAGATCAGGTGACATGAGTATTTCTTCAACTATTTTTGGGAGCAATGTATTGAAGACGTATAAATTAGCATTCGGGGGTACAAATAGGTATACCCAGGGTCTATGAGTATAGAGATAATGCATGAATAGACCACACTGTGAATAAAGAATATAACTGGTTCCAATTTAAATAATGGATTGAATTGATATCTGAAAATATATAGGAAATCTTATATTGATACAGGATCATTCATTCCAACCAGTTATACATCTAATGGTAATATTAGGGTGATGGTTTACCATGAGGGGTGTGTGAGTTTTGGTTCCAAAGTGATTATGGAAATCCAAAATAATATGCTTGGAAAGAAGTCTCATGAAAAGACCAGTCAAGAAACATGGAGGAATACATGTGTTCTGAAGCAGGATTTGATGGAAAGTGAACCAAATGCCTAGAAATTTGTGAACATGAGGATGAAATATATATCCTATGATGTGCATCAACTGAAGAAATAGTAATGTGCCAGTGTTGAATAAAAATAAATGTCTAAATACACATCATGTCCCATAGGAGTCTACTTGCATTGATGTTAAACAGGGTCAGTTACTGAAGAAATGTTAGGACTTCTATTCACCATTCACTGAAGTTAGTTTTCAGTACTAGGAAACAAATACGTATTTCAGGTGGATGAATATTTCTGAGAATAATCTTGTGAAAAGTTGATTATAAATCCACATACATGAACATGAATTTAGGGAGTGTAAAATAAGACACATATATTTTATATTTTGAAAAATCTGGAGAGTGTGTGTGTGTATATATACATAGATATATATACACAAACACAAACACAGAGACATTAAGAAGTAAAAATATATATGCCAATTGAAATTCATCATGAAATATATATCATTTAAAGATCCAAAAATATTTATTTTACTGAACATGGATGTATGTATCATGTTGTTCAAGTAGGAAGCTCACCCATAGGTTGATTTTCAGTTCAAACAGCATTTAGTAGGAGTGATTTCTTCTCACAGATTGTATCTGCCAAGTCAGCCACCTCAAAAGAATGTAGCTGGGAAACTAGGTAAAATTCTGTATGTGCATGTAAAAAGACATGTGCTGAATAGGCTGCAAAGAAAGGGAGACGGGAATTCACATATTTGTTAAGTTTAAAAACACATGGAGATCTATTACATTGGACTAGATTCATAACATGTACCCTTTATAATTCAAAAGGCCTGTCCAACTACGCCTCATGCCTCCTCTGAACTGCTAGTATTTTTATTCTGTTTGGGTTATTTTTCTCTATCATATTACGATTCGTAGTCAGAGTCTAGTAGGTTATGGGCTAGTGTGAGGGATTCAGTTTTTGGAATGGAAAATCGGAAAATAAATCCAAGGTTTATGCAAATATGTTCTACACAAAATCTTCCCACAATCATCCAGAAAAATGCCTTGACAATACCCTTGCCCCATGTAAGACGCAATTCGAGAAGAAGAGTTAGAAAATCATTGAATACATATGTGGAATGAAAAATGCTCAGGAGTTCACAACTTTGGAGGTGGTAGAGGAGTTTCCAGAAGTAAGGGACAGGAGAAACACTCCACAAACATGGAGCTCTGCTGGCCTAAAGACTTCTTGAGAAACTGCCTCTGAGAATGGGCTTTTGAAATATATGTTGTTGTCAGGGGCTTTAGCTTCTTTTGTAGTGAGACCATCAAAGCTGGGTCTTCATCTATGTGACCTGGAGGATATGGTTTCTGATTTTCCAATGAACATGAGGCAGAAGTGCTGAATTCTCTCTTTGTAGGTAAACTGTGGCCATTGGGGGCTAAGTGTCTCCCCATGGGGACTCTGAAGCCATTTGGTCATCCTCCACTTTTCGTGGTGTTTCTTGCTGCTGCACTAGGAGTTTGGTATTTGCTTCACGAAATACAAGGAGTTTAACTGGGACACAGTGCTGGAGGGAGTTCTGTCACGTGTGGTGGGTCAGGGTCCTAGGAGAATGCACCAACCATGATTCTATCTTACAGAGCGTGGCCCCTTGACCATAGCAACCTGATTCTGAACATTGTTCTGAAACCTCTTCATATAACAAGATGCCTTTACATATAAGGGTCTGCTGGGTGCACCATGTCAGTCACAAGCCATTTGGAAGCCCATCACAGATCCACATGTCCCTACCACAGATGTTTTATCACACACCTGCACACCACTGCTCTAGGCCCACTACTCAGCAGGCCCCACCATACTGGCATCTCTGTTCTTCATCATTTTCATGAAACCCGTCAATCAAGGCACCTGTCTGGTACACTCATGATCAGCAACAGGACATCCAAAGGTTCTCCAGTGCCACCTGGTCATGGGAATTTCAAAGATTGCATGGTATTTATCTAGCCATTTTTAAAGGATGAAGTTGGAGGCACTGTGGGTTTCCATTCATTCAGGAACCATTAAATGGTGAGAAAGATCATTTCAATGAAATCTCTGGAGAACTCTAACAAACAAGGCTTCCCAAAGAGTGGCCAAAACGTCACATGAAACCAGGCCCACTGAGGTGTACAATGTGAGGTCCATGTGTGTTTTGACTCTCAACTATGGCTGCCAGGTCTTTAAGAATAAAATCATGTGATATCCTGGCTGAGATTCCCAGTGTTCTGTGGAAAGTCACCCTGGGCTTCGATCTCAGTTTCCAGGGGGGGCTCTCATGGGTGGCCTTGAAAAATCCCAACTCAATTCATGGCAATACTTCTCTGAGTTCAGTTCCAGAACTCAGT
This sequence comes from Ictidomys tridecemlineatus, assembly GCF_052094955.1. NCBI lineage: Eukaryota > Metazoa > Chordata > Mammalia > Rodentia > Sciuridae > Ictidomys > Ictidomys tridecemlineatus. The sequence continues at coordinate 69,620,778 of NC_135489.1, read as the reverse complement.
CTCCAAGGGAATCACACCAGAGTTCAAGCCCAGGCGGACCCAGTCCTCTCTTCCACCGCCACACAAATGACCACAATTCAAACCAAAACACTGCCAAAAGGCCCTCATCTTCTTCCATATAGACAATACTCATAACCTCTGGCTGGAGGTTTCCATGAGGGGTGCAGCCTAAGACAGTGTCCACAATAAGCTCCCTTGCCCATCATTTGCCTAATGTCAGGGTGGCCTGGACACCCTTCCTTTGAACCAGGAGTGATCAAATAGGCCTGCCGTTAATACTGCTCAGCTTCTCTGCTTGGAGGCCTGCTGATCTTGGGGTATAGATTCTTTGTGTGAATTGGAGTCATGAGAAAACCCAAGCACATAATGGCTAGCCTCTGCAGGGCTTTGAAAAACTCATTTGACCCAAAGGATCCCTATTCTCACTTGATGGAGGACAGGAACCTTACAGATGAAGGCAAGAGACTTCATCCACATTGACTGCTTTTTTGCCATATTGGCTATGGATGCACATATGGGATCTTTCTTGAGATCCATCAGGTGCTGACAATCTAAGCCACAGCCTTACACAGGGCCAAGAGGCTGATTCAGACACATCCCTTTGCAAAGCAATTAAGCAAAGAGCCACAAGTGATGCCCGTTCCTTTGCATTTGAAAACTGTTTTCTTCAGGCTTCACAAAGGGGTGTCCTGAGGCAAAGACCTTGCTGACATCCAGGGAAACAGAACAATAGGTAAGCAAAAGGCCCAAAGCAGGGTTTCTCCACTGAGACTTTAATGGGCCCACTGATATCTGAGTTTTCTGAGATGCTCACTATTCATTTCAGCTATCTAGTACATGGCAATTTCACCAAGCTTAGAGGTGGTACATATCTTGGACACAAAACCATGAGCCTATTCTGAAGAGTGGCCAGAATTCAGGAAAATACCAGAAATTTAGGAAGATAGTAGGTTTTGCCCATGGATAAGGCAAGCCCCAGTCCATTCATAAATTGGGCAGGATGAATGCTGGAAGCTTTCTACTAGACAGGACACATCCATTGATGCATTCTCTTTTCTAATGTCTACAACCACGGACACAGTGCGATACACAGACATAGCAACACTCGCCTTGTCAAAAGACTTGCTAGAAACAGTCCACTCCAAACCAAACAAACCGCCTTTCCTAGCTCTTCTCAGAACATGAGACCAAACCACAGACTCACACCCACACCCACAAAGCCACCTCCTTCCCCCAAGTAGGTCTGTGACTACCCGCAGTGTCCTCTGACAGGTGGGCCATACTATGTTCCCCCGAAATGGCCTGTCCTGTCTCAGATCTGGACTCCTTGGCCTATTCTGTGAAGTTATCAGGAGCCAGGGGTGAGCCACTACCTGCTTTCTCAGGAAAGATCCCCTTCAGAGCTTTCTTGACAATTGGCCATCCTCACATCTGTAGGTACCAAGAAAGACTGACTCTGTCCTCGGTAAATCTAAACAAGTGAGCCCACTGGGACTGGAACTGGGACTGCCTCTGGGTGCCTGGCTTCCTGTATCCCAAGTTCAGAGAGTTCCATCACCAAGGAAGTGTGGTGAGGTCACTTCCTTCAGGAACTGAATGAGGTCACTGCCTTGGAAACCACTCTGTCCTAACTGTTGCTTCCAAGGGTCCCATGAGATGGAGGCTGCCCCTGCTTCCTGTGACACTTTCACAATTTAGAATGGTATATCAACCATAGGCACCCAGGAAAAGCTCTCCACACAGGCCTGGTTTGGTCCATCTTGTCTACATTAAGAAGAGAGAGGCTCATTCAGACACATCTTTTCATCCTGACCAGGTTGTTTGCCACAGAAGATGACTTCTGCTCTCTCAGGTCCTTCCTGGCTGCCTACATCTTCTCCAGGGATCATTTCTGCATGGACCTTTGAGGTTCTCAGCAGGTGGAAGATCCCCTACATTCCTGTATTGTAAGACCAACTCTGTCCCTGCTCTTCTGTAAAGTTAGATTGAGGGAAAAGTAAATGCTTGGGGTTAAGAACATGTTCGATTTGGGTTAGAAATCATTCTGCTGGATGAAGAATGGTATTGGGATCCTGTGATATTTATAATAATATAGAGGTGAAATATATGTATGAAAACAGAAATCTAAGTAAGATTTGAAGGCCAGAAGGGCATTGGGCCCTTGATTGAAATACTTAGCTTTGAAATACATTCTGTACAGATGTCTCTGACAAATCTATGTACAATGGCATAGGACCTTGTACCTTGGATGATTGAATGTAGAAGAGAAGATCCAATCAAAAAGGGATAGGAGGTAGGATTAGGAAGATAGTCAGTAGGTTTAGGAAGAAGAGTGGGTATAATATTTGGACCAAAAGTTCTTTAGCAATAGGGTGTCTGTTAGAGAGTGAATGTAAATGTCAGCACATGTGAAGAGTCCGTCACAATGATGAACTGGGGAAGATATGTAGGAAAGCAGATATGAATATAGACATTAGGAAATCAGGAAAAGTATAAAGTGAGTGATAGGATATGACATTTTCAACAGGGTTGAGGTTGAATATATAATCTAAGGCAGAAACAAATGTGTAGTCACCAATAGGATAGACATTTGAGAGCATTAGGCAACCTGGACAAGGATGGTTTTAGTAATCCATGCTAACTTTCCAATTAGGCTTTGGTACAATCATAAGTGTGACCTTTGCATTTTGTGTCCAGAATATCACTGTGATAAAATATATATGTAGATCAGGTGACATGAGTATTTCTTCAACTATTTTTGGGAGCAATGTATTGAAGACGTATAAATTAGCATTCGGGGGTACAAATAGGTATACCCAGGGTCTATGAGTATAGAGATAATGCATGAATAGACCACACTGTGAATAAAGAATATAACTGGTTCCAATTTAAATAATGGATTGAATTGATATCTGAAAATATATAGGAAATCTTATATTGATACAGGATCATTCATTCCAACCAGTTATACATCTAATGGTAATATTAGGGTGATGGTTTACCATGAGGGGTGTGTGAGTTTTGGTTCCAAAGTGATTAAGGAAATCCAAAATAATATGCTTGGAAAGAAGTCTCATGAAAAGACCAGTCAAGAAACATGGAGGAATACATGTGTTCTGAAGCAGGATTTGATGGAAAGTGAACCAAATGCCTATAAATTTGTGAACATGAGGATGAAATATATATCCTATGATGTGCATCAACTGAAGAAATAGTAATGTGCCAGTGTTGAATAAAAATAAATGTCCAAATACATATCATGTTCCATAGGAGTCTACTTGCATTGATGTTAAACAGGGTCAGTTACTGAAGAAATGTTAGGACTTCTATTCACCATTCACTGAAGTTAGTTTTCAGTACTAGGAAACAAATATGTATTTCAGGTGGATGAATATTTCTTAGAATAATCTTGTGAAAAGTTGATTATAAATCCACATACATGAACATGAATTTAGGGAGTGTAAAATAAGACACATATATTTTATATTTTGAAAAATCTGGAGAGTGTGTGTGTGTGTATATATACATAGATATATATACACAAACACAAACACAGAGACATTAAGAAGTAAAAATATATATGCCAATTGAAATTCATCATGAAATATATATCATTTAAAGATCCAAAAATAATTATTTTACTGAACATGGATGTATGTATCATGTTGTTCAAGTAGGAAGCTCACCCATAGGTTGATTTTCAGTTCAAACAGCATTTAGGAGGAGTGATTTCTTCTCACAGATTGTATCTGCCAAGTCAGCCACCTCAAAAGAATGTAGCTGGGAAACCAGGCAGGATGCTATACGTGCATGTAAAAAGACATGTGCCGAATAGGCTGCAAAGAAAGGGAGACGGGAATTCACATATTTGTTAAGATTAAAAACACATGGAGATCTATTACATTGGACTAGATTCATAACATGTACCCTTTATAATTCAAAAGGCCTGTCCAACTACGCCTCATGCCTCCTCTGAACTGCTAGTATTTTTATTCTGTTTGGGTTATTTTTCTCTATCATATTATGATTCGTAGTCAGAGTCTAGTAGGGTATGGGTTAGTGTCAGGGATTCAGTTTTTGGAATGGAAAATAGGAAAATAAATCCAATGTTTATGCAAATATGTTCTACACAAAATCTTCCCACAATCATCCAGAAAAATGCCTTGACAATACCCTTGCCCCATGTAAGACGCAATTCGAGAAGAAGAGTTAGAAAATCATTGAATACATATGTGGAATGAAAAATGCTCAGGAGTTCACAACTTTGGAGGTGGTAGAGGAGTTTCCAGAAGTAAGGGACAGGAGAAACACTCCACAAACATGGAGCTCTGCTGGCCTAAAGACTTCTTGAGAAACTGCCTCTGAGAATGGGCTTTTGAAATATATGTTGTTGTCAGGAGCTTTAGCTTCTTTTGTAGTAAGACCATCAAAGCTGGGTCTTCATCTATGTGACCTGGAGGATATGGTTTCTGATTTTCCAATGAACATGAGGCAGAAGTGCTGAATTCTCTCTTTGTAGGTAAACTGTGGGCATTGGGGGCTAAGTGTCTCCCCGTGGGGACTCTGAAGCCATTTGGTCATCCTCCACTTTTCGTGGTGTTTCTTGCTGCTGCACTAGGAGTTTGGTATTTGCTTCACGAAATACAAGGAGTTTAACTGGGACACAGTGCTGGAGGGAGTTCTGTCACGTGTGGTGGGTCAGGGTCCTAGGAGAATGCACCAACCATGATTCTATCTTACAGAGCGTGGCCCCTTGACCATAGCAACCTGATTCTGAACATTGTTCTGAAACCTCTTCATATAACAAGATGCCTTTACATATAAGGGTCTGCTGGGTGCACCATGTCAGTCACAAGCCATTTGGAAGCCCATCACAGATCCACATGTCCCTACCACAGATGTTTTATCACACACCTGCACACCACTGCTCTAGGCCCACTACTCAGCAGGCCCCACCATACTGGCATCTCTGTTCTTCATCATTTTCATGAAACCCGTCAATCAAGGCACCTGTCTGGTACACTCATGATCAGCAACAGGACATCCAAAGGTTCTCCAGTGCCACCTGGTCATGGGAATTTCAAAGATTGCATGGTATTTATCTAGCCGTTTTTTAAGGATGAAGTTGGAGGCACTGTGGGTTTCCATTCATTCAGGAACCATTAAATGGTGAGAAAGATCATTTCAATGAAATCTCTGGAGAACTCTAACAAACAAGGCTTCCCAAAGAGTGGCCAAAACATCACATGAAACCAGGCCCACTGAGGTGTACAATGTGAGGTCCATGTGTGTTTTGACTCTCAACTATGGCTGCCAGGTCTTTAAGAATAAAATCATGTGATATCCTGGCTGAAACTCCCAGTGTTCTGTGGAAAGTCACCCTGGGCTTCGATCTCAGTTTCCAGGGGGGGCTCTCATGAGTGGCCTCGGAAAATCCCAACTCAATTCATGGCAATACTTCTCTGAGTTCAGTTCCAGAACTCAGTCTCCAAGGGAATCACACCAGAGTTCAAGCCCAGGCGGAACAGTCCTCTCTTCCACCGCCACGCAAATGACCACAATTCAAACCAAAACACTGCCAAAAGGCCCTCATCTTCTTCCATATAGACAATACTCATAACCTCTGGCTGGAGGTTTCCATGAGGAGCGCAGCCTAAGACAGTGTCCACAATAAGCTCCCTTGCCCATCATTTGCCTAATGTCAGGGTGGCCTGAACACCCTTCCTTTGAACCAGGAGTGATCAAATAGGCCTGCCTTTAATACTGCTCAGCTTCTCCGCTTGGAGGCCTGCTGATCTTGGGGTATAGATTCTTTGTGTGAATTGGAGTCATGAGAAAACCCAAGCACATAATGGCTAGCCTCTGCAGGGCTTTGAAAAACTCATTTGACCCAAAGGATCCCTATTCTCACTTGATGGAGGACAGGAACCTTACAGAGGAAGGCAAGAGACTTCATCCACATTGACTGCTTTTTTGCCATATTGGCTATGGATGCACATATGGAATCTTTCTTGAGATCCATCAGGTGCTGACAATCTAAGCCACAGCCTTACAGAGGGCCAAGAGGCTGATTCAGACACATCCCTTTGCAAAGCAATTAAGCAAAGAGCCACAAGTGATGCCCGTTCGTTTGCATTTGAAAACTGTTTTCTTCAGGCTTCACAAAGGGGTGTCCTGAGGCAAAGACCTTGCTGACATCCAGGGAAACAGAACAATAGGTAAGCAAAAGGCCCAAAGCAGGGTTTCTCCACTGAGAACTTAATGGGCCCACTGATATCTGAGTTTTCTGAGATGCTCACTATTCACTTTAGCTATCTAGTACATGGCAATGTCACCAAGCTTGGAGGTGGTACATATCTTGGACACAAAACCATGAGCCTATTCTGAAGAGTGGCCAGAATTCAGGAAAAAACCAGAAATTTAGGAAGATAGTAGGTTTTGCCCATGGATAAGGCAAGCCCCAGTCCATTCATAAATTGGGCAGGATGAATGCTGGAAGCTTTCTACTAGACAGGACACATCCATTGATGCATTCTCTTTTCTAATGTCTACAACCACGGACACAGTGCGATACACAGACATAGCAACACTCGCCTTGTCAAAAGACTTGCTAGAAACAGTCCACTCCAAACCAAACAAACCGCCTTTCCTAGCTCTTCTCAGAACATGAGACCAAACCACAGACTCGGACCCACACCCACAAAGCCACCTCCTTCCCCCAAGTAGGTCTGTGACTACCCGCAGTGTCCTCTGACTGGTGGGCCATACTATGTTCCCCCGAAATGGCCTGTCCTGTATCAGATCTGGACTCCTTGGCCAATTCTGTGAAGTTATCAGGAGCCAGGGGTGAGCCACTACCTGCTTTCTCAGGAAAGACCCCCTTCAGAGCTTTCTTGGCAATTGGCCATCCTCACATCTGTAGGTACCAAGAAAGACTGACTCTGTCCTTGGTAAATCCAAACAAGTGAGCCCACTGGGACTGGCACTGGGACTGCCTCTGGGTGCCTGGCTTCCTGGATCCCAAGTTCAGAGAGTTCCATCACCAAGGAAGTGTGGTGAGGTCACTTCCTTCAGGAACTGAATGAGGTCACTGCCTTGGAAAACACTCTGTCCTAACTGTTGCTTCCAAGGGTCCCATGAGATGGAGGCTGCCCCTGCTTCCTGTGACACTTTCAAAAGTTAGAATCGTATATCAACCATAGGCACCCAGGAAAAGCTCTCCACACAGGCCTGGTTTGGTCCATCTTGTCTACATTAAGAAGAGAGAGGCTCATTCAGACACATCTTTTCATCCTGACCAGGTTGTTTGCCACAGAAGAAGACTTCTGCTCTCTCAGGTCCTTCCTGGCTGCATCCATCTTCTCCAGGGATCATTTCTGCATGGACCCTTGAGGTTCTCAGCAGGTGGAAGATCCCCTACATTCCTGTATTGTAAGACCAACTCTGTCCCTGCTCTTCTGTAAAGTTAGATTGAGGGAAAAGTAAATGCTTGGGGTTAAGAACATGTTCGATTTGGGTTAGAAATCATTCTGCTGGATGAAGAATGGTATTGGGAACCTGTGATATTTATAATAATATAGAGGTGAAATATATGTATGAAAACAGAAATCTAAGTAAGATTTGAAGGCCAGAAGGGCATTGGGCCCTTGATTGAAATACTTAGCTTTGAATTACATTCTGTACAGATGTCTCTGACAAATCTATGTACAATGGCATAGGACCTTGTACCTTGGATGATTGAATGTAGAAGAGAAGATCCAGTCAAAAAGGGATAGTAGGTAGGATTAGGAAGATAGTCAGTAGGTTTAGGAAGAAGAGTGGGTATAATATTTGGACCAAAAGTTCTTTAGCAATAGGGTGTCTGTTAGAGTGAATGTAAATGTCAGCACATGTGAAGAGTCAGTCACAATGATGAACTGGGGAAGATATGTAGGAAAGCAGATATGAATATAGACATTAGGAAATCAGGAAAAGTATAAAGTGAGTGATAGGATTTGACATTTTCAACAGGGTTGAGGTGGAATATATAATCTAAGGCAGAAACAAATGTGTAGTCACCAATAGGATTGACATTTGAGAGCATTAGGCAACCTGGACAAGGATGGTTTTAGTAATCCATGCTAACTTTCCAATTAGGCTTTGGGACAATCATAAGTGTGACCTTTGCATTTTGTGTCCAGAATATCACTGTGATAAAATATATATGTAGATCAGGTGACATGAGTATTTCTTCAACTATTTTTGGGAGCAATGTATTGAAGACGTATAAATTAGCATTCGGGGGTACAAATAGGTATACCCAGGGTCTATGAGTATAGAGATAATGCATGAATAGACCACACTGTGAATAAAGAATATAACTGGTTCCAATTTAAATAATGGATTGAATTGATATCTGAAAATATATAGGAAATCTTATATTGATACAGGATCATTCATTCCAACCAGTTATACATCTAATGGTAATATTAGGGTGATGGTTTACCATGAGGGGTGTGTGAGTTTTGGTTCCAAAGTGATTATGGAAATCCAAAATAATATGCTTGGAAAGAAGTCTCATGAAAAGACCAGTCAAGAAACATGGAGGAATACATGTGTTCTGAAGCAGGATTTGATGGAAAGTGAACCAAATGCCTAGAAATTTGTGAACATGAGGATGAAATATATATCCTATGATGTGCATCAACTGAAGAAATAGTAATGTGCCAGTGTTGAATAAAAATAAATGTCTAAATACACATCATGTCCCATAGGAGTCTACTTGCATTGATGTGAAATAGGGTCAGTTACTGAAGAAATGTTAGGATTTCTATTCACCATTCACTGAAGTTAGTTTTCAGTACTAGGAAACAAATACGTATTTCAGGTGGATGAATATTTCTGAGAATAATGTTGTGAAAAGTTGATTATAAATCCACATACATGAACATGAATTTAGGGAGTGTAAAATAAGACACATATATTTTATATTTTGAAAAATCTGGAGAGTGTGTGTGTGTATATATACATAGATATATATACACAAACACAAACACAGAGACATTAAGAAGTAAAAATATATATGCCAATTGAAATTCATCATGAAATATATATCATTTAAAGATCCAAAAATATTTATTTTACTGAACATGGATGTATGTATCATGTTATTCAAGTAGGAAGCTCACCCATAGGTTGATTTTCAGTTCAAACAGCATTTAGGAGGAGTGATTTCTTCTCACAGATTGTATCTGCCAAGTCAGCCACCTCAAAAGGATGTAGCTGGGAAACCAGGTAGGATTCTGTATGTGCATGTAAAAAGACATGTGACGAATAGGCTGCAAAGAAAGGGAGACAGGAATTCACATATTTGTTAAGTTTAAAAACACATGGAGATCTATTACATTGGACTAGATTCATAACATGTACCCTTTATAATTCAAAAGGCCTGTCCAACTACGCATCATGCCTCCTCTGAACTGCTAGTATTTTTATTCTGTTTGGGTTATTTTTCTCTATCATATTATGATTTAGTCAGAGGCTAGTAGGGTATGGGTTAGTGTCAGGGATTCAGTTTTTGGAATGGAAAATAGGAAAATAAATCCAACGTTTATGCACATGTGTTCTACACAAAATCTTCCCACAATCATCCAGAAAAATGCCTTGACAATACCCTTGCCCCATGTAAGACGCAATTCGAGAAGAAGAGTTAGAAAATCATTGAATACATATGTGGAATGAAAAATGCTCCGGAGTTCACAACTTTGGAGGTGGTAGAGGAGTTTCCAGAAGTAAGGGACAGGATAAACATTCCACAAACATGGAGCTCTGCTGGCCTAAAGACTTCTTGAGAAACTGCCTCTGAGAATGGGCTTTTGAAATATATGTTGTTGTCAGGAGCTTTAGCTTCTTTTGTAGTGAGACCATCAAAGCTGGGTCTTCATCTATGTGACCTGGAGGATATGGTTTCTGATTTTCTAATGAACATGAGGCAGACGTGCTGAATTCTCTCTTTGTAGGTAAACTGTGGCCATTGGGGGCTAAGTGTCTCCCCGTGGGGACTCTGAAGCCATTTGGTCATCCTCCACTTTTCGTGGTGTTTCTTGCTGCTGCACTAGGAGTTTGGTATTTGCTTCACGAAATACAAGGAGTTTAACTGGGACACAGTGCTGGAGGGAGTTCTGTCACGTGTGGTGGGTCAGGGTCCTAGGAGAATGCACCAACCATGATTCTATCTTACAGAGCGTGGCCCCTTGACCATAGCAACCTGATTCTGAACATTGTTCTGAAACCTCTTCATATAACAAGATGCCTTTACATATAAGGGTCTGCTGGGTGCACCATGTCAGTCACAAGCCATTTGGAAGCCCATCGCAGATCCACATGGCCCCACCACAGATGTTTTATCACACACCTGCACACCACTGCTCTAGGCCCACTACTCAGCAGGCCCCACCATACTGGCATCTCTGTTCTTCATCATTTTCATGAAACCCGTCAATCAAGGCACCTGTCTGGTACACTCATGATCAGCAACAGGACATCCAAAGGTTCTCCAGTGCCACCTGGTCATGGGAATTTCAAAGATTGCATGGTATTTATCTAGCCGTTTTTAAAGGATGAAGTTGGAGGCACTGTGGGTTTCCATTCATTCAGGAACCATTAAATGGTGAGAAAGATCATTTCAATGAAATCTCTGGAGAACTCTAACAAACAAGGCTTCCCAAAGAGTGGCCAAAACGTCACATGAAACCAGGCACACTGAGGTGTACAATGTGAGGTCCATGTGTGTTTTGACTCTCAACTATGGCTGCCAGGTCTTTAAGAATAAAATCATGTGATATCCTGGCTGAGATTCCCAGTGTTCTGTGGAAAGTCACCCTGGGCTTCGATCTCAGTTTCCAGGGGGGGCTCTCATGAGTGGCCTCGGAAAATCCCAACTCAATTCATGGCAATACTTCTCTGAGTTCAGTTCCAGAACTCAGTCTCCAAGGGAATCATACCAGAGTTCAAGCCCAGGCGGACCCAGTCCTCTCTTCCACCGCCACACAAATGACCACAATTCAAACCAAAACCCTGCCAAAAGGCCCTCATCTTCTTCCATATAGACAATACTCATAACCTCTGGCTGGAGGTTTCCATGAGGGGCGCAGCCTAAGACAGTGTCCACAATAAGCTCCCTTGCCCATCATTTGCCTAATGTCAGGGTGGCCTGGACACCCTTCCTTTGAACCAGGAGTGATCAAATAGGCCTGCCTTTAATACTGCTCAGCTTCTCCGCTTGGAGGCCTGCTGATCTTGGGGTATAGATTCTTTGTGTGAATTGGAGTCATGAGAAAACCCAAGCACATAATGGCTAGCCTCTGCAGGGCTTTGAAAAACTCATTTGACCCAAAGGATCCCTATTCTCACTTGATGGAGGACAGGAACCTTACAGAGGAAGGCAAGAGACTTCATCCACATTGACTGCTTTTTTGCCATATTGGCTATGGATTCACATATGGGATCTTTCTTGAGATCCATCAGGTGCTGACAATCTAAGCCACAGCCTTACACAGGGCCAAGAGGCTGATTCAGACACATCCCTTTGCAAAGCAATTAAGCAAAGAGTCACAAGTGATGCCCGTTCATTTGCATTTGAAAACTGTTTTCTTCAGGCTTCACAAAGGGGTGTCCTGAGGCAAAGACCTTGCTGACATCCAGGGAAACAGAACAATAGGTAAGCAAAAGGCCCAAAGCAGGGTTTCTCCACTGAGACTTTAATGCGCCCACTGATATCTGAGTTTTCTGAGATGCTCACTATTCACTTCAGCTATCTAGTACATGGCAATATCACCAAGCTTAAAGGTGGTACATATCTTGGACACAAAACCATGAGCCTATTCTGAAGAGGGGCCAAAATTCAGGAAAAAACCAGAAATTTAGGAAGATAGTAGGTTTTGCCTCATCCAGGCAAGCCCCAGTCCATTCATAAATTGGGCAGGATGAATGCTGGAAGCTTTCTACTAGACAGGACACATCCATTGATGCATTCTCTTTTCTAATGTCTACAACCACGGACACAGTGCGATACACAGACATAGCAACACTCGCCTTGTCAAAAGACTTGCTAGAAACAGTCCACTCCAAACCAAACAAACCGCCTTTCCTAGCTCTTCTCAGAACATGAGACCAAACCACAGACTCACACCCACACCCACAAAGCCACCTCCTTCCCCCAAGTAGGTCTGTGACTACCCGCAGTGTTCTCTGACAGGTGGGCCATACTATGTTCCCCCGAAATGGCCTGTCCTGTCTCAGATCTGGACTCCTTGGCCTATTCTGTGAAGTTATCAGGAGCCAGGGGTGAACCACTACCTGCTTTCTCAGGAAAGACCCCCTCAGAGCTTCCTTGGCAATTGGCCATCCTCACATCTGTAGGTACCAAGAAAGACTGACTCTGTCCTTGGTAAATCCAATAAGTGAGCCCACTGGGACTGGCACTGGGACTGCCTCTGGGTGCCTGGCTTCCTGGATCCCAAGTTCAGAGAGTTCCATCACCAAGGAAGTGTGGTGAGGTCACTTCCTTCAGGAACTGAATGAGGTCACTGCCTTGGAAACCACTCTGTCCTAACTGTTGCTTCCAAGGGTCCCATGAGATGGAGGCTGCCCCTGCTTCCTGTGACACTTTCACAAGTTAGAATGGTATATCAACCATAGGCACCCAGGAAAAGCTCTCCACACAGGTCTGGTTTGGTAGATCTTGTCTACATTAAGAAGAGAGAGGCTCATTCAGACACATCTTTTCATCCTGACCAGGTTGTTTGCCACAGAAGATGACTTCTGCTCTCTCAGGTCCTTCCTGGATGCCTACATCTTCTCCAGGGATCATTTCTGGATGGACCTTTGAGGTTCTCAGCAGGTGGAAGATCCCCTACATTCCTGTATTGTAAGACCAACTCTGTCCCTGCTCTTCTGTAAAGTTAGATTGAGGGAAAAGTAAATGCTTGGGGTTAAGAACATGTTCGATTTGGGTTAGAAATCATTCTGCTGGATGAAGAATGGTATTGGGAACCTGTGATATTTATAATAATATAGAGGTGAAATATATGTATGAAAACAGAAATCTAAGTAAGATTTGAAGGCCAGAAGGGCATTGGGCCCTTGATTGAAATACTTAGCTTTGAATTACATTCTGTACAGATGTCTCTGACAAATCCATGTACAATGGCATAGGACCTTGTACCTTGGATGATTGAATGTAGAAGAGAAGATCCAGTCAAAAAGGGATAGTAGGTAGGATTAGGAAGATAGTCAGTAGGTTTAGGAAGAAGAGTGGGTATAATATTTGGACAAAAAGTTCTTTAGCAATAGGGTGTCTGTTAGAGAGTGGATGTAAATGTCAGCACATGTGAAGAGTCAGTCACAATGATGAACTGGGGAAGATATGTAGGAAAGCAGATATGAATATAGACATTAGGAAATCAGGAAAAGTATAAAGTGAGTGATAGGATTTGACATTTTCAACAGGGTTGAGGTGGAATATATAATCTAAGGCAGACACAAATGTGTAGTCACCAATAGGATTGACATTTGAGAGCATTAGGCAACCTGGACAAGGATGGTTTTAGTAATCCATGCTAACTTTCCAATTAGGCTTTGGTACAATCATAAGTGTGACCTTTGCATTTTGTGTCCAGAATATCACTGTGATAAAATATATATGTAGATCAGGTGACATGAGTATTTCTTCAACTATTTTTGGGAGCAATGTATTGAAGACGTATAAATTAGCATTCGGGGGTACAAATAGGTATACCCAGGGTCTATGAGTATAGAGATAATGCATGAATAGACCACACTGTGAATAAAGAATATAACTGGTTCCAATTTAAATAATGGATTGAATTGATATCTGAAAATATATAGGAAATCTTATATTGATACAGGATCATTCATTCCAACCAGTTATACATCTAATGGTAATATTAGGGTGATGGTTTACCATGAGGGGTGTGTGAGTTTTGGTTCCAAAGTGATTATGGAAATCCAAAATAATATGCTTGGAAAGAAGTCTCATGAAAAGACCAGTCAAGAAACATGGAGGAATACATGTGTTATGAAGCAGGATTTGATGGAAAGTGAACCAAATGCCTAGAAATTTGTGAATATGAGGATGAAATATATATCCTATGATGTGCATCAACTGAAGAAATAGTAATGTACCAGTGTTGAATAAAAATAAATGTCTAAATACACATCATGTCCCATAGGAGTCTACTTGCATTGATGTTAAATAGGGTCAGTTACTGAAGAAATGTTAGGATTTCTATTCACCATTTACTGAAGTTAGTTTTCAGTACTAGGAAACAAATACGTATTTCAGGTGGATGAATATTTCTGAGAATAAGCTTGTGAAAAGTTGATTATAAATCCACATACATGAACATGAATTTAGGGAGTGTAAAATAAGACACATATATTTTATATTTTGAAAAATCTGGCGAGTGTGTGTGTGTATATATACATAGATTTATATACACAAACACAAACACAGAGACATTAAGAAGTAAAAATATATATTCCAATTGAAATGCTTCATGAAATATATATGATTTAAGGATCCAAAAATATTTATTTTACTGAACATGGATGTATGTATCATGTTGTTCAAGTAGGAAGCTCACCCATAGGTTGATTTTCAGTTCAAACAGCATTTAGGAGGAGTGATTTCTTCTCACAGATTGTTTCTGCCAAGTCAGCCACCTCAAAAGAATGTAGCTGGGAAACCAGGTAGGATTCTGTATGTGCATGTAAAAAGACATGTGCCGAATAGGCTGCAAAGAAAGGGAGACAGGAATTCACATATTTGTTAAGTTTAAAAACACATGGAGATCTATTACGTTGGACTGGATTCATAATATATACCCTTTATATTTAAAAAGGCCTGTCCAACTACGCATCATGCCTCCTCTGAACTGCTAGTATTTTTATTCTGTTTGGGTTATTTTTCTCTATCATATTATGATTCGTAGTTAGAGTCTAATAGGGTATGGGCTAGTGTCAGGGATTCAGTTTTTGGAATGGAAAATAGGAAAATAAATCCAATGTTTATGCAAATATGTTCTACACAAAATCTTCCCACAATCATCCAGAAAAATGCCTTGACAACACCCTTGCCCCATGTAAGACGAAATTCGAGAAGAAGAGTTAGAAAATCATTGAATACATATGTGGAATGAAAAATGCTCAGGAGTTCACAACTTTGGAGGTGGTAGAGGAGTTTCCAGAAGTAAGGGACAGGAGAAACACTCCACAAACATGGAGCTCTGCTGGCCTAAAGACTTCTTGAGAAACTGCCTCTGAGAATGGGCTTTTGAATTATATGTTGTTGTCAGGGGCTTTAGCTTCTTTTGTAGTGAGACCATCAAAGCTGGGTCTTCATCTATGTGACCTGGAGGATATGGTTTCTGATTTTCCAATGAACATGAGGCAGAAGTGCTGAATTCTCTCTTTGTAGGTAAACTGTGGCCATTGGGGGCTAAGTGTCTCCCCGTGGGGACTCTGAAGCCATTTGGTCATCCTCCACTTTTCGTGGTGTTTCTTGCTGCTGCACTAGGAGTTTGGTATTTGCTTCACGAAATACAAGGAGTTTAACTGGGACACAGTGCTGGAGGGAGTTCTGTCACGTGTGGTGGGTCAGGGTCCTAGGAGAATGCACCAACCATGATTCTATCTTACAGAGCGTGGCCCCTTGACCATAGCAACCTGATTCTGAACATTGTTCTGAAACCTCTTCATATAACAAGATGCCTTTACATATAAGGGTCTGCTGGGTGCACCATGTCAGTCACAAGCCATTTGGAAGCCCATCGCAGATCCACATGGCCCCACCACAGATGTTTTATCACACACCTGCACACCACTGCTCTAGGCCCACTACTCAGCAGGCCCCACCATACTGGCATCTCTGTTCTTCATCATTTTCATGAAACCCGTCAATCAAGGCACCTGTCTGGTACACTCATGATCAGCAACAGGACATCCAAAGGTTCTCCAGTGCCACCTGGTCATGGGAATTTCAAAGATTGCATGGTATTTATCTAGCCGTTTTTAAAGGATGAAGTTGGAGGCACTGTGGGTTTCCATTCATTCAGGAACCATTAAATGGTGAGAAAGATCATTTCAATGAAATCTCTGGAGAACTCTAACAAACAAGGCTTCCCAAAGAGTGGCCAAAACGTCACATGAAACCAGGCACACTGAGGTGTACAATGTGAGGTCCATGTGTGTTTTGACTCTCAACTATGGCTGCCAGGTCTTTAAGAATAAAATCATGTGATATCCTGGCTGAGATTCGCAGTGTTCTGTGGAAAGTCACCCTGGGCTTCGATCTCAGTTTCCAGGGGGGGCTCTCATGAGTGGCCTCGGAAAATCCCAACTCAATTCATGGCAATACTTCTCTGAGTTCAGTTCCAGAACTCAGTCTCCAAGGGAATCACACCAGAGTTCAAGCCCAGGCTGACCCAGTCCTCTCTTCCACCGCTACACAAATGACCACAATTCAAACCAAAACACTGCCAAAAGGCCCTCATCTTCTTCCATATAGACAATACTCATAACCTCTGGCTGGAGGTTTCCATGAGGGGCGCAGCCTAAGACAGTGTCCACAATAAGCTCCCTTGCCCATCATTTGCCTAATGTCAGGGTGGCCTGGACACCCTTCCTTTGAACCAGGAGTGATCAAATAGGCCTGCCTTTAATACTGCTCAGCTTCTCCGCTTGGAGGCCTGCTGATCTTGGGGTATAGATTCTTTGTGTGAATTGGAGTCATGAGAAAACCCAAGCACATAATGGCTAGCCTCTGCAGGGCTTTGAAAAACTCATTTGACCCAAAGGATCCCTATTCTCACTTGATGGAGGACAGGAACCTTACAGAGGAAGGCAAGAGACTTCATCCACATTGACTGCTTTTTTGCCATATTGGCTATGGATGCACATATGGGATCTTTCTTGAGATCCATCAGGTGCTGACAATCTAAGCCACAGCCTTACACAGGGCCAAGAGGCTGATTCAGACACATCCCTTTGCAAAGCAATTAAGCAAAGAGCCACAAGTGATGCCCGTTCGTTTGCATTTGAAAACTGTTTTCTTCAGGCTTCACAAAGGGGTGTCCTGAGGCAAAGACCTTGCTGACATCCAGGGAAACAGAACAATAGGTAAGCAAAAGGCCCAAAGCAGGGTTTCTCCACTGAGACTTTAATGGGCCAACTGATATCTGAGTTTTCTGAGATGCTCACTATTCACTTTAGCTATCTAGTACATGGCAATGTCACCAAGCTTGGAGGTGGTACATATCTTGGACACAAAACAATGATCCTATTCTGAAGAGGGGCCAGAATTCAGGAAAAAACTAGAAATTTAGGAAGATAGTAGGTTTTGCCCATGGATAAGGCAAGCCCCAGTCCATTCATAAATTGGGCAGGATGAATGCTGGAAGCTTTCTACTAGACAGGACACATACATTGATGCATTCTCTTTTCTAATGTCTACAACCACGGACACAGTGCAATACACAGACATAGCAACACTCGCCTTGTCAAAAGACTTGCTAGAAACAGTCCACTCCAAACCAAACAAACCGCCTTTCCTAGCTCTTCTCAGAACATGAGACCAAACCACAGACTCACACCCACACCCACAAAGCCACCTCCTTCCCCCAAGTAGGTCTGTGACTACCCGCAGTGTCCTCTGGCAGGTGGGCCATACTATGTTCCCCCGAAATGGCCTGTCCTGTCTCAGATCTGGACTCCTTGGCCAATTCTGTGAAGTTATCAGAAGCCAGGGGTGAGCCACTACCTTCTTTCTCAGGAAAGACCCCCTTCAGAGCTTTCTTGGCAATTGGCCATCCTCACATCTGAAGGTACCAAGAAAGACTGACTCTGTCCTCTGTAAATCCAAACAAGTGAGCCCACTGGGACTGGCACTGGGACTGCCTCTGGGTGCCTGGCTTCCTGGATCCCAAGTTCAGAGAGTTCCATCACCAAGGAAGTGTGGTGAGGTCACTTCCTTCAGGAACTGAATGAGGTCACTGCCTTGGAAACCACTCTGTTGCTTCCAAGGGTCCCATGAGATGGAGGCTGCCCCCTGCTTCCTGTGACACTTTCACAAGTTAGAATGGTATATCAACCATAGGCACCCAGGAAAACCTCTCCACACAGGCCTGGTTTGGTCCATATTGTCTACATTAAGAAGAGAGAGGCTCATTCAGACACATCTTTTCATCCTGACCAGGTTGTTTGCCACAGAAGATGACTTCTGCTCTCTCAGGTCCTTCCTGGCTGCCTACATCTTCTTCAGGGATCATTTCTGCATAAACCTTTGAGGTTTTCAGCAGGTGGAAGATCCCCTACATTCCTGTATTGTAAGACCAACTCTGTCCCTGCTCTTCTGTAAAGTTAGATTGAGGGAAAAGTAAATGCTTGGGGTTAAGAACATGTTCGATTTGGGTTAGAAATCATTCTGCTGGATGAAGAATGGTATTGGGAACCTGTGATATTTATAATAATATAGAGGTGAAATATATGTATGAAAACAGAAATCTAAGTAAGATTTGAAGGCCAGAAGGGCATTGGGCCCTTGATTGAAATACTTAGCTTTGAATTACATTCTGTACAGATGTCTCTGACAAATCCATATACAATGGCATAGGACCTTGTACCTTGGATGATTGAATGTAGAAGAGAAGATCCAGTCAAAAAGGGATAGTAGGTAGGATTAGGAAGATAGTCAGTATGTTTAGGAAGAAGAGTGGGTATAATATTTGGACCAAAAGTTCTTTAGCAATAGGGTGTCTGTTAGAGTGAATGTAAATTTCAGCACATGTGAAGAGTCACCCACAATGATGAACTGGGGAAGATATGTAGGAAAGCAGATATGAATATAGACATTAGGAAATCAGGAAAAGTATAAAGTGAGAGATAGGCTTTGACATTTTCAACAGGGTTGAGGTTGAATATATAATCTAAGGCAGAAACAAATGTGTAGTCACCAATAGGATTGACATTTGAGAGCATTAGGCAACCTGGACAAGGATGGTTTTAGTAATCCATGCTAACTTTCCAATTAGGCTTTGGTACAATCATAAGTGTGACCTTTGCATTTTGTGTCCAGAATATCACTGTGATAAAATATATATGTAGATCAGGTGACATGAGTATTTCTTCAACTATTTTTGGGAGCAATGTATTGAAGACGTATAAATTAGCATTCGGGGGTACAAATAGGTATACCCAGGGTCTATGAGTATAGAGATAATGCATGAATAGACCACACTGTGAATAAAGAATATAACTGGTTCCAATTTAAATAATGGATTGAATTGATATCTGAAAATATATAGGAAATCTTATATTGATACAGGATCATTCATTCCAACCAGTTATACATCTAATGGTAATATTAGGGTGATGGTTTACCATGAGGGGTGTGTGAGTTTTGGTTCCAAAGTGATTATGGAAATCCAAAATAATATGCTTGGAAAGAAGTCTCATGAAAAGACCAGTCAAGAAACATGGAGGAATACATGTGTTCTGAAGCAGGATTTGATGGAAAGTGAACCAAATGCCTAGAAATTTGTGAACATGAGGATGAAATATATATCCTATGATGTGCATCAACTGAAGAAATAGTAATGTGCCAGTGTTGAATAAAAATAAATGTCTAAATACACATCATGTCCCATAGGAGTCCACTTGCATTGATGTTAAACAGGGTCAGTTACTGAAGAAATGTTAGGACTTCTATTCACCATTCACTGAAGTTAGTTTTCAGTACTAGGAAACAAATACGTATTTCAGGTGGATGAATATTTCTGAGAATAATCTTGTGAAAAGTTGATTATAAATCCACATACATGAACATGAATTTAGGGAGTGTAAAATAAGTCACATATATTTTATATTTTGAAAAATCTGGAGAGTGTGTGTGTGTATATATACATAGATATATATACACAAACACAAACACAGAGACATTAAGAAGTAAAAATATATATGCCAATTGAAATTCATCATGAAATATATATCATTTAAAGATCCAAAAATATTGATTTTACTGAACATGGATGTATGTATCATGTTGTTCAAGTAGGAAGCTCACCCATAGGTTGATTTTCAGTTCAAACAGCATTTAGGAGGAGTGATTTCTTCTCACAGATTGTATCTGGCAAGTCAGGCACCTCAAAAGAATGTAGCTGGGAAACCAGGTAGGATTCTGTATGTGCATGTAAAAAGACATGTGCTGAATAGGCTGCAAAGAAAGGGAGACAGGAATTCACATATTTGTTAAGTTTAAAAACACATGGAGATCTATTACATTGGACTAGATTCATAACATGTACCCTTTATAATTCAAAAGGCCTGTCCAACTACGCCTCATGCCTCCTCTGAACTGCTAGTATTTTTATTCTGTTTGGGTTATTTTTCTCTATCATATTATGATTCGTAGTCACAGTCTAGTAGGGTATGGGTTAATGTCAGGGATTCAGTTTTTGGAATGGAAAATAGGAAAATAAATCCAATGTTTATGCAAATATGTTCTCCACAAAATCTTCCCACAATCATCCAGAAAAATGCCTTGACAATACCCTTGCCCCATGTAAGACGCAATTCGAGAAGAAGAGTTAGAAAATCATTGACTACATATGTGGAATGAAAAATGCTCAAGAGTTCACAACTTTGGAGGTGGTAGAGGAGTTTCCAGAAGTAAGGGACAGGAGAAACACTCCACAAACATGGAGCTCTGCTGGCCTAAAGACTTCTTGAGAAACTGCCTCTGAGAATGGGCTTTTGAAATATATGTTGTTGTCAGGAGCTTTAGCTTCTTTTGTAGTGAGACCATCAAAGCTGGGTCTTCATCTATGTGACCTGGAGGATATGGTTTCTGATTTTCCAATGAACATGAGGCAGAAGTGCTGAATTCTCTCTTTGTAGGTAAACTGTGGGCATTGGGGGCTAAGTGTCTCCCCGTGGGGACTCTGAAGCCATTTGGTCATCCTCCACTTTTCGTGGTGTTTCTTGCTGCTGCACTAGGAGTTTGGTATTTGCTTCACGAAATACAAGGAGTTTAACTGGGACACAGTGCTGGAGGGAGTTCTGTCACGTGTGGTGGGTCAGGGTCCTAGGAGAATGCACCAACCATGATTCTATCTTACAGAGCGTGGCCCCTTGACCATAGCAACCTGATTCTGAACATTGTTCTGAAACCTCTTCATATAACAAGATGCCTTTACATATAAGGGTCTGCTGGGTGCACCGTGTCAGTCACAAGCCATTTGGAAGCCCATCGCAGATCCACATGGCCCCACCACAGATGTTTTATCACACACCTGCACACCACTGCTCTAGGCCCACTACTCAGCAGGCCCCACCATACTGGCATCTCTGTTCTTCATCATTTTCATGAAACCCGTCAATCAAGGCACCTGTCTGGTACACTCATGATCAGCAACAGGACATCCAAAGGTTCTCCAGTGCCACCTGGTCATGGGAATTTCAAAGATTGCATGGTATTTATCTAGCCGTTTTTAAAGGATGAAGTTGGAGGCACTGTGGGTTTCCATTCATTCAGGAACCATTAAATGGTGAGAAAGATCATTTCAATGAAATCTCTGGAGAACTCTAACAAACAAGGCTTCCCAAAGAGTGGCCAAAACGTCACATGAAACCAGGCCCACTGAGGTGTACAATGTGAGGTCCATGTGTGTTTTGACTCTCAACTATGGCTGCCAGGTCTTTAAGAATAAAATCATGTGATATCCTGGCTGAGATTCCCAGTGTTCTGTGGAAAGTCACCCTGGGCTTCGATCTCAGTTTCCAGGGGGGGCTCTCATGAGTGGCCTCGGAAAATCCCAACTCAATTCATGGCAATACTTCTCTGAGTTCAGTTCCAGAACTCAGTCTCCAAGGGAATCACACCAGAGTTCAAGCCCAGGCGGACCCAGTCCTCTCTTCCACCGCCACACAAATGACCACAATTCAAACCAAAACACTGCCAAAAGGCCCTCATCTTCTTCCATATAGACAATACTCATAACCTCTGGCTGGAGGTTTCCATGAGGGGCGCAGCCTAAGACAGTGTCCACAATAAGCTCCCTTGCCCATCATTTGCCTAATGTCAGGGTGGCCTGGACACCCTTCCTTTGAACCAGGAGTGATCATATAGGCCTGCCTTTAATACTGCTCAGCTTCTCTGCTTGGAGGCCTGCTGATCTTGGGGTATAGATTCTTTGTGTGAATTGGAGTCATGAGAAAACCCAAGCACATAATGGCTAGCCTCTGCAGGGCTTTGAAAAACTCATTTGACCCAAAGGATCCCTATTCTCACTTGATGGAGGACAGGAACCTTACAGAGGAAGGCAAGAGACTTCATCCACATTGACTGCTTTTTTGCCATATTGGCTATGGATGCACATATGGGATCTTTCTTGAGATCCATCAGGTGCTGACAATCTAAGCCACAGCCTTACACAGGGCCAAGAGGCTGATTCAGACACATCCCTTTGCAAAGCAATTAAGCAAAGAGCCACAAGTGATGCCCGTTCGTTTGCATTTGAAAACTGTTTTCTTCAGGCTTCACAAAGGGGTGTCCTGAGGCAAAGACCTTGCTGACATCCAGGGAAACAGAACAATAGGTAAGCAAAAGGCCCAAAGCAGGGTTTCTCCACTGAGACTTTAATGGGCCCACTGATATCTGAGTTTTCTGAGATGCTCACTATTCACTTTAGCTATCTAGTACATGGCAATGTCACCAAGCTTGGAGGTGGTACATATCTTGGACACAAAACCATGAGCCTATTCTGAAGAGGGGCCAGAATTCAGGAAAAAACCAGAAATTTAGGAAGATAGTAGGTTTTGCCCATGGATAAGGCAAGCCCCAGTCCATTCATAAATTGGGCAGGATGAATGCTGGAAGCTTTCTACTAGACAGGACACATCCATTGATGCATTCTCTTTTCTAATGTCTACAACCACGGACACAGTGCGATACACAGACATAGCAACACTCGCCTTGTCAAAAGACTTGCTAGAAACAGTCCACTCCAAACCAAACAAACCGCCTTTCCTAGCTCTTCTCAGAACATGAGACCAAACCACAGACTGAAACCCACACCCACAAAGCCACCTCCTTCCCCCAAGTAGGTCTGTGACTACCCGCAGTGTCCTCTGACAGGTGGGCCATACTATGTTCCCCCGAAATGGCCTGTCCTGTCTCAGATCTGGACTCCTTGTCCAATTCTGTGAAGTTATCAGGAGCCAGGGGTGAGCCACTACCTTCTTTCTCAGGAAAGACCCCCTTCAGAGCTTTCTTGGCAATTGGCCATCCTCACATCTGTAGGTACCAAGAAAGACTGACTGTGTCCTCGGTAAATCCAAACAAGTGAGCCCACTGGGACTGGCACTGGAACTGCCTCTGGGTGCCTGGCTTCCTGGATCCCAAGTTCAGAGAGTTCCATCACCAAGGAAGTGTGGTGAGGTCACTTCCTTCAGGAACTGAATGAGGTCACTGCCTTGGAAACCACTCTGTTGCTTCCAAGGGTTCCATGAGATGGAGGCTGCCCCCTGCTTCCTGTGACACTTTCACAAGTTAGAATGGTATATCAACCATAGGAACCCAGGAAAAGCTCTCCACACAGGCCTGGTTTGGTCCATATTGTCTACATTAAGAAGAGAGAGGCTCATTCAGACACATCTTTTCATCCTGACCAGGTTGTTTGCCACAGAAGATGACTTCTGCTCTCTCAGGTCCTTCCTGGCTGCCTACATCTTCTCCAGGGATCATTTCTGCATGGACCTTTGAGGTTTTCAGCAGGTGGAAGATCCCCTACATTCCTGTATTGTAAGACCAAATCTGTCCCTGCTCTTCTGTAAAGTTAGATTGAGGGAAAAGTAAATGCTTGGGGTTAAGAACATGTTCGATTTGGGTTAGAAATCATTCTGCTGGATGAAGAATGGTATTGGGAACCGGTGATATTTATAATAATATAGAGGTGAAACATATGTATGAAAACAGAAATCTAAGTAAGATTTGAAGGCCAGAAGGGCATTGGGCCCTTGATTGAAATACTTAGCTTTGAATTACATTCTGTACAGATGTCTCTGACAAATCCATATACAATGGCATAGGACCTTGTACCTTGGATGATTGAATGTAGAAGAGAAGATCCAGTCAAAAAGGGATAGTAGGTAGGATTAGGAAGATAGTAGGTTTAGGAAGAAGAGTGGGTATAATATTTGGACCAAAAGTTCTTTAGCAATAGGGTGTCTGTTAGAGAGTGAATGTAAATGTCAGCACATGTGAAGAGTCAGTCACAATGATGAACTGGGGAAGATATGTAGGAAAGCAGATATGAATATAGACATTAGGAAATCAGGAAAAGTATAAAGTGAGTGATAGGATTTGACATTTTCAACAGGGTTGAGGTTGAATATATAATCTAAGGCAGAAACAAATATGTAGTCACCAATAGGATTGACATTTGAGAGCATTAGGCAACCTGGACAAGGATGGTTTTAGTAATCCATGCTAACTTTCCAATTAGGCTTTGGTACAATCATAAGTGTGACCTTTGCATTTTGTGTCCAGAATATCACTGTGATAAAATATATATGTAGATCAGGTGACATGAGTATTTCTTCAACTATTTTTGGGAGCAATGTATTGAAGACGTATAAATTAGCATTTGGGGGTACAAATAGGTATACCCAGGGTCTATGAGTATAGAGATAATGCATGAATAGACCACACTGTGAATAAAGAATATAACTGGTTCCAATTTAAATAATGGATTGAATTGATATCTGAAAATATATAGGAAATCTTATATTGATACAGGATCATTCATTCCAACCAGTTATACATCTAATGGTAATATTAGGGTGATGGTTTACCATGAGGGGTGTGTGAGTTTTGGTTCCAAAGTGATTATGGAAATCCAAAATAATATGCTTGGAAAGAAGTCTCATGAAAAAACCAGTCAAGAAACATGGAGGAATACATGTGTTCTGAAGCAGGATTTGATGGAAAGTGAACCAAATGCCTAGAAATTTGTGAACATGAGGATGAAATATATATCCTATGATGTGCATCAACTGAAGAAATAGTAATGTGCCAGTGTTGAATAAAAATAAATGTCTAAATACACATCATGTCCCATAGGAGTCTACTTGCATTGATGTTAAACAGGGTCAGTTACTGAAGAAATGTTAGGACTTCTATTCACCATTCACTGAAGTTAGTTTTCAGTACTAGGAAACAAATACGTATTTCAGGTGGATGAATATTTCTGAGAATAATCTTCTGAAAAGTTGATTATAAAACCACATACATGAACATGAATTTAGGGAGTGTAAAATAAGACACATATATTTTATATTTTGAAAAATCTGGAGACTGTGTGTGTGTATATATACATAGATATATATACACAACACAAACACAGAGACATTAAGAAGTAAAAATATATATGCCAATTGAAATTCATCATGAAATATATATCATTTAAAGATCCAAAAATATTTATTTTACTGAACATGGATGTATGTATCATGTTGTTCAAGTAGGAAGCTCACCCATAGGTTGATTTTCAGTTCAAACAGCATTTAGGAGGAGTGATTTCTTCTCACAGATTGTATCTGCCAAGTCAGCCACCTCAAAAGAATGTAGCTGGGAAACTAGGTAGGATTCTGTATGTGCATGTAAAAAGACATGTGCTGAATAGGCTGCAAAGAAAGGGAGACAGGAATTCACATATTTGTTAAGTTTAAAAACACATGGAGATCTATTACATTGGACTAGATTCATAACATGTACCCTTTATAATTCAAAAGGCCTGTCCAACTACGCCTCATGCCTCCTCTGAACTGCTAGTATTTTTATTCTGTTTGGGTTATTATTCTCTATCATATTATGATTTGTAGTCAGAGTCTAGTAGGGTATGGGTTAGTGTCAGGGATTCAGTTTTTGGAATGGAAAATAGGAAAATAAATCCAATGTTTATGCAAATATGTTCTACACAAAATCTTCCCACAATCATCCAGAAAAATGCCTTGACAATACCCTTGCCCCATGTAAGACGCAATTCGAGAAGAAGAGTTAGAAAATCATTGAATACATATGTGGAATGAAAAATGCTCAGGAGTTCACAACTTTGGAGGTGGTAGAGGAGTTTCCAGAAGTAAGGGACAGGAGAAACACTCCACAAACATGGAGCTCTGCTGGCCTAAAGACTTCTTGAGAAACTGCCTCTGAGAATGGGCTTTTGAAATATATGTTGTTGTCAGGAGCTTTAGCTTCTTTTGTAGTGAGACCATCAAAGCTGGGTCTTCATCTATGTGACCTGGAGGATATGGTTTCTGATTTTCCAATGAACATGAGGCAGAAGTGCTGAATTCTCTCTTTGTAGGTAAACTGTGGGCATTGGTTGTTAAGTGTCTCCCCGTGGGGACTCTGAAGCCATTTGGTCATCCTCCACTTTTCGTGGTGTTTCTTGCTGCTGCACTAGGAGTTTGGTATTTGCTTCATGAAATACAAGGAGTTTAACTGGGACACAGTGCTGGAGGGAGTTCTGTCACGTGTGGTGGGTCAGGGTCCTAGGAGAATGCACCAACCATGATTCTATCTTACAGAGCGTGGCCCCTTGACCATAGCAACCTGATTCTGAACATTGTTCTGAAACCTCTTCATATAACAAGATGCCTTTACATGTAAGGGTCTGCTGGGTGCACCATGTCAGTCACAAGCCATTTGGAAGCCCATCGCAGATCCACATGGCCCCACCACAGATGTTTTATCACACACCTGCACACCACTGCTCTAGGCCCACTACTCAGCAGGCCCCACCATACTGGCATCTCTGTTCTTCATCATTTTCGTGAAACCCGTCAATCAAGGCACCTGTCTGGTACACTCATGATCAGCAACAGGACATCCAATGGTTCTCCAGTGCCACCTGGTCATGGGAATTTCAAAGATTTCATGGTATTTATCTAGCCGTTTTTAAAGGATGAAGTTGGAGGCACTGTGGGTTTCCATTCATTCAGGAACCATTAAATGGTGAGAAAGATCATTTCAATGAAATCTCTGGAGAACTCTAACAACCAAGGCTTCCCACAGAGTGGCCAAAACGTCACATGAAACCAGGCCCACTGAGGTGTACAATGTGAGGTCCCTGTGTGTTTTGACTCTCAACTATGGCTGCCAGGTCTTTAAGAATAAAATCATGTGATATCCTGGCTGAGTTTCCCAGTGTTCTGTGGAAAGTCACCCTGGGCTTCGATCTCAGTTTCCAGGGGGGGCTCTCATGAGTGGCCTCGGAAAATCCCAACTCAATTCATGGCAATACTTCTCTGAGTTCAGTTCTCAGTCTCCAAGGGAATCACACCAGAGTTCAAGCCCAGGCGGACCCAGTCCTCTCTTCCACCGCCACACAAATGACCACAATTCAAACCAAAACACTGCCAAAAGGCCCTCATCTTCTTCCATATAGACAATACTCATAACCTCTGGCTGGAGGTTTCCATGAGGGACGCAGCCTAAGACAGTGTCCACAATAAGCTTCCTTGCCCATCATTTGCCTAATGTCAGGTTGGCCTGGACACCCTTCCTTTGAACCAGGAGTGATCAAATAGGCCTGCCTTTAATTCTGCTCAGCTTCTCCGCTTGGAGGCCTGCTGATCTTGGGGTATAGATTCATTGTGTGAATTGGAGTCATGAGAAAACCCAAGCACATAATGGCTAGCCTCTGCAGGGCTTTGAAAAACTCATTTGACCCAAAGGATCCCTATTCTCACTGGATGGAGGACAGGAACCTTACAGAGGAAGGCAAGAGACTTCATCCACATTGACTGCTTTTTTGCCATATTGGCTATGGATGCACATATGGGATCTTTCTTGAGATCCATCAGGTGCTGACAATCTAAGCCACAGCCTTACACAGGGCCAAGAGGCTGATTCAGACACATCCCTTTGCAAAGCAATTAAGCAAAGAGCCACAAGTGATGCCCGTTCGTTTGCATTTGAAAACTGTTTTCTTCAGGCTTCACAAAGGGGTGTCCTGAGGCAAAGACCTTGCTGACATCCAGGGAAACAGAACAATAGGTAAGCAAAAGGCCCAAAGCAGGGTTTCTCCACTGAGAACTTAATGGGCCCACTGATATCTGAGTTTTCTGAGATGCTCACTATTCATTTCAGCTATCTAGTACATGGCAATGTCACCAAGCTTGGAGGTGGTACATATCTTGGACACAAAACCATGAGCCTATTCTGAAGAGTGGCCAGAATTCAGGAAAAAACCAGAAATTTAGGAAGATAGTAGGATTTGCCCATGGATAAGGCAAGGCCCAGTCCATTCATAAATTGGCAGGATGAATGCTGGAAGCTTTCTACTAGACAGGACACATCCATTGATGCATTCTATTTTCTAATGTCTACAACCACGGACACAGTGCCATACACAGACATAGCAACACTCGCCTTGTCAAAAGACTTGCTAGAAACAGTCCACTCCAAACCAAACAAACCGCCTTTCCTAGCTCTTCTCAGAACATGAGACCAAACCACAGACTCACACCTACAACCACAAAGCCAACTCCTTTCTCCCAAGTAGGTCTGTGACTACCCGCAGTGTCCTCTGACAGGTGGGCCATACTATGTTCCCCCGAAATGGCCTGTCCTGTCTCAGATCTGGACTCCTTGGACTATTCTGTTAAGTTATCAGGAGCCAGGGGTGAGCCACTACCTTCTTTCTCAGGAAAGACCCCCTTCAGAGCTTCCTTGGCAATTGGCCAACCTCACATCTGTAGGTACCAAGAAAGACTGACTCTGTCCTCGGTAAATCCAAATAAGTGAGCCCACTGGGACTGGTACTGGGACTGCCTCTGGGTGCCTGGCTTCCTGGATCCCAAGTTCAGAGAGTTCCATCACCAAGGAAGTGTGGTGAGGTCACTTCCTTCAGGAACTGAATGAGGTCACTGCCTTGGAAACCACTCTGTCCTAACTGTTGCTTCCAAGGGTCCCATGAGATGGAGGCTGCCCCTGCTTCCTGTGACACTTTCACAAGTTAGAATGGTATATCAGCCATAGGCACCCAGGAAAAGCTCTCCACACAGGCCTGGTTTTGTCCATCTTGTCTACATTAAGAAGAGAGAGGCTCATTCAGACACATCTTTTCATCCTGACCAGGTTGTTTGCCACAGAAAATGACTTCTGCTCTCTCAGGTCCTTCCTGGCTGCCTATATCTTCTCCAGGGATCATTTCTGCATGGACCTTTGAGGTTCTCAGCAGGTGGAAGATCCCCTACATTCCTGTATTGTAAGACCAACTCTGTCCCTGCTCTTCTGTAAAGTTAGATTGAGGGAAAAGTAAATGCTTGGGGTTAAGAACATGTTCGATTTGGGTTAGAAATCATTCTGCTGGATGAAGAATGGTATTGGGAACCTGTGATATTTATAATAATATAGAGGTGAAATATTTGTATGAAAACAGAAATCTAAGTAAGATTTGAAGGCCAGAAGGGCATTGGGCCTTTGATTGAAATACTTAGCTTTGAATTACATTCTGTACAGATGTCTCTGACAAATCCATATACAATGGCATAGGACCTTGTACCTTGGATGATTGAATGTAGAAGAGAAGATCCAGTCAAAAAGGGATAGGAGGTAGGATTAGGAAGATAGTCAGTAGGTTTAGGAAGAAGAGTGGGTATAATATTTGGACCAAAAGTTCTTTAGCAATAGGGTGTCTGTTAGAGAGTGAATGTAAATGTCAGCACATGTGAAGAGTCAGTCACAATGATGAACTGGGGAAGATATGTAAGAAAGCAGATATGAATATAGACATTAGGAAATCAGGAAAAGTATAAAGTGAGTGATAGGATTTGACATTTTCAACAGGGTTGAGGTTGAATATATAATCTAAGGCAGAAACAAATGTGTAGTCACCAATAGGATTGACATTTGAGAGCATTAGGCAACCTGGACAAGGATGGTTTTAGTAATCCATGCTAACTTTCCAATAAGGCTTTGGTACAATCATAAGTGTGACCTTTGCATTTTGTGTCTAGAATATCACTGTGATAAAATATACATGTAGATCAGGTGACATGAGTATTTCTTCAACTATTTTTGGGAGCAATGTATTGAAGACGTATAAATTAGCATTCGGGGGTACAAATAGGTATACCCAGGGTCTATGAGTATAGAGATAATGCATGAATAGACCACACTGTGAATAAAGAATATAACTGGTTCCAATTTAAATAATGGATTGAATTGATATCTGAAAATATATAGGAAATCTTATATTGATACAGGATCATTCATTCCAACCAGTTATACATCTAATGGTAATATTAGGGTGATGGTTTACCATGAGGGGTGTGTGAGTTTTGGTTCCAAAGTGATTATGGAAATCCAAAATAATATGCTTGGAAAGAAGTCTCATGAAAAGACCAGTCAAGAAACATGGAGGAATACATGTGTTCTGAAGCAGGATTTGATGGAAAGTGAACCAAATGCCTAGAAATTTGTGAACATGAGGATGAAATATATATCCTATGATGTGCATCAACTGAAGAAATAGTAATGTGCCAGTGTTGAATAAAAATAAATGTCCAAATACACATCATGTCCCATAGGAGTCTACTTGCATTGATGTGAAATAGGGTCAGTTACTGAAGAAATGTTAGGATTTCTATTCACCATTCACTGAAGTTAGTTTTCAGTACTAGGAAACAAATACGTATTTCAGGTGGATGAATATTTCTGAGAATAATCTTGTGAAAAGTTGATTATAAATCCACATACATGAATATGAATTTAGGGAGTGTAAAATAAGACACATATATTTTATATTTTGAAAAATCTGGAGAGTGTGTGTGTGTATATATACATAGATATATATACACAAACACAAACACAGAGACATTAAGAAGTAAAAATATATATGCCAATTGAAATTCATCATGAAATATATATCATTTAAAGATCCAAAAATATTTATTTTACTGAACATGGATGTATGTATCATGTTATTCAAGTAGGAAGCTCACCCATAGGTTGATTTTCAGTTCAAACAGCATTTAGGAGGAGTGATTTCTTCTCACAGATTGTATCTGCCAAGTCAGCCACCTCAAAAGGATGTAGCTGGGAAACCAGGTAGGATTCTGTATGTGCATGTAAAAAGACATGTGCCGAATAGGCTGCAAAGAAAGGGAGACAGGAATTCACATATTTGTTAAGTTTAAAAACACATGGAGATCTATTACATTGGACTAGATTCATAACATGTACCCTTTATAATTCAAAAGGCCTGTCCAACTACGCATCATGCCTCCTCTGAACTGCTAGTATTTTTATTCTGTTTGGGTTATTTTTCTCTATCATATTATGATTCGTAGTCAGAGGCTAGTAGGGTATGGGTTAGTGTCAGGGATTCAGTTTTTGGAATGGAAAATAGGAAAATAAATCCAACGTTTATGCACATGTGTTCTACACAAAATCTTCCCACAATCATCCAGAAAAATGCCTTGACAATACCCTTGCCCCATGTAAGACGCAATTCGAGAAGAAGAGTTAGAAAATCATTGAATACATATGTGGAATGAAAAATGCTCAGGAGTTCACAACTTTGGAGGTGGTAGAGGAGTTTCCAGAAGTAAGGGACAGGAGAAACACTCCACAAACATGGAGCTCTGCTGGCCTAAAGACTTCTTGAGAAACTGCCTCTGAGAATGGGCTTTTGAAATATATGTTGTTGTCAGGAGCTTTAGCTTCTTTTGTAGTGAGACCATCAAAGCTGGGTCTTCATCTATGTGACCTGGAGGATATGGTTTCTGATTTTCCAATGAACATGAGGCAGAAGTGCTGAATTCTCTCTTTGTAGGTAAACTGTGGGCATTGGGGGCTAAGTGTCTCCCCGTGGGGACTCTGAAGCCATTTGGTCATCCTCCACTTTTCGTGGTGTTTCTTGCTGCTGCACTAGGAGTTTGGTATTTGCTTCACGAAATACAAGGAGTTTAACTGGGACACAGTGCTGGAGGGAGTTCTGTCACGTGTGGTGGGTCAGGGTCCTAGGAGAATGCACCAACCATGATTCTATCTTACAGAGCGTGGCCCCTTGACCATAGCAACCTGATTCTGAACATTGTTCTGAAACCTCTTCATATAACAAGATGCCTTTACAT
Source organism: Ictidomys tridecemlineatus (assembly GCF_052094955.1). Taxonomy (NCBI): domain Eukaryota; kingdom Metazoa; phylum Chordata; class Mammalia; order Rodentia; family Sciuridae; genus Ictidomys; species Ictidomys tridecemlineatus. The sequence continues at coordinate 69,588,576 of NC_135489.1, read as the reverse complement.
ATAAGGGTCTGCTGGGTGCACCATGTCAGTCACAAGCCATTTGGAAGCCCATCGCAGATCCACATGGCCCCACCACAGATGTTTTATCACACACCTGCACACCACTGCTCTAGGCCCACTACTCAGCAGGCCCCACCATACTGGCATCTCTGTTCTTCATCATTTTCATGAAACCCGTCAATCAAGGCACCTGTCTGGTACACTCATGATCAGCAACAGGACATCCAAAGGTTCTCCAGTGCCACCTGGTCATGGGAATTTCAAAGATTGCATGGTATTTATCTAGCCATTTTTAAAGGATGAAGTTGGAGGCACTGTGGGTTTCCATTCATTCAGGAACCATTAAATGGTGAGAAAGATCATTTCAATGAAATCTCTGGAGAACTCTAACAAACAAGGCTTCCCAAAGAGTGGCCAAAACGTCACATGAAACCAGGCCCACTGAGGTGTACAATGTGAGGTCCATGTGTGTTTTGACTCTCAACTATGGCTGCCAGGTCTTTAAGAATAAAATCATGTGATATCCTGGCTGAGATTCCCAGTGTTCTGTGGAAAGTCACCCTGGGCTTCGATCTCAGTTTCCAGGGGGGGCTCTCATGAGTGGCCTCGGAAAATCCCAACTCAATTCATGGCAATACTTCTCTGAGTTCAGTTCCAGAACTCAGTCTCCAAGGGAATCACACCAGAGTTCAAGCCCAGGCGGACCCAGTCCTCTCTTCCACCGCCACACAAATGACCACAATTCAAACCAAAACACTGCCAAAAGGCCCTCATCTTCTTCCATATAGACAATACTCATAACCTCTGGCTGGAGGTTTCCATGAGGGGCGCAGCCTAAGACAGTGTCCACAATAAGCTCCCTTGCCCATCATTTGCCTAATGTCAGGGTGGCCTGGACACCCTTCCTTTGAACCAGGAGTGATCAAATAGGCCTGCCTTTAATACTGCTCAGCTTCTCCGCTTGGAGGCCTGCTGATCTTGGGGTATAGATTCTTTGTGTGAATTGGAGTCATGAGAAAACCCAAGCACATAATGGCTAGCCTCTGCAGGGCTTTGAAAAACTCATTTGACCCAAAGGATCCCTATTCTCACTTGATGGAGGACAGGAAACTTACAGAGGAAGGCAAGAGACTTCATCAACATTGACTGCTTTTTTGCCATATTGGCTATGGATGCACATATGGGATCTTTCTTGAGATCCATCAGGTGCTGACAAACTAAGCCACAGCCTTACACAGGGCCAAGAGGCTGATTCAGACACATCCCTTTGCAAAGCAATTAAGCAAAGAGCCACAAGTGATGCCCGTTCGTTTGCATTTGAAAACTGTTTTCTTCAGGCTTCACAAAGGGGTGTCCTGAGGCAAAGACCTTGCTGACATCCAGGGAAACAGAACAATAGGTAAGCAAAAGGCCCAAAGCAGGGTTTCTCCACTGAGAACTTAATGGGCCCACTGATATCTGAGTTTTCTGAGATGCTCACTATTCATTTCAGCTATCTAGTACATGGCAATGTCACCAAGCTTGGAGGTGGTACATATCTTGGACACAAAACCATGAGCCTATTCTGCAGAGTGGCCAGAATTCAGGAAAAAACCAGAAATTTAGGAAGATAGTAGGTTTTGCCCATGGATAAGGCAAGCCCCAGTCCATTCATAAATTGGCAGGATGAATGCTGGAAGCTTTCTACTAGACAGGACACATCCATTGATGCATTCTCTTTTCTAATGTCTACAACCACGGACACAGTGCGATACACAGACATAGCAACACTCGCCTTGTCAAAAGACTTGCTAGAAACAGTCCACTCCAAACCAAACAAACCGCCTTTCCTAGCTCTTCTCAGAACATGAGACCAAACCACAGACTCACACCCACACCCACAAAGCCACCTCCTTCCCCCAAGTAGGTCTGTGACTACCCGCAGTGTCCTCTGACAGGTGGGCCATACTATGTTCCCCCGAAATGGCCTGTCCTGTCTCAGATCTGGACTCCTTGGCCTATTCTGTTAAGTTATCAGGAGCCAGGGGTGAGCCAGTACCTGCTTTCTCAGGAAAGACCCCCTTCAGAGCTTCCTTGGAAATTGGCCATCCGCACATCTGTAGGTACCAAGAAAGACTGACTCTGTCCTTGGTAAATCCTAACAAGTTAGCCCACTGAAACTGCCACTGGGACTGCCTCTGGGTGCCTGGCTTCCTGGATCCCAAGTTCAGAGAGTTCCATCACCAAGGAAGTGTGGTGAGGTCACTTCCTTCAGGAACTGAATGAGGTCACTGCCTTGGAAACCACTCTGTCCTAACTGTTGCTTCCAAGGGTCCCATGAGATGGAGGCTGCCCCTGCTTCCTGTGACACTTTCACAAGTTAGAATGGTATATCAACCATAGGCACCCAGGAAAAGCTCTCCACACAGGCCTGGTTTGGTCCATCTTGTCTACATTAAGAAGAGAGAGGCTCATTCAGACACATCTTTTCATCCTGACCAGGTTGTTTGCCACAGAAGATGACTTCTGCTCTCTCAGGTCCTTCCTGGCTGCCTACATCTTCTCCAGGGATCATTTCTGCATGGACCTTTGAGGTTCTCAGGAGGTGGAAGATCCCCTACACTCCTGTATTGTAAGACCAACTCTGTCCCTGCTCTTCTGTAAAGTTAGATTGAGGGAAAATAAATGCTTGGGGTTAAGAACATGTTCGATTTGGGTTAGAAATCATTCTGCTGGATGAAGAATGGTATTGGGAACCTGTGATATTTATAATAATATAGAGGTGAAATATATTTCTGTTTTCTATGAAAATAGAAATCAAAGTAAGATTTGAAGGCCAGAAGGGCATTGGGCCCTTGATTGAAATACTTAGCTTTGAATTACATTCTGTACAGATGTCTCTGACAAATCCATATACAATGGCATAGGACCTTGTACCTTGGATGATTGAATGTAGAAGAGAAGATCCAGTCAAAAAAGGATAGGAGGTAGGATTAGGAAGATAGTCAGTAGTTTTAGGAAGAAGAGTGGGTATAATATTTGGACCAAAAGTTCTTTAGCAATAGGGTGTCTGTTAGAGAGTGAATGTAAATGTCAGCACATGTGAAGAGTCAGTCACAATGATGAACTGGGGAAGATATGTAGGAAAGCAGATATGAATATAGACATTAGGAAATCAGGAAAAGTATAAAGTGAGTGATAGGATTTGACATTTTCAACAGGGTTGAGGTTGAATATATAATCTAAGGCAGAAACAAATGTGTAGTCACCAATAGGATTGACATTTGAGAGCATTAGGCAACCTGGACAAGGATGGTTTTAGTAATCCATGCTAACTTTCCAATTAGGCTTTGGTACAATCATAAGTGTGACCTTTGCATTTTGTGTCCAGAATATCACTGTGATAAAATATATATGTAGATCAGGTGACATGAGTATTTCTTCAACTATTTTTGGGAGCAATGTATTGAAGACGTATAAATTAGCATTCGGGGGTACAAATAGGTATACCCAGGGTCTATGAGTATAGAGATAATGCATGAATAGACCACACTGTGAATAAAGAATATAACTGGTTCCAATTTAAATAATGGATTGAATTGATATCTGAAAATATATAGGAAATCTTATATTGATACAGGATCATTCATTCCAACCAGTTATACATCTAATGGTAATATTAGGGTGATGGTTTACCATGAGGGGTGTGTGAGTTTTGGTTCCAAAGTGATTATGGAAATCCAAAATAATATGCTTGGAAAGAAGTCTCATGAAAAGACCAGTCAAGAAACATGGAGGAATACATGTGTTCTGAAGCAGGATTTGATGGAAAGTGAACCAAATGCCTAGAAATTTGTGAACATGAGGATGAAATATATATCCTATGATGTGCATCAACTGAAGAAATAGTAATGTGCCAGTGTTGAATAAAAATAAATGTCTAAATACACATCATGTCCCATAGGAGTCCACTTGCATTGATGTTAAACAGGGTCAGTTACTGAAGAAATGTTAGGACTTCTATTCACCATTCACTGAAGTTAGTTTTCAGTACTAGGAAACAAATACGTATTTCAGGTGGATGAATATTTCTGAGAATAATCTTGTGAAAAGTTGATTATAAATCCACATACATGAACATGAATTTAGGGAGTGTAAAATAAGACACATATATTTTATATTTTGAAAAATCTGGAGACTGTGTGTGTGTATATATACATAGATATATATACACAACACAAACACAGAGACATTAAGAAGTAAAAATATATATGCCAATTGAAATTCATCTTGAAATATATATCATTTAAAGATCCAAAAATATTGATTTTACTGAACATGGATGTATGTATCATGTTGTTCAAGTAGGAAGCTCACCCATAGGTTGATTTTCAGTTCAAACAGCATTTAGGAGGAGTGATTTCTTCTCACAGATTGTATCTGCCAAGTCAGCCACCTCAAAAGAATGTAGCTGGGAAACCAGGTAGGATTCTGTATGTGCATGTAAAAAGACATGTGCTGAATAGGCTGCAAAGAAAGGGAGACAGGAATTCACATATTTGTTAAGTTTAAAAACACATGGAGATCTATTACATTGGACTAGATTCATAACATGTACCCTTTATAATTCAAAAGGCCTGTCCAACTACGCCTCATGCCTCCTCTGAACTGCTAGTATTTTTATTCTGTTTGGGTTATTTTTCTCTATCATATTATGATTCGTAGTCACAGTCTAGTAGGGTATGGGTTAATGTCAGGGATTCAGTTTTTGGAATGGAAAATAGGAAAATAAATCCAATGTTTATGCAAATATGTTCTCCACAAAATCTTCCCACAATCATCCAGAAAAATGCCTTGACAATACCCTTGCCCCATGTAAGACGCAATTCGAGAAGAAGAGTTAGAAAATCATTGACTACATATGTGGAATGAAAAATGCTCAAGAGTTCACAACTTTGGAGGTGGTAGAGGAGTTTCCAGAAGTAAGGGACAGGAGAAACACTCCACAAACATGGAGCTCTGCTGGCCTAAAGACTTCTTGAGAAACTGCCTCTGAGAATGGGCTTTTGAAATATATGTTGTTGTCAGGAGCTTTAGCTTCTTTTGTAGTGAGACCATCAAAGCTGGGTCTTCATCTATGTGACCTGGAGGATATGGTTTCTGATTTTCCAATGAACATGAGGCAGAAGTGCTGAATTCTCTCTTTGTAGGTAAACTGTGGGCATTGGGGGCTAAGTGTCTCCCCGTGGGGACTCTGAAGCCATTTGGTCATCCTCCACTTTTCGTGGTGTTTCTTGCTGCTGCACTAGGAGTTTGGTATTTGCTTCACGAAATACAAGGAGTTTAACTGGGACACAGTGCTGGAGGGAGTTCTGTCACGTGTGGTGGGTCAGGTTCCTAGGAGAATGCACCAACCATGATTCTATCTTACAGAGCGTGGCCCCTTGACCATAGCAACCTGATTCTGAACATTGTTCTGAAACCTCTTCATATAACAAGATGCCTTTACATATAAGGGTCTGCTGGGTGCACCGTGTCAGTCACAAGCCATTTGGAAGCCCATCGCAGATCCACATGGCCCCACCACAGATGTTTTATCACACACCTGCACACCACTGCTCTAGGCCCACTACTCAGCAGGCCCCACCATACTGGCATCTCTGTTCTTCATCATTTTCATGAAACCCGTCAATCAAGGCACCTGTCTGGTACACTCATGATCAGCAACAGGACATCCAAAGGTTCTCCAGTGCCACCTGGTCATGGGAATTTCAAAGATTGCATGGTATTTATCTAGCCGTTTTTAAAGGATGAAGTTGGAGGCACTGTGGGTTTCCATTCATTCAGGAACCATTAAATGGTGAGAAAGATCATTTCAATGAAATCTCTGGAGAACTCTAACAAACAAGGCTTCCCAAAGAGTGGCCAAAACGTCACATGAAACCAGGCCCACTGAGGTGTACAATGTGAGGTCCATGTGTGTTTTGACTCTCAACTATGGCTGCCAGGTCTTTAAGAATAAAATCATGTGATATCCTGGCTGAGATTCGCAGTGTTCTGTGGAAAGTCACCCTGGGCTTCGATCTCAGTTTCCAGGGGGGGCTCTCATGAGTGGCCTCGGAAAATCCCAACTCAATTCATGGCAATACTTCTCTGAGTTCAGTTCCAGAACTCAGTCTCCAAGGGAATCACACCAGAGTTCAAGCCCAGGCGGACCCAGTCCTCTCTTCCACCGCCACACAAATGACCACAATTCAAACCAAAACACTGCCAAAAGGCCCTCATCTTCTTCCATATAGACAATACTCATAACCTCTGGCTGGAGGTTTCCATGAGGGGCGCAGCCTAAGACAGTGTCCACAATAAGCTCGCTTGCCCATCATTTGCCTAATGTCAGGGTGGCCTGGACACCCTTCCTTTGAACCAGGAGTGATCAAATAGGCCTGCCTTTAATACTGCTCAGCTTCTCTGCTTGGAGGCCTGCTGATCTTGGGGTATAGATTCTTTGTGTGAATTGGAGTCATGAGAAAACCCAAGCACATAATGGCTAGCCTCTGCAGGGCTTTGAAAAACTCATTTGACCCAAAGGATCCCTATTCTCACTTGATGGAGGACAGGAACCTTACAGAGGAAGGCAAGAGACTTCATCCACATTGACTGCTTTTTTGCCATATTGGCTATGGATGCACATATGGGATCTTTCTTGAGATCCATCAGGTGCTGACAATATAAGCCACAGCCTTACAAGGGGCCAAGAGGCTGATTCAGACACATCCCTTTGCAAAGCAATTAAGCAAAGAGCCACAAGTGATGCCCGTTCGTTTGCATTTGAAAACTGTTTTCTTCAGGCTTCACAAAGGGGTGTCCTGAGGCAAAGACCTTGCTGACATCCAGGGAAACAGAACAATAGGTAAGCAAAAGGCCCAAAGCAGGGTTTCTCCACTGAGAACTTAATGGGCCCACTGATATCTGAGTTTTCTGAGATGCTCACTATTCACTTTAGCTATCTAGTACATGGCAATGTCACCAAGCTTGGAGGTGGTACATATCTTGGACACAAAACCATGAGCCTATTCTGAAGAGGGGCCAGAATTCAGGAAAAAACCAGAAATTTAGGAAGATAGTAGGTTTTGCCCATGGATAAGGCAAGCCCCAGTCCATTCATAAATTGGGCAGGATGAATGCTGGAAGCTTTCTACTAGACAGGACACATCCATTGATGCATTCTCTTTTCTAATGTCTACAACCACGGACACAGTGCGATACACAGACATAGCAACACTCGCCTTGTCAAAAGACTTGCTAGAAACAGTCCACTCCAAACCAAACAAACCGCCTTTCCTAGCTCTTCTCAGAACATGAGACCAAACCACAGACTGAAACCCACACCCACAAAGCCACCTCCTTCCCCCAAGTAGGTCTGTGACTACCCGCAGTGTCCTCTGACAGGTGGGCCATACTATGTTCCCCCGAAATGGCCTGTCCTGTCTCAGATCTGGACTCCTTGTCCAATTCTGTGAAGTTATCAGGAGCCAGGGGTGAGCCACTACCTGCTTTCTCAGGAAAGACCCCCTTCAGAGCTTTCTTGGCAATTGGCCATCCTCACATCTGTAGGTACCAAGAAAGACTGACTCTGTCCTCGGTAAATCCAAACAAGTGAGCCCACTGGGACTGGCACTGGAACTGCCTCTGGGTGCCTGGCTTCCTGGATCCCAAGTTCAGAGAGTTCCATCACCAAGGAAGTGTGGTGAGGTCACTTCCTTCAGGAACTGAATGAGGTCACTGCCTTGGAAACCACTCTGTTGCTTCCAAGGGTCCCATGAGATGGAGGCTGCCCCCTGCTTCCTGTGACACTTTCACAAGTTAGAATGGTATATCAACCATAGGCACCCAGGAAAAGCTCTCCACACAGGCCTGGTTTGGTCCATATTGTCTACATTAAGAAGAGAGAGGCTCATTCAGACACATCTTTTCATCCTGACCAGGTTGTTTGCCACAGAAGATGACTTCTGCTCTCTCAGGTCCTTCCTGGCTGCCTACATCTTCTCCAGGGATCATTTCTGCATGGACCTTTGAGGTTTTCAGCAGGTGGAAGATCCCCTACATTCCTGTATTGTAAGACCAAATCTGTCCCTGCTCTTCTGTAAAGTTAGATTGAGGGAAAAGTAAATGCTTGGGGTTAAGAACATGTTCGATTTGGGTTAGAAATCATTCTGCTGGATGAAGAATGGTATTGGGAACCTGTGATATTTATAATAATATAGAGGTGAAACATATGTATGAAAACAGAAATCTAAGTAAGATTTGAAGGCCAGAAGGGCATTGGGCCCTTGATTGAAATACTTAGCTTTGAATTACATTCTGTACAGATGTCTCTGACAAATCCATATACAATGGCATAGGACCTTGTACCTTGGATGATTGAATGTAGAAGAGAAGATCCAGTCAAAAAGGGATAGTAGGTAGGATTAGGAAGATAGTAGGTTTAGGAAGAAGAGTGGGTATAATATTTGGACCAAAAGTTCTTTAGCAATAGGGTGTCTGTTAGAGAGTGAATGTAAATGTCAGCACATGTGAAGAGTCAGTCACAATGATGAACTGGGGAAGATATGTAGGAAAGCAGATATGAATATAGACATTAGGAAATCAGGAAAAGTATAAATTCAGTGATAGGATTTGACATTTTCAACAGGGTTGAGGTTGAATATATAATCTAAGGCAGAAACAAATATGTAGTCACCAATAGGATTGACATTTGAGAGCATTAGGCAACCTGGACAAGGATGGTTTTAGTAATCCATGCTAACTTTCCAATTAGGCTTTGATACAATCATAAGTGTGACCTTTGCATTTTGTGTCCAGAATATCACTGTGATAAAATATATATGTAGATCAGGTGACATGAGTATTTCTTCAACTATTTTTGGGAGCAATGTATTGAAGACGTATAAATTAGCATTTGGGGGTACAAATAGGTATACCCAGGGTCTATGAGTATAGAGATAATGCATGAATAGACCACACTGTGAATAAAGAATATAACTGGTTCCAATTTAAATAATGGATTGAATTGATATCTGAAAATATATAGGAAATCTTATATTGATACAGGATCATTCATTCCAACCAGTTATACATCTAATGGTAATATTAGGGTGATGGTTTACCATGAGGGGTGTGTGAGTTTTGGTTCCAAAGTGATTATGGAAATCCAAAATAATATGCTTGGAAAGAAGTCTCATGAAAAAACCAGTCAAGAAACATGGAGGAATACATGTGTTCTGAAGCAGGATTTGATGGAAAGTGAACCAAATGCCTAGAAATTTGTGAACATGAGGATGAAATATATATCCTATGATGTGCATCAACTGAAGAAATAGTAATGTGCCAGTGTTGAATAAAAATAAATGTCTAAATACACATCATGTCCCATAGGAGTCTACTTGCATTGATGTTAAACAGGGTCAGTTACTGAAGAAATGTTAGGACTTCTATTCACCATTCACTGAAGTTAGTTTTCAGTACTAGGAAACAAATACGTATTTCAGGTGGATGAATATTTCTGAGAATAATCTTCTGAAAAGTTGATTATAAAACCACATACATGAACATGAATTTAGGGAGTGTAAAATAAGACACATATATTTTATATTTTGAAAAATCTGGAGACTGTGTGTGTGTATATATACATAGATATATATACACAACACAAACACAGAGACATTAAGAAGTAAAAATATATATGCCAATTGAAATTCATCTTGAAATATATATCATTTAAAGATCCAAAAATATTTATTTTACTGAACATGGATGTATGTATCATGTTGTTCAAGTAGGAAGCTCACCCATAGGTTGATTTTCAGTTCAAACAGCATTTAGGAGGAGTGATTTCTTCTCACAGATTGTATCTGCCAAGTCAGCCACCTCAAAAGAATGTAGCTGGGAAACTAGGTAGGATTCTGTATGTGCATGTAAAAAGACATGTGCTGAATAGGCTGCAAAGAAAGGGAGACAGGAATTCACATATTTGTTAAGTTTAAAAACACATGGAGATCTATTACATTGGACTAGATTCATAACATGTACCCTTTATAATTCAAAAGGCCTGTCCAACTACGCCTCATGCCTCCTCTGAACTGCTAGTATTTTTATTCTGTTTGGGTTATTATTCTCTATCATATTATGATTTGTAGTCAGAGTCTAGTAGGGTATGGGTTAGTGTCAGGGATTCAGTTTTTGGAATGGAAAATAGGAAAATAAATCCAATGTTTATGCAAATATGTTCTACACAAAATCTTCCCACAATCATCCAGAAAAATGCCTTGACAATACCCTTGCCCCATGTAAGACGCAATTCGAGAAGAAGAGTTAGAAAATCATTGAATACATATGTGGAATGAAAAATGCTCAGGAGTTCACAACTTTGGAGGTGGTAGAGGAGTTTCCAGAAGTAAGGGACAGGAGAAACACTCCACAAACATGGAGCTCTGCTGGCCTAAAGACTTCTTGAGAAACTGCCTCTGAGAATGGGCTTTTGAAATATATGTTGTTGTCAGGAGCTTTAGCTTCTTTTGTAGTGAGACCATCAAAGCTGGGTCTTCATCTATGTGACCTGGAGGATATGGTTTCTGATTTTCCAATGAACATGAGGCAGAAGTGCTGAATTCTCTCTTTGTAGGTAAACTGTGGGCATTGGGGGCTAAGTGTCTCCCCGTGGGGACTCTGAAGCCATTTGGTCATCCTCCACTTTTCGTGGTGTTTCTTGCTGCTGCACTAGGAGTTTGGTATTTGCTTCATGAAATACAAGGAGTTTAACTGGGACACAGTGCTGGAGGGAGTTCTGTCACGTGTGGTGGGTCAGGGTCCTAGGAGAATGCACCAACCATGATTCTATCTTACAGAGCGTGGCCCCTTGACCATAGCAACCTGATTCTGAACATTGTTCTGAAACCTCTTCATATAACAAGATGCCTTTACATGTAAGGGTCTGCTGGGTGCACCATGTCAGTCACAAGCCATTTGGAAGCCCATCGCAGATCCACATGGCCCCACCACAGATGTTTTATCACACACCTGCACACCACTGCTCTAGGCCCACTACTCAGCAGGCCCCACCATACTGGCATCTCTGTTCTTCATCATTTTCGTGAAACCCGTCAATCAAGGCACCTGTCTGGTACACTCATGATCAGCAACAGGACATCCAAAGGTTCTCCAGTGCCACCTGGTCATGGGAATTTCAAAGATTTCATGGTATTTATCTAGCTGTTTTTAAAGGATGAAGTTGGAGGCACTGTGGGTTTCCATTCATTCAGGAACCATTAAATGGTGAGAAAGATCATTTCAATGAAATCTCTGGAGAACTCTAACAAACAAGGCTTCCCAAAGAGTGGCCAAAACGTCACATGAAACCAGGCCCACTGAGGTGTACAATGTGAGGTCCATGTGTGTTTTGACTCTCAACTATGGCTGCCAGGTCTTTAAGAATAAAATCATGTGATATCCTGGCTGAGATTCCCAGTGTTCTGTGGAAAGTCACCCTGGGCTTCGATCTCAGTTTCCAGGGGGGGCTCTCATGAGTTGCCTCGGAAAATCCCAACTCAATTCATGGCAATACTTCTCTGAGTTCAGTTCCAGAACTCAGTCTCCAAGGGAATCACACCAGAGTTCAAGCCCAGGCGGACCCAGTCCTCTCTTCCACCGCCACACAAATGATCACAATTGAAACCAAAACACTGCCAAAAGGCCCTCATCTTCTTCCATATAGACAATACTCATAACCTCTGGCTGGAGGTTTCCATGAGGGGCGCAGCCTAAGACAGTGTCCACAATAAGCTCCCTTGCCCATCATTTGCCTAATGTCAGGGTGGCCTCGACACCCTTCCTTTGAACCAGGAGTGATCAAATAGGCCTGCCTTTAATACTGCTCAGCTTCTCCGCTTGGAGGCCTGCTGATCTTGGGGTATAGATTCTTTGTGTGAATTGGAGTCATGAGAAAACCCAAGCACATAATGGCTAGCCTCTGCAGGGCTTTGAAAAACTCATTTGACCCAAAGGATCCCTATTCTCACTGGATGGAGGACAGGAACCTTACAGAGGAAGGCAAGAGACTTCATCCACATTGACTGCTTTTTTGCCATATTGGCTAAGGATGCACATATGGGATCTTTTTTGAGATCCATCAGTTGCTGACAATATAAGCCACAGCCTTACACAGGGCCAAGAGGCTGATTCAGACACATCCCTTTGCAAAGCAATTAAGCAAAGAGCCACAAGTGATGCCCGTTCGTTTGCATTTGAAAACTGTTTTCTTCAGGCTTCACAAAGGGGTGTCCTGAGGCAAAGACCTTGCTGACATCCAGGGAAACAGAACAATAGGTAAGCAAAAGGCCCAAAGCAGGGTTTCTCCACTGAGAACTTAATGGGCCCACTGATATCTGAGTTTTCTGAGATGCTCACTATTCATTTCAGCTATCTAGTACATGGCAATGTCACCAAGCTTGGAGGTGGTGAATATCTTGGACACAAAACCATGAGCCTATTCTGAAGAGTGGCCAGAATTCAGGAAAAAACCAGAAATTTAGGAAGATAGTAGGTTTTTCCCATGGATAAGGCAAGCCCCAGTCCATTCATAAATTGGACAGGATGAATGCTTTAAGCTTTCTACTAGACAGTACACATCCATTGATGAATTCTCTTTTCTAATGTCTACAACCACGGACACAGTGCGATACACAGACATAACAACACTCACCTTGTCAAAAGACTTGCTAGAAACAGTCCACTCCAAAACAAACAAACCGCCTTTCCTAGCTCTTCTCAGAACATGAGACCAAACCACAGACTCACACCCACACCAACAAAGCCACCTCCTTCCCCCCAAGTAGGTCTGTGACTACCCGCAGTGTCCTCTGACTGGTGGGCCATACTATGTTCCCCCGAAATGGCCTGTCCTGTCTCAGATCTGGACTCCTTGGCCAATTCTGTGAAGTTATCAGGAGTCAGGGGTGAGCCACTACCTGCTTTCTCAGGAAAGACCCCCTTCAGAGCTTCCTTGGCAATTGGCAATCCTCACATCTGTGGGTACCAAGAAAGACTGACTCTGTCCTCGGTAAATCCAAACAAGTGAGCCCACTGGGACTGGCACTGGGACTGCCTCTGGGTGCCTGGCTTCCTGGATCCCAAGTTCAGAGAGTTCCATCACCAAGGAAGTGTGGTGAGGTCACTTCCTTCAGGAACTGAATGAGGTCACTGCCTTGGAAACCACTCTGTCCTAACTGTTGCTTCCAAGGGTCCCATGAGATGGAGGCTGCCCCTGCTTCCTGTGACACTTTCACAAGTTAGAATGGTATATCAACCATAGGCACCCAGGAAAAGCTCTCCACACAGGCCTGGTTTGGTCCATCTTGTCTACATTAAGAAGAGAGAGGCTCATTCAGACACATCTTTTCATCCTGACCAGGTTGTTTGCCACAGAAGATGACTTCTGCTCTCTCAGGTCCTTCCTGGCTGCCTACATCTTCTCCAGGGATCATTTCTGCATGGACCTTTGAGGTTCTCAGGAGGTGGAAGATCCCCTACACTCCTGTATTGTAAGACCAACTCTGTCCCTGCTCTTCTGTAAAGTTAGATTGAGGGAAAATAAATGCTTGGGGTTAAGAACATGTTCGATTTGGGTTAGAAATCATTCTGCTGGATGAAGAATGGTATTGGGAACCTGTGATATTTATAATAATATAGAGGTGAAATATATGTATGAAATCAGAAATCTAAGTAAGATTTGAAGGCCAGAAGGGCATTGGGCCCTTGATTGAAATACTTAGCTTTGAATTACATTCTGTACAGATGTCTCTGACAAATCCATATACAATGGCATAGGACCTTGTACCTTGGATGATTGAATGTAGAAGAGAAGATCCAGTCAAAAAGGGATAGGAGGTAGGATTAGGAAGATAGTCAGTAGGTTTAGGAAGAAGAGTGGGTATAATATTTGGACCAAAAGTTCTTTAGCAATAGGGTGTCTGTTAGAGAGTGAATGTAAATGTCAGCACATGTGAAGAGTCAGTCACAATGATGAACTGGGGAAGATATGTAGGAAAGCAGATATGAATATAGACATTAGGAAATCAGGAAAAGTATAAAGTGAGTGATAGGCTTTGACATTTTAAACAGGGTTGAGTTTGAATATATAATCTAAGGCAGAAACAAATGTGTAGTCACCAATAGGATTGACATTTGAGAGCATTAGGCAACCTGGACAAGGATGGTTTTAGTAATCCATGCTAACTTTCCAATTAGGCTTTGGTACAATCATAAGTGTGACCTTTGCATTTTGTGTCCAGAATATCACTGTGATAAAATATATATGTAGATCAGGTGACATGAGTATTTCTTCAACTATTTTTGGGAGCAATGTATTGAAGACGTATAAATTAGCATTCGGGGGTACAAATAGGTATACCCAGGGTCTATGAGTCTAGAGATAATGCATGAATAGACCACACTGTGAATAAAGAATATAACTGGTTCCAATTTAAATAATGGATTGAATTGATATCAGAAAATATATAGGAAATCTTATAGTGATACAGGATCATTCATTCCAACCAGTTATACATCTATTAGGGTGTAATATTAGGGTGATGGTTTACCATGAGGGGTGTGTGAGTTTTGGTTCCAAAGTGATTATGGAAATCCAAAATAATATGCTTGGAAAGAAGTCTCATGAAAAGACCAGTCAAGAAACATGGAGGAATACATGTGTTCTGAAGCAGGATTTGATGGAAAGTGAACCAAATGCCTAGAAATTTGTGAACATGAGGATGAAATATATATCCTATGATGTGCATCAACTGAAGAAATAGTAATGTGCCAGTGTTGAATAAAAATAAATGTCTAAATACACATCATGTCCCATAGGAGTCTACTTGCATTGATGTTAAACAGGGTCAGTTACTGAAGAAATGTTAGGACTTCTATTCACCATTCACTGAAGTTAGTTTTCAGTACTAGGAAACAAATACGTATTTCAGGTGGATGAATATTTCTGAGAATAATCTTGTGAAAAGTTGATTATAAATCCACATACATGAACATGAATTTAGGGAGTGTAAAATAAGACACATATATTTTATATTTTGAAAAATCTGGAGAGTGTGTGTGTGTATATATACATAGATATATATACACAAACACAAACACAGAGACATTAAGAAGTAAAAATATATATGCCAATTGAAATTCATCATGAAATATATATCATTTAAAGATCCAAAAATATTGATTTTACTGAACATGGATGTATGTATCATGTTGTTCAAGTAGGAAGCTCACCCATAGGTTGATTTTCAGTTCAAACAGCCTTTAGGAGGAGTGATTTCTTCTCACAGATTGTATCTGCCAAGTCAGCCACCTCAAAAGAATGTAGCTGGGAAACCAGGTAGGATTCTGTATGTGCATGTAAAAAGACATGTGCTGAATAGGCTGCAAAGAAAGGGAGACAGGAATTCACATATTTGTTAAGTTTAAAAACACATGGAGATCTATTACATTGGACTAGATTCATAACATGTACCCTTTATAATTCAAAAGGCCTGTCCAACTACGCCTCATGCCTCCTCTGAACTGCTAGTATTTTTATTCTGTTTGGGTTATTTTTCTCTATCATATTATGATTCGTAGTCACAGTCTATTAGGGCATGGGTTAGTGTCAGGGATTCAGTTTTTGGAATGGAAAATAGGAAAATAAATCCAATGTTTATGCAAATGTGTTCTACACAAAATCTTCCCACAATCATCCAGAAAAATGCCTTGACAATACCCTTGCCCCATGTAAGACGCAATTCGAGAAGAAGAGTTAGAAAATCATTGAATACATATGTGGAATGAAAAATGCTCAGGAGTTCACAACTTTGGAGGTGGTAGAGGAGTTTCCAGAAGTAAGGGACAGGAGAAACACTCCACAAACATGGAGCTCTGCTGGCCTAAAGACTTCTTGAGAAACTGCCTCTGAGAATGGGCTTTTGAAATATATGTTGTTGTCAGGAGCTTTAGCTTCTTTTGTAGTGAGACCATCAAAGCTGGGTCTTCATCTATGTGACCTGGAGGATATGGTTTCTGATTTTCCAATGAACATGAGGCAGAAGTGCTGAATTCTCTCTTTGTAGGTAAACTGTGGGCATTGGGGGCTAAGTGTCTCCCCGTGGGGACTCTGAAGCCATTTGGTCATCCTCCACTTTTCGTGGTGTTTCTTGCTGCTGCACTAGGAGTTTGGTATTTGCTTCACGAAATACAAGGAGTTTAACTGGGACACAGTGCTGGAGGGAGTTCTGTCACGTGTGGTGGGTCAGGGTCCTAGGAGAATGCACCAACCATGATTCTATCTTACAGAGCGTGGCCCCTTGACCATAGCAACCTGATTCTGAACATTGTTCTGAAACCTCTTCATATAACAAGATGCCTTTACATATAAGGGTCTGCTGGGTGCACCGTGTCAGTCACAAGCCATTTGGAAGCCCATCGCAGATCCACATGGCCCCACCACAGATGTTTTATCACACACCTGCACACCACTGCTCTAGGCCCACTACTCAGCAGGCCCCACCATACTGGCATCTCTGTTCTTCATCATTTTCATGAAACCCGTCAATCAAGGCACCTGTCTGGTACACTCATGATCAGCAACAGGACATCCAAAGGTTCTCCAGTGCCACCTGGTCATGGGAATTTCAAAGATTGCATGGTATTTATCTAGCCGTTTTTAAAGGATGAAGTTGGAGGCACTGTGGGTTTCCATTCATTCAGGAACCATTAAATGGTGAGAAAGATCATTTCAATGAATTCTCTGGAGAACTCTAACAAACAAGGCTTCCCAAAGAGTGGCCAAAACGTCACATGAAACCAGGCCCACTGAGGTGTACAATGTGAGGTCCATGTGTGTATTGACTCTCAACTATGGCTGCCAGGTCTTTAAGAATAAAATCATGTGATATCCTGGCTGAGATTCCCAGTGTTCTGTGGAAAGTCACCCTGGGCTTCGATCTCAGTTTCCAGGGTGGGCTCTTATGGGTGGCCTTGGAAAATCCCAACTCAATTCATGGCAATACTTCTCTGAGTTCAGTTCCAGAACTCAGTCTCCAAGTTAATCACACCAGAGTTCAAGCCCAGGCGGACCCAGTACTCTCTTCCACCGCCACACAAATGACCACAATTCAAACCAAAACACTGCCAAAAGGCCCTCATCTTCTTCCATATAGACAATATTCATAACCTCTGGCTGGAGGTTTCCATGAGGGGCACAGCCTATGACAGTGTCCACAATAAGCTCCCTTGCCCATCATTTGCCTAATGTCAGGGTGGCCTGGACACCCTTCCTTTGAACCAGGAGTGATCAAATAGGCCTGCCTTTAATACTGCTCAGCTTCTCCGCTTGGAGGCCTGCTGATCTTGGGGTATAGATTCTTTGTGTGAATTGGAGTCATGAGAAAACCCAAGCACATAATGGCTAGCCTCTGCAGGGCTTTGAAAAACTCATTTGACCCAAAGGATCCCTATTCTCACTTGATGGAGGACAGGAACCTTACAGAGGAAGGCAAGAGACTTCATCCACATTGACTGCTTTTTTGCCATATTGGCTAAGGATGCACATATGGGATCTTTTTTGAGATCCATCAGGTGCTGACAATATAAGCCACAGCCTTACACAGGGCCAAGAGGCTGATTCAGACACATCCCTTTGCAAAGCAATTAAGCAAAGAGCCACAAGTGATGCCCGTTCGTTTGCATTTGAAAACTGTTTTCTTCAGGCTTCACAAAGGGGTGTCCTGAGGCAAAGACCTTGCTGACATCCAGGGAAACAGAACAATAGGTAAGCAAAAGGCCCAAAGCAGGGTTTCTCCACTGAGAACTTAATGGGCCCACTGATATCTGAGTTTTCTGAGATGCTCACTATTCATTTCAGCTATCTAGTACATGGCAATGTCACCAAGCTTGGAGGTGGTACATATCTTGGACACAAAACCATGAGCCTATTCTGAAGAGTGGCCAGAATTCAGGAAAAAAACAGAAATTTAGGAAGATAGTAGGATTTGCCCATGGATAAGGCAAGGCCCAGTCCATTCATAAATTGGCAGGATGAATGCTGGAAGCTTTCTACTAGACAGGACACATCCATTGATGCATTCTATTTTCTAATGTCTACAACCACGGACACAGTGCCATACACAGACATAGCAACACTCGCCTTGTCAAAAGACTTGCTAGAAACAGTCCACTCCAAACCAAACAAACCGCCTTTCCTAGCTCTTCTCAGAACATGAGACCAAACCACAGACTCACACCCACACCCACAAAGCCACCTCCTTCCCCCAAGTAGGTCTGTGACTACCCGCAGTGTCCTCTGACAGGTGGGCCATACTATGTTCCCCCGAAATGGCCTGTCCTGTCTCAGATCTGGACTCCTTGGCCAATTCTGTGAAGTTATCAGGAGCCAGGGGTGAGCCACTACCTGCTTTCTCAGGAAAGACCCCCTTCAGAGCTTCCTTGACAATTGGCCATCCTCACATCTGGGGGTACCAAGAAAGACTGACTCTGTCCTCGGTAAATCCAAACAAGTGAGCCCACTGGGACTGGTACTGGGACTGCCTCTGGGTGCCTGGCTTCCTGGATCCCAAGTTCAGAGAGTTCCATCACCAAGGAAGTGTGGTGAGGTCACTTCCTTCAGGAACTGAATGAGGTCACTGCCTTGGAAAACACTCTGTCCTAACTGTTGCTTCCAAGGGTCCCATGAGATGGAGGCTGCCCCTGCTTCCTGTGACACTTTCACAAGTTAGAATGGTATATCAACCATAGGCACCCAGGAAAAGCTCTCCACACAGGCCTGGTTTGGTCCATCTTGTCTACATTAAGAAGAGAGAGGCTCATTCAGACACATCTTTACATCCTGACCAGGTTGTTTGCCACAGAAGATGACTTCTGCTCTCTCAGGTCCTTCCTGGCTGCCTACATCTTCTCCAGGGATTATTTCTGCATGGACCTTTGAGGTTCTCAGCATGTGGAAGATCCCCTACATTCCTGTATTGTAAGACCAACTCTGTCCCTGCTCTTCTGTAAAGTTAGATTGAGGGAAAAGTAAATGCTTGGGGTTAAGAACATGTTCGATTTGGGTTAGAAATCATTCTGCTGGATGAAGAATGGTATTGGGAACCTGTGATATTTATAATAATATAGAGGTGAAATATATGTATGAAAACAGAAATCTAAGTAAGATTTGAAGGCCAGAAGGGCATTGGGCCCTTGATTGAAATACTTAGCTTTGAATTACATTCTGTACAGATGTCTCTGAAAAATCCATATACAATGGCATAGGACCTTGTACCTTGGATGATTGAATGTAGAAGAGAAGATCCAGTCAAAAACGGATAGTAGGTAGGATTAGGAAGATAGTCAGTAGGTTTAGGAAGAAGAGTGGGTATAATATTTGGACCAAAAGTTCTTTAGCAATAGGGTGTCTGTTAGAGAGTGAATGTAAATGTCAGCACATGTGAAGAGTCAGTCACAATGATGAACTGGGGAAGATATGTAGGAAAGCAGATATGAATATAGACATTAGGAAATCAGGAAAAGTATAAAGTGAGTGATAGGCTTTGACATTTTCAACAGGGTTGAGGTTGAATATATAATCTAAGGCAGAAACAAATGTGTAGTCACCAATAGGATTGACATTTGAGAGCATTAGGCAACCTGGACAAGGATGGTTTTAGTAATCCATGCTAACTTTCCAATTAGGCTTTGGTACAATCATAAGTGTGACCTTTGCATTTTGTGTCTAGAATATCACTGTGATAAAATATATATGTAGATCAGGTGACATGAGTATTTCTTCAACTATTTTTAGGAGCAATGTATTGAAGACGTATAAATTAGCATTCGTGGGTACAAATAGGTATACCCAGGGTCTATGAGTATAGAGATAATGCATGAATAGACCACACTGTGAATAAAAAATATAACTGGTTCCAATTTAAATAATGGATTGAATTGATATCTGAAAATATATAGGAAATCTTATAGTGATACAGGATCATTCATTCCAACCAGTTATACATCTAATGGTAATATTAGGGTGATGGTTTACCATGAGGGGTGTGTGAGTTTTGGTTCCAAAGTGATTATGGAAATCCAAAATAATATGCTTGGAAAGAGGTCTCATGAAAAGACCAGTCAAGAAACATGGAGGAATACATGTGTTCTGAAGCAGGATTTGATGGAAAGTGAACCAAATGCCTAGAAATTTGTGAACATGAGGATGAAATATATATCCTATGATGTGCATCAACTGAAGAAATAGTAATGTGCCAGTGTTGAATAAAAATAAATGTCTAAATACACATCATGTCCCATAGGAGTCTACTTGCATTGATGTTAAACAGGGTCAGTTACTGAAGAAATGTTAGGACTTCTATTCACCATTCACTGAAGTTAGTTTTCAGTACTAGGAAACAAATACGTATTTCAGGTGGATGAATATTTCTGAGAATAATCTTGTGAAAAGTTGATTATAAATCCACATACATGAACATGAATTTAGGGAGTGTAAAATAAGACACATATATTTTATATTTTGAAAAATTTGGAGAGTGTGTGTGTGTATATATACATAGATATATATACACAAACACAAACACAGAGACATTAAGAAGTAAAAATATATATGCCAATTGAAATTCATCATGAAATATATATCATTTAAAGATCCAAAAATATTGATTTTACTGAACATTAATGTATGTATCATGTTGTTCAAGTAGGAAGCTCACCCATAGGTTGATTTTCAGTTCAAACAGCATTTAGGAGGAGTGATTTCTTCTCACAGATTGTATCTGCCAAGTCAGCCACCTCAAAAGAATGTAGCTGGGAAACCAGGTAGGATTCAGTATGTGCATGTAAAAAGACATGTGCTGAATAGGCTGCAAAGAAAGGGAGACAGGAATTCACATATTTGTTAAGTTTAAAAACACATGGAGATCTATTACATTGGACTAGATTCATAACATGTACCCTTTATAATTCAAAAGGCCTGTCCAACTATGCCTCATGCCTCCTCTGAACTGCTAGTATTTTTATTCTGTTTGGGTTATTTTTCTCTATCATATTATGATTCGTAGTCAGAGTCTAGTAGGGTATGGGTTAGTGTCAGGGATTCAGTTTTTGAAATGGAAAATAGGAAAATAAATCCAATGTTTATGCAAATATGTTCTCCACAAAATCTTCCCACAATCATCCAGAAAAATGCCTTGACAATACCCTTGCCCCATGTAAGACGCAATTCGAAAAGAAGAGTTAGAAAATCATTGAATACATATGTGGAATGAAAAATGCTCAGGAGTTCACAACTTTGGAGGTGGTAGAGGAGTTTCAAGAAGTAAGGGACAGGAGAAACACTCCACAAACATGGAGCTCTGCTGGCCTAAAGACTTCTTGAGAAACTGCCTCTGAGAATGGGCTTTTGAAATATATGTTGTTGTCAGGAGCTTTAGCTTCTTTTGTAGTGAGACCATCAAAGCTGGGTCTTCATCTATGTGACCTGGAGGATATGGTTTCTGATTTTCCAATGAACATGAGGCAGAAGTGCTGAGTTCTATCTTTGTAGGTAAACTGTGGCCATTGGGGGCTAAGTGTCTCCCCGTGGGGACTCTGAAGCCATTTGGTCATCCTCCACTTTTCGTGGTGTTTCTTGCTGCTGCACTAGGAGTTTGGTATTTGCTTCACGAAATACAAGGAGTTTAACTGGGACACAGTGCTGGAGGGAGTTCTGTCACGTGTGGTGGTCAGGGTCCTAGGAGAATGCACCAACCATGATTCTATCTTACAGAGCGTGGCCCCTTGACCATAGCAACCTGATTCTGAACATTGTTCTGAAACCTCTTCATATAACAAGATGCCTTTACATATAAGGGTCTGCTGGGTGCACCATGTCAGTCACAAGCCATTTGGAAGCCCATTGCAGATCCACATGGAACCACCACAGATGTTTTATCACACACCTGCACACCACTGCTCTAGGCCCACTACTCAGCAGGCCCCACCATACTGGCATCTCTGTTCTTCTTCATTTTCATGAAACCCGTCAATCAAGGCACCTGTCTGGTACACTCATGATCAGCAACAGGACATCCAAAGGTTCTCCAGTGCCACCTGGTCATGGGAATTTCAAAGATTGCATGGTATTTATCTAGCCGTTTTTAAAGGATGAAGTTGGAGGCACTGTGGGTTTCCATTCATTCAGGAACCATTAAATGGTGAGAAAGATCATTTCAATGAAATCTCTGGAGAACTCTAACAAACAAGGCTTCCCAAAGAGTGGCCAAAACGTCACATGAAACCAGGCCCACTGAGGTGTACAATGTGAGGTCCATGTGTGTTTTGACTCTCAACTATGGCTGCCAGGTCTTTAAGAATAAAATCATGTGATATCCTGGCTGAGATTCCCAGTGTTCTGTGGAAAGTCACCCTGGGCTTCGATCTCAGTTTCCAGGGGGGGCTCTCATGAGAGGCCTCGGAAAATCCCAACTCAATTCATGGCAATACTTCTCTGAGTTCAGTTCCAGAACTCAGTCTCCAAGGGAATCACACCAGAGTTCAAGCTCAGGCGGACCCAGTCCTCTCTTCCACCGCCACACAAATGACCACAATTCAAACCAAAACACTGCCAAAAGGCCCTCATCTTCTTCCATATAGACAATACTCATAACCTCTGGCTGGAGGTTTCCATGAGGGGCACAGCCTAAGACAGTGTCCACAATAAGCTCCCTTGCCCATCATTTGCCTAATGTCAGGGTGGCCTGGACACCCTTCCTTTGAACCAGGAGTGATCAAATAGGCCTGCCTTTAATACTGCTCAGCTTCTCCGCTTGGAGGCCTGCTGATCTTGGGGTATAGATTCTTTGTGTGAATTGGAGTCATGAGAAAACCCAAGCACATAATGGCTAGCCTCTGCAGGGCTTTGAAAAACTCATTTGACCCAAAGGATCCCTATTCTCACTTGATGGAGGACAGGAACCTTACAGAGGAAGGCAAGAGACTTCATCCACATTGACTGCTTTTTTGCCATATTGGCTAAGGATGCACATATGAAATCTTTTTTGAGATCCATCAGGTGCTGACAATCTAAGCCACAGCCTTACACAGGGCCAAGAGGCTGATTCAGACACATCCCTTTGCAAAGCAATTAAGCAAAGAGCCACAAGTGATGCCCGTTCGTTTGCATTTGAAAACTGTTTTCTTCAGGCTTCACAAAGGGGTGTCCTGAGGCAAAGACCTTGCTGACATCCAGGGAAACAGAACAATAGGTAAGCAAAAGGCCCAAAGCAGGGTTTCTCCACTGAGAACTTAATGGGCCCACTGATATCTGAGTTTTCTGAGATGCTCACTATTCATTTCAGCTATCTAGTACATGGCAATGTCACCAAGCTTGGAGGTGGTACATATCTTGGACACAAAACCATGAGCATATTCTGAAGAGTGGCCAGAATTCAGGAAAAAAACAGAAATTTAGGAAGATAGTAGGTTTTGCCCATGGATAAGGCAAGCCCCAGTCCATTCATAAATTGGACAGGATGAATGCTTTAAGCTTTCTACTAGACAGTACACATCCATTGATGAATTCTCTTTTCTAATGTCTACAACCACGGACACAGTGCGATACACAGACATAACAACACTCACCTTGTCAAAAGACTTGCTAGAAACAGTCCACTCCAAAACAAACAAACCGCCTTTCCTAGCTCTTCTCAGAACATGAGACCAAACCACAGACTCACACCCACACCAACAAAGCCACCTCCTTCCCCCCAAGTAGGTCTGTGACTACCCCCGCAGTGTCCTCTGACTGGTGGGCCATACTATGTTCCCCCGAAATGGCCTGTCCTGTCTCAGATCTGGACTCCTTGGCCAATTCTGTGAAGTTATCAGGAGCCAGGGGTGAGCCACTACCTGCTTTCTCAGGAAAGACCCCCTTCAGAGCTTCCTTGGCAATTGGCAATCCTCACATCTGTGGGTACCAAGAAAGACTGACTCTGTCCTCGGTAAATCCAAACAAGTGAGCCCACTGGGACTGGCACTGGGACTGCCTCTGGGTGCCTGGCTTCCTGGATCCCAAGTTCAGAGAGTTCCATCACCAAGGAAGTGTGGTGAGGTCACTTCCTTCAGGAACTGAATGAGGTCACTGCCTTGGAAACCACTCTGTCCTAACTGTTGCTTCCAAGGGTCCCATGAGATGGAGGCTGCCCCTGCTTCCTGTGACACTTTCACAAGTTAGAATGGTATATCAACCATAGGCACCCAGGAAAAGCTCTCCACACAGGCCTGGTTTGGTCCATCTTGTCTACATTAAGAAGAGAGAGGCTCATTCAGACACATCTTTTCATCCTGACCAGGTTGTTTGCCACAGAAGATGACTTCTGCTCTCTCAGGTCCTTCCTGGCTGCCTACATCTTCTCCAGGGATCATTTCTGCATGGACCTTTGAGGTTCTCAGGAGGTGGAAGATCCCCTACACTCCTGTATTGTAAGACCAACTCTGTCCCTGCTCTTCTGTAAAGTTAGATTGAGGGAAAATAAATGCTTGGGGTTAAGAACATGTTCGATTTGGGTTAGAAATCATTCTGCTGGATGAAGAATGGTATTGGGAACCTGTGATATTTATAATAATATAGAGGTGAAATATATGTATGAAATCAGAAATCTAAGTAAGATTTGAAGGCCAGAAGGGCATTGGGCCCTTGATTGAAATACTTAGCTTTGAATTACATTCTGTACAGATGTCTCTGACAAATCCATATACAATGGCATAGGACCTTGTACCTTGGATGATTGAATGTAGAAGAGAAGATCCAGTCAAAAAGGGATAGTAGGTAGGATTAGGAAGATAGTCAGTAGGTTTAGGAAGAAGAGTGGGTATAATATTTGGACCAAAAGTTCTTTAGCAATAGGGTGTCTGTTAGAGAGTGAATGTAAATGTCAGCACATGTGAAGAGTCAGTCACAATGATGAACTGGGGAAGATATGTAGGAAAGCAGATATGAATATAGACATTAGGAAATCAGGAAAAGTATAAAGTGAGTGATAGGCTTTGACATTTTCAACAGGGTTGAGGTTGAATATATAATCTAAGGCAGAAACAAATGTGTAGTCACCAATAGGATTGACATTTGAGAGCATTAGGCAACCTGGACAAGGATGGTTTTAGTAATCCATGCTAACTTTCCAATTAGGCTTTGGTACAATCATAAGTGTGACCTTTGCATTTTGTGTCCAGAATATCACTGTGATAAAATATATATGTAGATCAGGTGACATGAGTATTTCTTCAACTATTTTTGGGAGCAATGTATTGAAGACGTATAAATTAGCATTCGGGGGTACAAATAGGTATACCCAGGGTCTATGAGTATAGAGATAATGCATGAATAGACCACACTGTGAATAAAGAATATAACTGGTTCCAATTTAAATAATGGATTGAATTGATATCTGAAAATATATAGGAAATCTTATATTGATACAGGATCATTCATTCCAACCAGTTATACATCTAATGGTAATATTAGGGTGATGGTTTACCATGAGGGGTGTGTGAGTTTTGGTTCCAAAGTGATTAAGGAAATCCAAAATAATATGCTTGGAAAGAAGTCTCATGAAAAGAGCAGTCAAGAAACATGGAGGAATACATGTGTTCTGAAGCAGGATTTGATGGAAAGTGAACCAAATGCCTAGAAATTTGTGAACATGAGGATGAAATATATATCCTATGATGTGCATCAACTGAAGAAATAGTAATGTGCCAGTGTTGAATAAAAATAAATGTCCAAATACATATCATGTTCCATAGGAGTCTACTTGCATTGATGTTAAACAGGGTCAGTTACTGAAGAAATGTTAGGACTTCTATTCACCATTCACTGAAGTTAGTTTTCAGTACTAGGAAACAAATATGTATTTCAGGTGGATGAATATTTCTTAGAATAATCTTGTGAAAAGTTGATTATAAATCCACATACATGAACATGAATTTAGGGAGTGTAAAATAAGACACATATATTTTATATTTTGAAAAATCTGGAGAGTGTGTGTGTGTATATATACATAGATATATATACACAAACACAAACACAGAGACATTAAGAAGTAAAAATATATATGCCAATTGAAATTCATCATGAAATATATATCATTTAAAGATCCAAAAATATTGATTTTACTGAACATGGATGTATGTATCATGTTGTTCAAGTAGGAAGCTCACCCATAGGTTGATTTTCAGTTCAAACAGCATTTAGGAGGAGTGATTTCTTCTCACAGATTGTATCTGCCAAGTCAGCCACCTCAAAAGAATGTAGCTGGGAAACCAGGCAGGATGCTATACGTGCATGTAAAAAGACATGTGCCGAATAGGCTGCAAAGAAAGGGAGACGGGAATTCACATATTTGTTAAGTTTAAAAACAAATGGAGATCTATTACATTGGACTAGATTCATAACATGTACCTTTTATAATTCAAAATGCCTGTCCAACTACGCCTCATGCCTCCTCTGAACTGCTAGTATTTTTATTCTGTTTGGGTTATTTTTCTCTATCATATTATGATTCGTAGTCAGAGTCTAGTAGGGTATGGGTTAGTATCAGGGATTCAGTTTTTGGAATGGAAAATAGGAAAATAAATCCAATGTTTATGCAAATATGTTCTACACAAAATCTTCCCACAATCATCCAGAAAAATGCCTTGACAATACCCTTGCCCCATGTAAGACGCGATTCGAGAAGAAGAGTTAGAAAATCATTGAATACATATGTGGAATGAAAAATGCTCAGGAGTTCACAACTTTGGAGGTGGTAGAGGAGTTTCCAGAAGTAAGGGACAGGAGAAACACTCCACAAACATGGAGCTCTGCTGGCCTAAAGACTTCTTGAGAAACTGCCTCTGAGAATGGGCTTTTGAAATATATGTTGTTGTCAGGAGCTTTAGCTTCTTTTGTAGTGAGACCATCAAAGCTGGGTCTTCATCTATGTGACCTGGAGGATATGGTTTCTGATTTTCCAATGAACATGAGGCAGAAGTGCTGAGTTCTATCTTTGTAGGTAAACTGTGGCCATTGGGGGCTAAGTGTCTCCCCGTGGGGACTCTGAAGCCATTTGGTCATCCTCCACTTTTCGTGGTGTTTCTTGCTGCTGCACTAGGAGTTTGGTATTTGCTTCACGAAATACAAGGAGTTTAACTGGGACACAGTGCTGGAGGGAGTTCTGTCACGTGTGGTGGGTCAGGGACCTAGGAGAATGCACCAACCATGATTCTATCTTACAGAGCGTGGCCCCTTGACCATAGCAACCTGATTCTGAACATTGTTCTGAAACCTCTTCATATAACAAGATGCCTTTACATATAAGGGTCTGCTGGGTGCACCGTGTCAGTCACAAGCCATTTGGAAGCCCATTGCAGATCCACATGGAACCACCACAGATGTTTTATCACACACCTGCACACCACTGCTCTAGGCCCACTACTCAGCAGGCCCCACCATACTGGCATCTCTGTTCTTCATCATTTTCATGAAACCCGTCAATCAAGGCACCTGTCTGGTACACTCATGATCAGCAACAGGACATCCAAAGGTTCTCCAGTGCCACCTGGTCATGGGAATTTCAAAGATTGCATGGTATTTATCTAGCCGTTTTTAAAGGATGAAGTTGGAGGCACTGTGGGTTTCCATTCATTCAGGAACCATTAAATGGTGAGAAAGATCATTTCAATGAAATCTCTGGAGAACTCTAACAAACAAGGCTTCCCAAAGAGTGGCCAAAACGTCACATGAAACCAGGCCCACTGAGGTGTACAATGTGAGGTCCATGTGTGTTTTGACTCTCAACTATGGCTGCCAGGTCTTTAAGAATAAAATCATGTGATATCCTGGCTGAGATTCCCAGTGTTCTGTGGAAAGTCACCCTGGGCTTCGATCTCAGTTTCCAGGGGGGGCTCTCATGAGTGGCCTCGGAAAATCCCAACTCAATTCATGGCAATACTTCTCTGAGTTCAGTTCCAGAACTCAGTCTCCAAGGGAATCACACCAGAGTTCAAGCCCAGGCGGACCCAGTCCTCTCTTCCACCGCCACACAAATGACCACAATTCAAACCAAAACACTGCCAAAAGGCCCTCATCTTCTTCCATATAGACAATACTCATAACCTCTGGCTGGAGGTTTCCATGAGGGGCGCAGCCTAAGACAGTGTCCACAATAAGCTCCCTTGCCCATCATTTGCCTAATGTCAGGGTGGCCTGGACACCCTTCCTTTGAACCAGGAGTGATCAAATAGGCCTGCCTTTAATACTGCTCAGCTTCTCCGCTTGGAGGCCTGCTGATCTTGGGGTATAGATTCTTTGTGTGAATTGGAGTCATGAGAAAACCCAAGCACATAATGGCTAGCCTCTGCAGGGCTTTGAAAAACTCATTTGACCCAAAGGATCCCTATTCTCACTTGATGGAGGACAGGAACCTTACAGAGGAAGGCAAGAGACTTCATCCACATTGACTGCTTTTTTGCCATATTGGCTATGGATGCACATATGGGATCTTTCTTGAGATCCATCAGGTGCTGACAATCTAAGCCACAGCCTTACACAGGGCCAAGAGGCTGATTCAGACACATCCCTTTGCAAAGCAATTAAGCAAAGAGCCACAAGTGATGCCCGTTTGTTTCCATTTGAAAACTGTTTTCTTCAGGCTTCACAAAGGGGTGTCCTGAGGCAAAGACCTTGCTGACATCCAGGGAAACAGAACAATAGGTAAGCAAAAGGCCCAAAGCAGGGTTTCTCCACTGAGAACTTAATGGGCCCACTGATATCTGAGTTTTCTGAGATGCTCACTATTCATTTCAGCTATCTAGTACATGGCAATGTCACCAAGCTTGTAGGTGGTGAATATCTTGGATACAAAACCATGAGCCTATTCTGAAGAGTGGCCAGAATTCAGGAAAAAACCAGAAATTTAGGAAGATAGTAGGTTTTGCCCATGGATAAGGCAAGCCCCAGTCCATTCATAAATTGGGCAGGATGAATGCTGGAAGCTTTCTACTAGACAGGACACATCCATTGATGCATTCTCTTTTCTAATGTCTACAACCACGGACACAGTGCGATACACACATAGCAACACTCGCCTTGTCAAAAGACTTGCTAGAAACAGTCCACTCTAAACCAAACAAACCGCCTTTCCTAGCTCTTCTCAGAACATGAGACCAAACCACAGACTCACACCCACACCCTCAAAGCCACCTCCTTCCCCCAAGTAGGTCTGTGACTACCCGCAGTGTCCTCTGACTGGTGGGCCATACTATGTTCCCCCGAAATGGCCTGTCCTGTCTCAGATCTGGACTCCTTGGACAATTCTGTGAAGTTATCAGGAGCCAGGGGTGAGCCACTATCTGCTTTCTCATGAAAGATCCCCTTCAGAGCTTTCTTGGAAATTGGCCATCCTCACATCTGTAGGTACCAAGAAAGACTGACTCTGTCCTTGGTAAATCCAAACAAGTGAGCCCACTGGGACTGGCACTGGGATTGCCTCTGGGTGCCTGGCTTCCTGGATCCCAAGTTCAGAGAGTTCCATCACCAAGGAAGTGTGGTGAGGTCACTTCCTTCAGGAACTGAATGAGGTCACTGCCTTGGAAACCACTCTGTCCTAACTGTTGCTTCCAAGGGTCCCATGAGATGGAGGCTGCCCCTGCTTCCTGTGACACTTTCACAAGTTAGAATGGTATATCAACCATAGGCACCCAGGAAAAGCTCTCCACACAGGCCTGGTTTGGTCCATCTTGTCTACATTAAGAAGAGAGAGGCTCATTCAGACACATCTTTTCATCCTGACCAGGTTGTTTGCCACAGAAGATGACTTCTGCTCTCTCAGGTCCTTCCTAGCTGCCTACATCTTCTCCAGGGATCATTTCTGCATGGACCTTTGAGGTTCTCAGCAGGTGGAAGATCCCCTACATTCCTGTATTGTAAGACCAACTCTGTCTCTGCTCTTCTGTAAAGTTAGATTGAGGGAAAAGTAAATGCTTGGGGTTAAGAACATGTTCGATTTGGGTTAAAAATCATTCTGCTGGATGAAGAATGGTATTGGGAACCTGTGATATTTATAATAATATAGAGGTGAAATATATGTATGAAAACAGAAATCTAGTAAGATTGAAGGCCAGAAGGGCATTGGGCCCTTGATTGAAATACTTAGCTTTGAATTACATTCTGTACAGATGTCTCTGACAAATCCATATACAATGGCATAGGACCTTGTACCTTGGATGATTGAATGTAGAAGAGAAGATCCAGTCAAAAAGGGATAGTAGGTAGGATTAGGAAGATAGTCAGTAGGTTTAGGAAGAAGAGTGGGTATAATATTTGGACCAAAAGTTCTTTAGCAATAGGGTGTCTGTTAGAGAGTGAATGTAAATGTCAGCACATGTGAAGAGTCAGTCACAATGATGAACTGGGGAAGATATGTAGGAAAGCAGATATGAATATAGACATTAGGAAATCAGGAAAAGTATAAAGTGAGTGATAGGCTTTGACATTTTCAACAGGGTTGAGGTTGAATATATAATCTAAGGCAGAAACAAATGTGTAGTCACCAATAGGATTGACATTTGAGAGCATTAGGCAACCTGGACAAGGATGGTTTTAGTAATCCATGCTAACTTTCCAATTAGGCTTTGGTACAATCATAAGTGTGACCTTTGCATTTTGTGTCCAGAATATCACTGTGATAAAATATATATGTAGATCAGGTGACATGAGTATTTCTTCAACTATTTTTGGGAGCAATGTATTGAAGACGTATAAATTAGCATTCGGGGGTACAAATAGTTATACCCAGGGTCTATGAGTATAGAGATAATGCATGAATAGACCACACTGTGAATAAAGAATATAACTGGTTCCAATTTAAATAATGGATTGAATTGATATCTTAAAATATATAGGAAATCTTATATAGATACAGGATCATTCATTCCAACCAGTTATACATCTAATGGTAATATTAGGGTGATGGTTTACCATGAGGGGTGTGTGAGTTTTGGTTCCAAAGTGATTAAGGAAATCCATAATAATATGCTTGGAAAGAAGTCTCATGAAAAGACCAGTCAAGAAACATGGAGGAATACATGTGTTCTGAAGCAGGATTTGATGGAAAGTGAACCAAATGCCTAGAAATTTGTGAACATGAGGATGAAATATATATCCTATGATGTGCATCAACTGAAGAAATAGTAATGTACCAGTGTTGAATAAAAATAAATGTCTAAATACACATCATGTCCCATAGGAGTCTACTTGCATTGATGTTAAACAGGGTCAGTTACTGAAGAAATGTTTGGACTTCTATTCACCATTCACTGAAGTTAGTTTTCAGTACTAGGAAACAAATACGTATTTCAGGTGGATGAATATTTCTGAGAATAATCTTGTGAAAAGTTGATTATAAATCCACATACATGAACATGAATTTAGGGAGTGTAAAATAAGACACATATATTTTATATTTTGAAAAATCTGGAGAGTGTGTGTGTGTATATATACATAGATATATATACACAAACACAAACACAGAGACATTAAGAAGCAAAAATATATATGCCAATTGAAATTCATCATGAAATATATATCATTTAAAGATCCAAAAATATTTATTTTACTGAACATGGATGTATGTATCATGTTGTTCAAGTAGGAAGCTCACCCATAGGTTGATTTTCAGTTCAAACAGCATTTAGGAGGAGTGATTTCTTCTCACAGATTGCCAAGTCAGCCACCTCAAAAGAATGTAGCTGGGAAACCAGGTAGGATTCTATATGTGCATGTAAAAAGACATGTGCCAAATAGGCTGCAAAGAAAGGGAGACAGGAATTCACATATTTGTTAAGTTTAAAAACACATGGATATCTATTACATTGGACTAGATTCATAACATGTACCCTTTATAATTCAAAAGGCCTGTCCAACTACGCATCATGCCTCCTCTGAACTGCTAGTATTTTTATTCTGTTTGGGTTATTTTTCTCTATCATATTATGATTCGTACTCAGAGTCTAGTAGGGTATGGGTTAGTGTCAGGGATTCAGTTTTTGGAATGGAAAATAGGAAAATGAATCCAAGGTGTACGCAAATATGTTCTACACAAAATCTTCCCACAATCATCCAGAAAAATGCCTTGACAATACCCTTGCCCCATGTAAGACGCAATTCGAGAAGAAGAGTTAGAAAATCATTGAATACATATGTGGAATGAAAAATGCTCAGGAGTTCACAACTTTGGAGGTGGTAGAGGAGTTTCCAGAAGTAAGGGACAGGAGAAACACTCCACAAACATGGAGCTCTGCTGGCCTAAAGATGTCTTGAGAAACTGCCTCTGAGAATGGGCTTTTGAAATATATGTTGTTGTCAGGAGCTTTAGCTTCTTTTGTAGTGAGA
Organism: Ictidomys tridecemlineatus; assembly: GCF_052094955.1. NCBI lineage: Eukaryota > Metazoa > Chordata > Mammalia > Rodentia > Sciuridae > Ictidomys > Ictidomys tridecemlineatus. The sequence goes on along the minus strand of NC_135489.1, from coordinate 69,556,082 downwards.
CCATCAAAGCTGGGTCTTCATCTATGTGACCTGGAGGATATGGTTTCTGATTTTCCAATGAACATGAGGCATAAGTGCTGAATTCTCTCTTTGTATGTAAACTGTGGCCATTGGGGGCTAAGTGTCTCCACGTGGGGACTCTGAAGCCATTTGGTCATCCTCCACTTTTCGTGGTGTTTCTTGCTGCTGCACTAGGAGTTTGGTATTTGCTTCATGAAATACAAGGAGTTTAACTGGGACACAGTGCTGGAAGGAGTTCTGTCACGTGTGGTGGGTCATGATCCTAGGAGAATGCACCAACCATGATTCTATTTTACAGAGCGTGGCCCCGTGACCATAGCAACCTGATTCTGAACATTGTTCTGAAACCTCTTCATATAACAAATGCCTTTACATATAAGGGTCTGCTGCGTGCACCATGTCAGTCACAAGCCATTTGGAAGCCCATCGCAGATCCACATGGCCCCACCACAGATGTTTTATCACACAACTGCACACCACTGCTCCAGGCCCACTACTCTGCAGGCCCCACCATACTGGCATCTCTGTTCTTCATCATTTTCATGAAACCCGTCAATCAAGGCACCTGTCTGGTACACTCATGATCAGCAACAGGACATCCAAAGGTTTTCCAGTGCCACCTGGTCATGGGAATTTCAAAGATTGCATGGTATTTATCTAGCCGTTTTTAAAGGATGAAGTTGGAGGCACTGTGGGTTTCCATTCATTCAGGAACCATTAAATGGTGAGAAAGATCATTTCAATGAAATCTCTGGAGAACTCTAACAAACAAGGCTTCCCAAAGAGTGGCCAAAACGTCACATGAAACCAGGCCCACTGAGGTGTACAATGTGAGGTCCATGTGTGTTTTGACTCTCAACTATGGCTGCCAGGTCTTTAAGAATAAAATCATGTGATATCCTGGCTGAGATTCCCAGTGTTCTATGGAAAGTCACCCTGGGCTTCGATCTCAGTTTCCAGGGGGGGCTCTCATGAGTGGCCTCGAAAAATCCCAACTCAATTCATGGCAATACTTCTCTGAGTTCAGTTCCAGAACTCAGTCTCCAAGGGAATCACACCAGAGTTCAAGCCCAGGCGGACCCAGTCCTCTCTTCCACCGCCACACAAATGACCACAATTCAAACCAAAACACTGCCAAAAGGCCCTCATCTTCTTCCATATAGACAATACTCATAACCTCTGGCTGGAGGTTTCCATGAGGGGCGCAGCCTAAGACAGTGTCCACAATAAGATCCCTTGCCCATCATTTGCCTAATGTCAGGGTGGCCTGGACACCCTTCCTTTGAACCAGGAGTGATCAAATAGGCCTGCCTTTAATACTGCTCAGCTTCTCCGCTTGGAGGCCTGCTGATCTTGGGGTATAGATTCTTTGTGTGAATTGGAGTCATGAGAAAACCCAAGCACATAATGGCTAGCCTCTGCAGGGCTTTGAAAAACTCATTTGACCCAAAGGATCCCTATTCTCACTTGATGGAGGACAGGAACCTTACAGAGGAAGGCAAGAGACTTCATCCACATTGACTGCTTTTTTGCCATATTGGCTATGGATGCACATATGGGATCTTTCTTGAGATCCATCTGGTGCTGACAATCTAAGCCACAGCCTTACACAGGGCCAAGAGGCTGATTCAGACACATCCCTTTGCAAAGCAATTAAGCAAAGAGCCACAAGTGATGACCGTTCGTTTGCATTTGAAAACTGTTTTCTTCAGGCTTCACAAAAAACTGTCCTGAGGCAAAGACCTTGCTGACATCCAGGGAAACAGAACAATAGGTAAGCAAAAGGCCCAAAGCAGGGTTTCTCCACTGAGACTTTAATGGGCCCACTGATATCTGAGTTTTCTGAGATGCTCACTATTCACTTCAGCTATCTAGTACATGGCAATGTCACCAAGCTTAAAGGTGGTGCATATCTTGGACACAAAACCATGAGCCTATTCTGAAGAGGGGCCAGAATTCAGGAAAAAATCAGAAATTTAGGAAGATAGTAGGTTTTGCCCATGGATAAGGCAAGCCCCAGTCCATTCATAAATTGGGCAGGATGAATGCTGGAAGCTTTCTACTAGACAGGACACATCCATTGATGCATTCTCTTTTCTAATGTCTACAACCACGGACACAGTGTGATACACAGACATAGCAACACTCGCCTTGTCAAAAGACTTGCTAGAAAGAGTCCACTCCAAACCAAACAAACCGCCTTTCCTATCTTTTCTCAGAACATGAGACCAAACCACAGACTGAAACCCACACCCACAAAGCCATCTCCTACCCCCAAGTAGGTCTGTGACTACCCCCAGTGTCCTCTGACAGGTGGGCCATACTATGTTCCCCCGAAATGGCCTGTCCTGTCTCAGATCTGGACTCCTTGTCCAATTCTGTGAAGTTATCAGAAGCCAGGGGTCAGCCACTACCTGCTTTCTCAGGAAAGACCCCCTTCAGAGCTTTCTTGGCAATTGGCCATCCTCACATCTGTGGGTACCAAGAAAGACTGACTCTGTCCTCGGTAAATCCAAACAAGTGAGCCCACTGGGACTGGCACTGGGACTGCCTCTGGGTGCCTGGCTTCCTGGATCCCATGTTCAGAGAGTTCCATCACCAAGGAAGTGTGGTGAGGTTACTTCCTTCAGGAACTGAATGAGGTCACTGCCTTGGAAACCACTCTGTCCTAACTGTTGCTTCCAAGGGTCCCATGAGATGGAGGCTGCCCCTGCTTCCTGTGACACTTTCACAAGTTAGAATGGTATATCAACCATAGGCACCCAGGAAAAGCTCTCCACACAGGCCTGGTTTGGTCCATCTTGTCTACATTAAGAAGAGAGAGGCTCATTCAGACACATCTTTTCATCCTGACCAGGTTGTTTGCCACAGAAGATGACTTCTGCTCTCTCAGGTCCTTCCTGGCTGCCTACATCTTCTCCAGGGATCATTTCTGCATGGACCTTTGAGGTTCTCAGCAGGTGGAAGATCCCCTACATTCCTGTATTGTAAGACCAACTCTGTCCCTGCTCTTCTGTAAAGTTAGATTTAGGGAAAAGTAAATGCTTGGGATTAAGAACATGTTCGATTTGGGTTAGAAATCATTCTGCTGGATGAAGAATGGTATTGGGAACCTGTGATATTTATAATAATATAGAGGTGAAATATATGTATGAAAACAGAAATATAAGTAAGATTTGAAGGCCAGAAGAACATTGGGCCCTTGATTGAAATACTTAGCTTTGAATTACATTCTGTACAGATGTCTCTGACAAATCCATATACAATGGCATATACCTTGTACCTTGGATGATTAAATGTAGAAAAGAAGATCCAGTCAAAAAGGGATAGTAGGTAGGATTAGGAAGATAGTCAGTAGGTTTAGGAAGAAGAGAGGGTATAATATTTGGATCAAAAGTTCTTTAGCAATAGGGTGTCTGTTAGAGAGTGAATGTAAATGTCAGCACATGTGAAGAGTCAGTCACAATGATGAACTGGGGAAGATATGTAGGAAAGCAGATATGAATATAGACATTAGGAAATCAGGAAAAGTATAAAGTGAGTGATAGGATTTGACATTGTCAACAGGGTTGAGGTTGAATATATAATCTAAGGCAGAAACAAATGTGTAGTCACCAATAAGATTGACATTTGCGAGCATTAGGCAACCTGGACAAGGATGGTTTTAGTAATCCATGCTAACTTTCCAATTAGGCTTTGGTACAATCATAAGTGTGACCTTTGGATTTTGTGTCCAGAATATCACTGTGATAAAATATATATGTAGATCAGGTGACATGAGTATTTCTTCAACTATTTTTGGGAGCAATGTATAGAAGACGTATAAATTAGCATTCGGGGGTACAAATAGGTATACCCAGGGTCTATGTGTATAGAGATAATGCATTAATAGACCACAATGTGAATAAAGAATATAACTGGTTCCAATTTAAATAATGGATTGAATTGATATCTGAAAATATATAGGAAATCTTAAATTGATACAGGATCATTCATTCAAACCAGTTATACATCTAATGGTAATATTAGGGTGATGGTTTACCATGAGGGGTGTGTGAGTTTTGGTTCCAAAGTGATTATGGAAATCCAAAATAATATGCTTGGAAAGAAGTCTCATGAAAAGACCAGTCAAGAAACATGGAGGAATACATGTGTTCTGAAGCAGGATTTGATGGAAAGTGAACCAAATGCCTAGAAATTTGTGAACATGAGGATGAAATATATATCCTATGATGTGCATCAACTGAAGAAACAGTAATGTACCAGTGTTGAATAAAAATAAATGTCCAAATACACATCATGTCCCATAGGAGTCTACTTGCATTGATGTTACAAAGGGTCAGTTACTGAAGAAATGTTAGGATTTCTATTCACCATTCACTGAAGTTAGTTTTCAGTACTAGGAAACAAATACGTATTTCAGGTGGATGAATATTTCTGAGAATAATCTTGTGAAAAGTTGACTATAAATCCACATACATGAACATGAATTTAGGGAGTGTAAAATAAGACACATATATTTTATATTTTGAAAAATATGGTGAGTGTGTGTGTGTATATATATACATAGATATATATACACAAACACAAACACAGAGACATTAAGAAGTAAAAATATATATGCCAATTGAAATTCATCATGAAATATATATCATTTAAAGATCCAAAAATATTTATTTTACTGAACATGGATGTATGTATCATGTTGTTCAAGTAGGAAGCTCACCCATAGGTTGATTTTCAGTTCAAACAGCATTTAGGAGGAGTGATTTCTTCTCACAGATTGTATCTGCCAAGTCAGCCACCTCAAAAGAATGTAGCTGGGAAAACAGGTAGGATTCTGTATGTGCATTTAAAAAGACATGTGCCAAATAAGCTGCAAAGAAAGGGAGACAGGAATTCAGATATTTGTTAAGTTTAAAAACACATGGAGTTCTATTACATTGGACTGGATTCATAACATGTACCCTTTATAATTCAAAAGGCCTGTCCAACTACGCCTCATGCCTCCTCTGAACTGCTAGTATTTTTATTCTGTTTGGGTTATTTTTCTCTATCATATTATGATTAGTAGTCAGAGTCTAGTAGGGTATGGGTTAGTGTCAGGGATTAAGTTTTTGGAATGGAAAATAGGAAAATAAATCCAATGTTTATGCAAATATGTTCTCCACAAAATCTTCCCACAATCATCCAGAAAAATGCCTTGACAATACCCTTGCCCCATGTAAGACGCAATTCGAGAAGAAGAGTTAGAAAATCATTGAATACATATGTGGAATGAAAAATGCTCAGGAGTTCACAACTTTGGAGGTGGTAGAGGAGTTTCCAGAAGTAAGGGACAGGAGAAACACTCCACAAACATGGAGCTCTGCTGGCCTAAAGATGTCTTGAGAAACTGCCTCTGAGAATGGGCTTTTGAAATATATGTTGTTGTCAGGAGCTTTAGCTTCTTTTGTAGTGAGACCATCAAAGCTGGGTCTTCATCTATGTGACCTGGAGGATATGGTTTCTGATTTTCCAATGAACATGAGGCAGAAGTGCTGAGTTCTATCTTTGTAGGTAAACTGTGGCCATTGGGGGCTAAGTGTCTCCCCGTGGGGACTCTGAAGCCATTTGGTCATCCTCCACTTTTCGTGGTGTTTCTTGCTGCTGCACTAGGAGTTTGGTATTTGCTTCACGAAATACAAGGAGTTTAACTGGGACACAGTGCTGGAGGGAGTTCTGTCACGTGTGGTGGGTCAGGGTCCTAGGAGAATGCACCAACCATGATTCTATCTTACAGAGCGTGGCCCCTTGACCATAGCAACCTGATTCTGAACATTGTTCTGAAACCTCTTCATATAACAAGATGCCTTTACATATAAGGGTCTGCTGGGTGCACCGTGTCAGTCACAAGCCATTTGGAAGCCCATCGCAGATCCACATGGCCCCACCACAGATGTTTTATCACACACCTGCACACCACTGCTCTAGGCCCACTACTCAGCAGGCCCCACCATACTGGCATCTCTGTTCTTCATCATTTTCAAGAAACCCGTCAATCAAGGCACCTGTCTGGTACACTCATGATCAGCAACAGGACATCCAAAGGTTCTCCAGTGCCACCTGGTCATGGGAATTTCAAAGATTGCATGGTATTTATCTAGCCGTTTTTAAAGGATGAAGTTGGAGGCACTGTGGGTTTCCATTCATTCAGGAACCATTAAATGGTGAGAAAGATCATTTCAATGAAATCTCTGGAGAACTCTAACAAACAAGGCTTCCCAAAGAGTGGCCAAAACGTCACATGAAACCAGGCCCACTGAGGTGTACAATGTGAGGTCCATGTGTGTTTTGACTCTCAACTATGGCTGCCAGGTCTTTAAGAATAAAATCATGTGATATCCTGGATGAGATTCCCAGTGTTCTGTGGAAAGTCACCCTGGGCTTCGATCTCAGTTTCCAGGGGGGGGCTCTCATGAGTGGCCTCGGAAAATCCCAACTCAATTCATGGCAATACTTCTCTGAGTTCAGTTCCAGAACTCAGTCTCCAAGGGAATCACACCAGAGTTCAAGCCCAGGCGGACCCAGTCCTCTCTTCCACCGCCACACAAATGACCACAATTCAAACCAAAACACTGCCAAAAGGCTCTCATCTTCTTCCACATAGACAATACTCATAACCTCTGGCTGGAGGTTTCCATGAGGGGCGCAGCCTAAGACAGTGTCCACAATAAGCTCCCTTGCCCATCAATTGCCTAATGTCAGGGTGGCCTGGACACCCTTCCTTTGAACCAGGAGTGATCAAATTGGCCTGCCTTTAATACTGCTCAGCTTCTCCGCTTGGAGGCCTGCTGATCTTGGGGTATAGATTCTTTGTGTGAATTGGAGTCATGAGAAAACCCAAGCACATAATGGCTAGCCTCTGCAGGGCTTTGAAAAACTCATTTGACCCAAAGCATCCCTATTCTCACTTGATGGAGGACAGGAACCTTACAGAGGAAGGCAAGAGACTTCATCCACATTGACTGCTTTTTTGCCATATTGGCTATGGATGCACATATGGGATCTTTCTTGAGATCCATCAGGTGCTGACAATCTAAGCCACAGCCTTACAGAGGAAGGCAAGAGACTTCATCCACATTGACTGCTTTTTTGCCATATTGGCTATGGATGCACATATGGGATCTTTCTTGAGATCCATCAGGTGCTGACAATCTAAGCCACAGCCTTACACAGGGCCAAGAGGCTGATTCAGACACATCCCTTTGCAAGGAATTAAGCAAAGAGCCACAAGTGATGCCCGTTCGTTTGCATTTGAAAACTGTTTTCTTCAGGCTTCACAAAAAACTGTCCTGAGGCAAAGACCTTGCTGACATCCAGGGAAACAGAACAATAGGTAAGCAAAAGGCCCAAAGCAGGGTTTCTCCACTGAAACTTTAATGGGCCCACTGATATCTGAGTTTTCTGAGATGCTCACTATTCACTTCAGCAATCTAGTACATGGCAATGTCACCAAGCTTAAAGGTGGTACATATCTTGGACACAAAACCATGAGCCTATTCTGAAGAGTGGCCAGAATTCAGGAAAATACCAGAAATTTAGGAAGATAGTAGGTTTTGCCCATGGATAAGGCAAGCCCCAGTCCATTCATAAATTGGGCAGGATGAATGCTGGAAGCTTTCTACTAGACAGGACACATCCATTGATGCATTCTCTTTTCTAATGTCTACAACCATGGACACAGTGTGATACACAGACATAGCAACACTCGCCTTGTCAAAAGACTTGCTAGAAACAGTCCACTCCAAACCAAACAAACCGCCTTTCCTAGCTCTTCTCAGAACATGAGACCAAACCACAGACTGAAACCCACACCCACAAAGCCACCTCCTTCCCCCAAGTAGGTCTGTGACTACCCACAGTGTCCTCTGACAGGTGGGCCATGCTAAGTTCACCGAAATAGCCTGTCCTGTCTCAGATCTGGACTCCTTGTCCAATTCTGTGAAGTTATCAGGAGCCAGGGGTGAGCCACTACCTGCTTTCTCAGGAAAGACCCCCTTCAGAGCTTTCTTGGCAATTGGCCATCCTCACATCTGTAGGTACCAAGAAAGACTGACTCTGTCCTCGGTAAATCCAAACAAGTGAGCCCACTGGGACTGGCACTGGAACTGCCTCTGGGTGCCTGGCTTCCTGGATCCCAAGTTCAGAGAGTTCCATCACCAAGGAAGTGTGGTGAGGTCACTTCCTTCTGGAACTGAATGAGGTCACTGCCTTGGAAACCACTCTGTTGCTTCCAAGGGTCCCATGAGATGGAGGCTGCCCCCTGCTTCCTGTGACACTTTCACAAGTTAGAATGGTATATCAACCATAGGCACCCAGGAAAAGCTCTCCACACAGGCCTGGTTTGGTCCATCTTGTCTACATTAAGGAGAGAGAGGCTCATTCAGACACATCTTTTCATCCTGACCAGGTTGTTTGCCACAGAAGATGACTTCTGCTCTCTCAGGTCCTTCCTGGCTGCCTACATCTTCTCCAGGGATCATTTCTGCATGGACCTTTGAGGTTCTCAGCAGGTGGAAGATCCCCTACATTCCTGTATTGTAAGACCAACTCTGTCCCTGCTCTTCTGTAAAGTTAGATTGAGGGAAAAGTAAATGCTTGGGGTTAAGAACATGTTCGATTTGGGTTAGAAATCATTCTGCTGGATGAAGAATGGTATTGGGAACCTGTGATATTTATAATAATATAGAGGTGAAATATATGTATGAAAACAGAAATCTAAGTAAGATTTGAAGGCCAGAAGGGCATTGGGCCCTTGATTGAAATACTTAGCTTTGAATTACATTCTGTACAGATGTCTCTGACAAATCCATATACAATGGCATAGGACCTTGTACCTTGGATGATTGAATGTAGAAGAGAAGATCCAGTCAAAAAGGGATAGTAGGTAGGATTAGGAAGATAGTCAGTAGGTTTAGGAAGAAGAGTGGGTATAATATTTGGACCAAAAGTTCTTTAGCAATAGGGTGTCTGTTAGAGAGTGAATGTAAATGTCAGCACATGTGAAGAGTCAGTCACAATGATGAACTGGGGAAGATATGTAGGAAAGCAGATATGAATATAGACATTAGGAAATCAGGAAAAGTATAAAGTGAGTGATAGGCTTTGACATTTTCAACAGGGTTGAGGTTGAATATATAATCTAAGGCAGAAACAAATGTGTAGTCACCAATAGGATTGACATTTGAGAGCATTAGGCAACCTGGACAAGGATGGTTTTAGTAATCCATGCTAACTTTCCAATTAGGCTTTGGTACAATCATAAGTGTGACCTTTGCATTTTGTGTCCAGAATATCACTGTGATAAAATATATATGTAGATCAGGTGACATGAGTATTTCTTCAACTATTTTTGGGAGCAATGTATTGAAGACGTATAAATTAGCATTCGGGGGTACAAATAGGTATACCCAGGGTCTATGAGTACAGAGATAATGCATGAATAGACCACACTGTGAATAAAGAATATAACTGGTTCCAATTTAAATAATGGATTGAATTGATATCTGAAAATATATAGGAAATCTTATAGTGATACAGGATCATTCATTCCAACCAGTTATACATCTAATGGTAATATTAGGGTGATGGTTTACCATGAGGGGTGTGTGAGTTTTGGTTCCAAAGTGATTAAGGAAATCCAAAATAATATGCTTGGAAAAAAGTCTCATGAAAAGACCAGTCAAGAAACATGGAGGAATACATGTGTTCTGAAGCAGGATTTGATGGAAAGTGAACCAAATGCCTAGAAATTTGTGAATATGAGGATGAAATATATATCCTATGATGTGCATCAACTGAAGAAATAGTAATGTGCCAGTGTTGAATAAAAATAAATGTCTAAATACACATCATGTCCCATAGGAGTCTACTTGCATTGATGTTAAACAGGGTCAGTTACTGAAGAAATGTTAGGACTTCTATTCACCATTCACTGAAGTTAGTTTTCAGTACTAGGAAACAAATACGTATTTCAGGTGGATGAATATTTCTGAGAATAATCTTGTGAAAAGTTGATTATAAATCCACATACATGAACATGAATTTAGGGAGTGTAAAATAAGACACATAAATTTTATATTTTGAAAAATCTGGAGAGTGTGTGTGTGTATATATACATAGATATATATACACAAACACAAACACAGAGACATTAAGAAGTAAAAATATATATGCCAATTGAAATTCATCATGAAATATATATCATTTAAAGATCCAAAAATATTTATTTTACTGAACATGGATGTATGTATCATGTTGTTCAAGTAGGAAGCTCACCCATAGGTTGATTTTCAGTTCAAACAGCATTTAGGAGGAGTGATTTCTTCTCACAGATTGTATCTGCCAAGTCAGCCACCTGAAAAGAATGTAGCTGGGAAACCAGGTAGGATTCTGTATGTGGATGTAAAAAGACCTGTGCTGAATAGGCTGCAAAGAAAAAGAGACAGGAATTCACATATTTGTTAAGTTTAAAAACACATGGAGATCTATTACATTGGACTGGATTCATAACATGTACCCTTTATAATTCAAAAGGCCTGTCCAACTACGCCTCATCCCTCCTCTGAACTGCTAGTATTTTTATTCTGTTTGGGTTATTTTTCTCTATCATATTATGATTCGTAGTCAGAGTCTAGTAGGGTATGGGTTAGTGTCAGGGATTCAGTTTTTGGAATGGAAAATAGGAAAATAAATCCAATGTTTATGCAAATATGTTCTACACAAAATCTTCCCACAATCATCCAGAAAAATGCCTTGACAATACCCTTGCCCCATGTAAGACGCAATTTGAGAAGAAGAGTTAGAAAATCATTGAATACATATGTGGAATGAAAAATGCTCAGGAGTTCACAACTTTGGAGGTGGTAGAGGAGTTTCCAGAATTAAGGGACAAGAGAAACACTCCACAAACATAGAGCTCTGCTGGCCTAAAGACTTCTTGAGAAACTGCCTCTGAGAATGGGCTTTTGAAATATATGTTGTTGTCAGGAGCTTTAGCTTCTTTTGTAGTGAGACCATCAAAGCTGGGTCTTCATCTATGTGACCTGGAGGATATGGTTTCTGATTTTCCAATGAACATGAGGCAGAAGTGCTGAATTCTCTCTTTGTAGGTAAACTGTGGCCATTGGGGGCTAAGTGTCTCCCCGTGGGGACTCTGAAGCCATTTGGTCATCCTCCACTTTTCGTGGTGTTTCTTGCTGCTGCACTAGGAGTTTGGTATTTGCTTCACGAAATACAAGGAGTTTAACTGGGACACAGTGCTGGAGGGAGTTCTGTCACGTGTGGTGGGTCAGGGTCCTAGGAGAATGCACCAACCATGATTCTATCTTACAGAGCGTGGCCCCTTGACCATAGCAACCTGATTCTGAACATTGTTCTGAAACCTCTTCATATAACAAGATGCCTTTACATATAAGTGTCTGCTGGGTGCACCATGTCAGTCACAAGCCATTTGGAAGCCCATCGCAGATCCACATGGCCCCACCACAGATGTTTTATCACACACCTGCACACCACTGCTCTAGGCCCACTACTCAGCAGGCCCCACCATACTGGCATCTCTGTTCTTCATCATTTTCATGAAACCCGTCAATCAAGGCACCTGTCTGGTACACTCATGATCAGCAACAGGACATCCAAAGGTTCTCCAGTGCCACCTAATCACGGGAATTTCAAAGATTGCATGGTATTTATCTAGCCGTTTTTAAAGGATGAAGTTGGAGGCACTGTGGGTTTCCATTCATTCAGGAACCATTAAATGGTGAGAAAGATCATTTCAATGAAATCTCTGGAGAACTCTAACAAACAAGGCTTCCCAAAGAGTGGCCAAAACGTCACATGAAACCAGGCCCACTGAGGTGTACAATGTGAGGTCCATGTGTGTTTTGACTCTCAACTATGGCTGCCAGGTCTTTAAGAATAAAATCATGTGATATCCTGGCTGAGATTCCCAGTGTTCTGTGGAAAGTCACCCTGGGCTTCGATCTCAGTTTCCAGGGGGGGCTCTCATGAGTGGCCTCGGAAAATCCCAACTCAATTCATGGCAATACTTCTCTGAGTTCAGTTCCAGAACTCAGTCTCCAAGGGAATCACACCAGAGTTCAAGCCCAGGCGGACCTAGTCCTCTCTTCCACCGCCACACAAATGACCACAATTCAAACCAAAACACTGCCAAAAGGCCCTCATCTTCTTCCATATTGACAATACTCATAACCTCTGGCTGGAGGTTTCCATGAGGGGCGCAGCCTAAGACAGTGTCCACAATAAGCTCCCTTGCCCATCATTTGCCTAATGTCAGGGTGGCCTGGACACCCTTCCTTTGAACCAGGAGTGATCAAATAGGCCTGCCTTTAATACTGCTCAGCTTCTCCGCTTGGAGGCCTGCTGATCTTGGGGTATAGATTCTTTGTGTGAATTGGAGTCATGAGAAAACCCAAGCACATAATGGCTAGCCTCTGCAGGGCTTTGAAAAACTCATTTGACCCAAAGGATCCCTATTCTCACTTGATGGAGGACAGGAACCTTACAGAGGAAGGCAAGAGACTTCATCCACATTGACTGCTTTTTTGCCATATTGGCTATGGATGCACATATGGGATCTTTCTTGAGATCCATCAGGTGCTGACAATCTAAGCCACAGCCTTACACAGGGCCAAGAGGCTGATTCAGACACATCCCTTTGCAAAGCAATTAAGCAAAGAGCCACAAGTGATGCCCGTTCGTTTGCATTTGAAAACTGTTTTCTTCAGGCTTCACAAAGGGGTGTCCTGAGGCAAAGACCTTGCTGACATCCAGGGAAACAGAAAAATAGGTAAGCAAAAGGCCCAAAGCAGAGTTTCTCCACTGAGAACTTAATGGGCCCACTGATATCTGAGTTTTCTGAGATGCTCACTATTCACTTCACCTATCTAGTACATGGCAATGTCACCAAGCTTGGAGGTGGTACATATCTTGGACACAAAACCATGAGCCTATTCTGAAGAGTGGCCAGAATTCAGGAAAAAACCAGAAATTTAGGAAGATAGTAGGTTTTGCCCATGGATAAGGCAAGCCCCAGTCCATTCATAAATTGGGCAGGATGAATGCTGGAAGCTTTCTACTAGACAGGACACATCCATTGATGAATTCTCTTTTCTAATGTCTACACCCACGGACACAGTGCGATACACAGACATAGCAACACTCGCCTTGTCAAAAGACTTGCTAGAAACAGTCCACTCCAAACCAAACAAACCGCCTTTCCTAGCTCTTCTCAGAACATGAGACCAAACCACAGACTCACACCCACACCCACAAAGCCACCTCCTTCCCCCAAGTAGGTCTGTGACTACCCGCAGTGTCCTCTGACAGGTGGGCCATACTATGTTCCCCCGAAATGGCCTGTCCTGTCTCAGATCTGGACTCCTTGGCCTATTCTGTTAAGTTATCAGGAGCCAGGGGTGAGCCACTACCTGCTTTCTCAGGAAAGACCCCCTTCAGAGCTTCCTTGGCAATTGGCCATCTGCACATCTGTAGGTACCAAGAAAGACTGACTATGTCCTTGGTAAATCCAAACAAGTGAGCCCACTGGGACTGGCACTGGGATTGCCTCTGGGTGCCTGGCTTCCTGGATCCCAAGTTCAGAGAGTTCCATCACCAAGGAAGTGTGGTGAGGTCACTTCCTTCAGGAACTGAATGAGGTCACTGCCTTGGAAACCACTCTGTCCTAACTGTTGCTTCCAAGGGTCCCATGAGATGGAGGCTGCCCCTGCTTCCTGTGACACTTTCACAAATTAGAATGGTATATCAACCATAGGCACCCAGGAAAAGCTCTCCACACAGGCCTGGTTTGGTCCATCTTGTCTACATTAAGAAGAGAGAGGCTCATTCAGACACATCTTTTCATCCTGACCAGGTTGTTTGCCACAGAAGATGACTTCTGCTCTCTCAGGTCCTTCCTGGCTGCCTACATCTTCTCCAGGGATCATTTCTGCATGGACCTTTGAGGTTCTCAGCAGGTGGAAGATCCCCTACATTCCTGTATTGTAAGACCAACTCTGTCCCTGTTCTTCTGTAAAGTAAGATTGAGGGAACAGTAAATGCTTGGGGTTAAGAACATGTTCGATTTGGGTTAGAAATCATTCTGCTCAATGAAGAATGGTATTGGGAACCTGTGATATTTATAATAATATAGAGGTGAAATATATGTATGAAAACAGAAATCTAAGTAAGATTTGAAGGCCAGAAGGGCATTGGGCCCTTGATTGAAATACTTAGCTTTGAATTACATTCTGTACAGATGTCTCTGACAAATCCATGTACAATGGCATAGGACCTTGTACCTTGGATGATTGAATGTAGAAGAGAAGATCCAGTCAAAAAGGGATAGTAGGTAGGATTAGGAAGATAGTCAGTAGGTTTAGGAAGAAGAGTGGGTATAATATTTGGACCAAAAGTTCTTTAGCAATAGGGTGTCTGTTAGAGAGTGAATGTAAATGTCAGCACATGTGAAGAGTCAGTCACAATGATGAACTGGGGAAGATATGTAGGAAAGCAGATATGAATATAGACATTAGGAAATCAGGAAAAGTACAAAGTGAGTGATAGGCTCTGACATTTTCAACAGGGTTGAGGTTGAATATATAATCTAAGGCAGAAACAAATGTGTAGCCACCAATAGGATTGACATTTGAGAGCATTAGGCAACCTGGACAAGGATGGTTTTAGTAATCCATGCTAACTTTCCAATTAGGCTTTGGTACAATCATAAGTGTGACCTTTGCATTTTGTGTCCAGAATATCACTGTGATAAAATATATATGTAGATCAGGTGACATGAGTATTTCTTCAACTATTTTTGGGAGCAATGTATTGAAGACGTATAAATTAGCATTCGGGGGTACAAATAGGTATACCCAGGGTCTATGAGTCTAGAGATAATGCATGAATAGACCTCACTGTGAATAAAGAATATAACTGGTTCCAATTTAAATAATGGATTGAATTGATATCTGAAAATATATAGGAAATCTTATATTGATACACGATCATTCATTCCAACCAGTTATACATCTAATGGTAATATTAGGGTGATGGTTTACCATGAGGGGTGTGTGAGTTTTGGTTCCAAAGTGATTAAGGAAATCCAAAATAATATGCTTGGAAAGAAGTCTCATGAAAAGACCAGTCAAGAAACATGGAGGAATACATGTGTTCTGAAGCAGGATTTGATGGAAAGTGAACCAAATGCCTAGAAATTTGTGAACATGAGGATGAAATATATATCCTATGATGTGCATCAACTGAAGAAATAGTAATGTGCCAGTGTTGAATAAAAATAAATGTCCAAATACACATCATGTCCCATAGGAGTCTACTTGCATTGATGTTAAACAGGGTCAGTTACTGAAGAAATGTTAGGATTTCTATTCACCATTTACTGAAGTTAGTTTTCAGTACTAGGAAACAAATAGGTATTTCAGGTGGATGAATATTTCTGAGAATAATCTTGTGAAAAGTTGATTATAAATCCACATACATGAACATGAATTTAGGGAGTGTAAAATAAGACACATATATTTTATATTTTGAAAAATCTGGAGAGTGTGTGTGTGTATATATACATAGATATATATACACAAACACAAACACAGAGACATTAAGAAGTAAAAATATATATGCCAATTGAAATTCATCATGAAATATATATCATTTAAAGATCCAAAAATATTTATTTTACTGAACATGGATGTATGTATCATGTTGTTCAAGTAGGAAGCTCACCCATAGGTTGATTTTCAGTTCAAACAGCATTTAGGAGGAGTGATTTCTTCTCACAGATTGTATCTGCCAAGTCAGCCACCTCAAAAGAATGTAGCTGGGAAACCAGGTAGGATTCTGTATGTGCATGTAAAAAGACATGTGCTGAATAGGCTGCAAAGAAAGGGAGATGGGAATTCACATATTTGTTAAGTTTAAAAACACATGGAGATCTATTACATTGGACTGGATTTATAACATGTACCCTTTATAATTAAAAAGGCCTGTCCAACTACGCATCATGCCTCCTCTGAACTGCTAGTATTTTTATTCTGTTTGGGTTATTTTTCTCTATCATATTATGATTCGTAGTAAGAGTCTAGTAGTGTATGGGTTTGTGTCAGGGATTCAGTTTTTGGAATGGAAAATAGGAAAATAAATCCAATGTTTATGCAAATATGTTCTACACAAAATCTTCCCACAATCATCCAGAAAAATGCCTTGACAATACCCTTGCCACATGTAAGACGCAATTCGAGAAGAAGAGTTAGAAAATCATTGAATACATATGTGGAATGAAAAATGCTCAGGAGTTCACAACTTTGGAGGTGGTAGAGGAGTTTCCAGAAGTAAGGGACAGGAGAAACACTCCACAAACATGGAGCTCTGCTTGCCTAAAGACGTCTTGAGAAACTGCCTCTGAGAATGGGCTTTTGAAATATATGTTGTTGTCAGGAGCTTTAGCTTCTTTTGTAGTGAGACCATCAAAGCTGGGTCTTCATCTATGTGACCTGGAGGATATGGTTTCTGATTTTCCAATGAACATGAGGCATAAGTGCTGAATTCTCTCTTTGTATGTAAACTGTGGCCATTGGGGGCTAAGTGTCTCCCCGTGGGGACTCTGAAGCCATTTGGTCATCCTCCACTTTTCGTGGTGTTTCTTGCTGCTGCACTAGGAGTTTGGTATTTGCTTCACGAAATACAAGGAGTTTAACTGGGACACAGTGCTGGAGGGAGTTCTGTCACGTGTGGTGGGTCATGATCCTAGGAGAATGCACCAACCATGATTCTATTTTACAGAGCATGGCCCCGTGACCATAGCAACCTGATTCTGAACATTGTTCTGAAACCTCTTCATATAACAAATGCCTTTACATATAAGGGTCTAATGGGTGCACCATGTCAGTCACAAGCCATTTGGAAGCCCATCGCAGATCCACATGGCCCCACCACAGATGTTTTATCACACAACTGCACACCACTGCTCCAGGCCCACTACTCTGCAGGCCCCACCATACTGGCATCTCTGTTCTTCATCATTTTCATGAAACCCGTCAATCAAGGCACCTGTCTGGTACACTCATGATCAGCAACAGGACATCCAAAGGTTTTCCAGTGCCACCTGGTCATGGGAATTTCAAAGATTGCATGGTATTTATCTAGCCGTTTTTAAAGGATGAAGTTGGAGGCACTGTGGGTTTCCATTCATTCAAGAACCATTAAATGGTGAGAAAGATCATTTCAATGAAATCTCTGGAGAACTCTAACAAACAAGGCTTCCCAAAGAGTGGCCAAAACGTCACATGAAACCAGGCCCACTGAGGTGTACAATGTGAGGTCCATGTGTGTTTTGACTCTCAACTATGGCTGCCAGGTCTTTAAGAATAAAATCATGTGATATCCTGGCTGAGATTCCCAGTGTTCTATGGAAAGTCACCCTGGGCTTCGATCTCAGTTTCCAGGGGGGGCTCTCATGAGTGGCCTCGGAAAATCCCAACTCAATTCATGGCAATACTTCTCTGAGTTCAGTTCCAGAACTCAGTCTCCAAGGGAATCACACCAGAGTTCAAGCCCAGGCGGACCCAGTCCTCTCTTCCACCGCCACACAAATGACCACAATTCAAACCAAAACACTGCCAAAAGGCCCTCATCTTCTTCCATATAGACAATACTCATAACCTCTGGCTGGAGGTTTCCATGAGGGGCGCAGCCTAAGACAGTGTCCACAATAAGCTCCCTTGCCCATCATTTGCCTAATGTCAGGGTGGCCTGGACACCCTTCCTTTGAACCAGGAGTGATCAAATAGGCCTGCCTTTAATACTGCTCAGCTTCTCCGCTTGGAGGCCTGCTGATCTTGGGGTATAGATTCTTTGTGTGAATTGGAGTCATGAGAAAACCCAAGCACATAATGGCTAGCCTCTGCAGGGCTTTGAAAAACTCATTTGACCCAAAGGATCCCTATTCTCACTTGATGGAGGACAGGAACCTTACAGAGGAAGGCAAGAGACTTCATCCACATTGACTGCTTTTTTGCCATATTGGCTATGGATGCACATATGGGATCTTTCTTGAGATCCATCAGGTGCTGACAATCTAAGCCACAGCCTTACACAGGGCCAAGAGGCTGATTCAGACACATCCCTTTGCAAAGCAATTAAGCAAAGAGCCACAAGTGATGACCCTTCGTTTGCACTTGAAAACTGTTTTCTTCAGGCTTCACAAAAAAACTCTCCTGAGGCAAAGACCTTGCTGACATCCAGGGAAACAGAACAATAGGTAAGCAAAAGGCCCAAAGCAGGGTTTCTCCACTGAGACTTTAATGGGCCCACTGATATCTGAGTTTTCTGAGATGCTCACTATTCACTTCAGCTATCTAGTACATGGCAATGTCACCAAGCTTAAAGGTGGTGCATATCTTGGACACAAAACCATGAGCCTATTCTGAAGAGGGGCCAGAATTCAGGAAAAAATCAGAAATTTAGGAAGATAGTAGGTTTTGCCCATGGATAAGGCAAGCCCCAGTCCATTCATAAATTGTGCAGGATGAATGCTGGAAGCTTTCTACTAGACAGGACACATCCATTGATGCATTCTCTTTTCTAATGTCTACAACCACGGACACAGTGCGATACACAGACATAGCAACACTCGCCTTGTCAAAAGACTTGCTAGAAACAGTCCACTCCAAACCAAACAAACCGCCTTTCCTAGCTTTTCTCAGAACATGAGACCAAACCACAGACTGAAACCCACACCCACAAAGCCATCTCCTACCCCCAAGTAGGTCTGTGACTACCCCCAGTGTCCTCTGACAGGTGGGCCATACTATGTTCCCCCGAAATGGCCTGTCCTGTCTCAGATCTGGACTCCTTGTCCAATTCTGTGAAGTTATCAGAAGCCAGGGGTCAGCCACTACCTGCTTTCTCAGGAAAGACCCCCTTCAGAGCTTTCTTGGCAATTGGCCATCCTCACATCTGTGGGTACCAAGAAAGACTGACTCTGTCCTCGGTAAATCCAAACAAGTGAGCCCACTGGGACTGGCACTGGGACTGCCTCTGGGTGCCTGGCTTCCTGGATCCCATGTTCAGAGAGTTCCATCACCAAGGAAGTGTGGTGAGGTCACTTCCTTCAGGAACTGAATGAGGTCACTGCCTTGGAAACCACTCTGTCCTAACTGTTGCTTCCAAGGGTCCCATGAGATGGAGGCTGCCCCTGCTTCCTGTGACACTTTCACAAGTTAGAATGGTATATCAACCATAGGCACCCAGGAAAAGCTCTCCACACAGGCCTGGTTTGGTCCATCTTGTCTACATTAAGAAGAGAGAGGCTCATTCAGACACATCTTTTCATCCTGACCAGGTTGTTTGCCACAGAAGATGACTTCTGCTCTCTCAGGTCCTTCCTGGCTGCCTACATCTTCTCCAGGGATCATTTCTGCATGGACCTTTGAGGTTCTCAGCAGGTGGAAGATCCCCTACATTCCTGTATTGTAAGACCAACTCTGTCCCTGCTCTTCTGTAAAGTTAGATTTAGGGAAAAGTAAATGCTTGGGATTAAGAACATGTTCGATTTGGGTTAGAAATCATTCTGCTGGATGAAGAATGGTATTGGGAACCTGTGATATTTATAATAATATAGAGGTGAAATATATGTATGAAAACAGAAATATAAGTAAGATTTGAAGGCCAGAAGAACATTGGGCCCTTGATTGAAATACTTAGCTTTGAATTACATTCTGTACAGATGTCTCTGACAAATCCATATACAATGGCATAGGACCTTGTACCTTGGATGATTAAATGTAGAAAAGAAGATCCAGTCAAAAAGGGATAGTAGGTAGGATTAGGAAGATAGTCAGTAGGTTTAGGAAGAAGAGAGGGTATAATATTTGGATCAAAAGTTCTTTAGCAATAGGGTGTCTGTTAGAGAGTGAATGTAAATGTCAGCACATGTGAAGAGTCAGTCACAATGATGAACTGGGGAAGATATGTAGGAAAGCAGATATGAATATAGACATTAGGAAATCAGGAAAAGTATAAAGTGAGTGATAGGATTTGACATTGTCAACAGGGTTGAGGTTGAATATATAATCTAAGGCAGAAACAAATGTGTAGTCAGAAATAAGATTGACATTTGAGAGCATTAGGCAACCTGGACAAGGATGGTTTTAGTAATCCATGCTAACTTTCCAATTAGGCTTTGGTACAATCATAAGTGTGACCTTTGGATTTTGTGTCCAGAATATCACTGTGATAAAATATATATGTAGATCAGGTGACATGAGTATTTCTTCAACTATTTTTGGGAGCAATGTATAGAAGACGTATAAATTAGCATTCGGGGGTACAAATAGGTATACCCAGGGTCTATGAGTATAGAGATAATGCATGAATAGACCACACTGTGAATAAAGAATATAACTGGTTCCAATTTAAATAATGGATTGAATTGATATCTGAAAATATATAGGAAATCTTATATTGATACACCATCATTCATTCCAACCAGTTATACATCTAATGGTAATATTAGGGTGATGGTTTACCATGAGGGGTGTGTGAGTTTTGGTTCCAAAGTGATTAAGGAAATCCAAAATAATATGCTTGGAAAGAAGTCTCATGAAAAGACCAGTCAAGAAACATGGAGGAATACATGTGTTCTGAAGCAGGATTTGATGGAAAGTGAACCAAATGCCTAGAAATTTGTGAACATGAGGATGAAATATATATCCTATGATGTGCATCAACTGAAGAAATAGTAATGTGCCAGTGTTGAATAAAAATAAATGTCCAAATACACATCATGTCCCATAGGAGTCTACTTGCATTGATGTTAAATAGGGTCAGTTACTGAAGAAATGTTAGGATTTCTATTCACCATTCACTGAAGTTAGTTTTCAGTACTAGGAAACAAATAGGTATTTCAGGTGGATGAATATTTCTGAGAATAATCTTGTGAGAAGTTGATTATAAATCCACATACATGAACATGAATTTAGGGAGTGTAAAATAAGACACATATATTTTATATTTTGAAAAATCTGGAGAGTGTGTGTGTGTATATATACATAGATATATATACACAAACACAAACACAGAGACATTAAGAAGTAAAAATATATATGCCAATTGAAATTCATCATGAAATATATATCATTTAAAGATCCAAAAATATTGATTTTACTGAACATTAATGTATGTATCATGTTGTTCAAGTAGGAAGCTCACCCATAGGTTGATTTTTAGTTTAAACAGCATTTAGGAGGAGTGATTTCTTCTCACAGATTGTATCTGCCAAGTCAGCCACCTCAAAAGAATGTAGATGGGAAACCAGGTAGGATTTTGTATGTGCATGTAAAAAGACATGTGCTGAATAGGCTGCAAAGAAAGGGAGACAGGAATTCACATATTTGTTAAGTTTAAAAACACATGGAGATCTATTACATTGGACTAGATTCATAACATGTACCCTTTATAATTCAAAAGGCCTGTCCAACTACGCATCATGCCTCCTCTGAACTGCTAGTATTTTTATTCTGTTTGGGTTATTTTTCTCTATCATATTATGATTCGTAGTCAGAGTCTAATAGGGTATGGGTTAGTGTCAGGGATTCAGTTTTTGGAATGGAAAATAGGAAAATAAATCCAATGTTTATGCAAATATGTTCTGCACAAAATCTTCCCACAATCATCCAGAAAAATGCCTTGACAATACCTTTGCCCCATGTAAGACGCAATTCCAGAAGAAGAGTTAGAAAATCATTGAATACATATGTGGAATGAAAAATGCTCAGGAGTTCACAACTTTGGAGGTGGTAGAGGAGTTTCCAGAAGTAAGGGACAGGATAAACACTCCACAAACATGGAGCTCTGCTGGCCTAAAGACTTCTTGAGAAACTGCCTCTGTGAATGGGCTTTTGAAATATATGTTGTTGTCAGGAGCTTTAGCTTCTTTTGTAGTGAGACCATCAAAGCTGGGTCTTCATCTATGTGACCTGGAGGATATGGTTTCTGATTTTCCAATGAACATGAGGCAGAAGTGCTGAATTCTCTCTTTGTAGGTAAACTGTGGCCATTGGGGGATAAGTGTCTCCCCGTGGGGACTCTGAAGCCATTTGGTCATCCTCCACATTTCGTGGTGTTTCTTGCTGCTGCACTAGGAGTTTGGTATTTGCTTCACGAAATACAAGGAGTTTAACTGGGACACAGTGCTGGAGGGAGTTCTGTCACGTGTGGTGGGTCAGGGTCCTAGGAGAATGCACCAACCATGATTCTATCTTACAGAGCGTGGCCCCTTGAACATAGCAACCTGATTCTGAACATTGTTCTGAAACCTCTTCATATAACAAGATGCCTTTACATATAAGGGTCTGCTGGGTGCACCGTGTCAGTCACAAGCCATTTGGAAGCCCATCGCAGATCCACATGGCCCCACCACAGATGTTTTATCACACACCTGCACACCACTGCTCTAGGCCCACTACTCAGCAGGCCCCACCATACTGGCATCTCTGTTCTTCATCATTTTCATGAAACCCCTCAATCAAGGCACCTGTCTGGTACACTCATGATCAGCAACAGGACATCCAAAGGTTCTCCAGTGCCACCTGGTCATGGGAATTTCAAAGATTGCATGGTATTTATCTAGCCGTTTTTAAAGGATGAAGTTGGAGGCACTGTGGGTTTCCATTCATTCAGGAACCATTAAATGGTGAGAAAGATCATTTCAATGAAATCTCTGGAGAACTCTAACAAACAAGGCTTCCCAAAGAGTGGCCAAAACGTCACATGAAACCAGGCCCACTGAGGTGTACAATGTGAGGTCCATGTGTGTTTTGACTCTCAACTATGGCTGAGAGGTCTTTAAGAATAAAATCATGTGATATCCTGGCTGAGATTCGCAGTGTTCTGTGGAAAGTCACCCTGGGCTTCACTCTCAGTTTCCAGTGGGGGCTCTCATGAGTGGCCTCGGAAAATCCCAACTCAATTCATGGCAATACTTCTCTGAGTTCAGTTCCAGAACTCAGTCTCCAAGGGAATCACACCAGAGTTCAAGCCCAGGCGGACCCAGTCCTCTCTTCCACCACCACACAAATGACCACAATTCAAACCAAAACACTGCCAAAAGGCCCTCTTCTTCTTCCATATAGACAATACTCATAACCTCTGGCTGGAGGTTTCCATGAGGGGCGCAGCCTAAGACAGTGTCCACAATAAGCTCCCTTGCCCATCATTTGCCTAATGTCAGGGTGGCCTGGACACTCTTCCTTTGAACCAGGAGTGATCAAATAGGCCTGCCTTTAATACTGCTCAGCTTCTCCGCTAGGAGGCCTGCTGATCTTGGGGTATAGATTCTTTGTGTGAATTGGAGTCATGAGAAAACCCAAGCACATAATGGCTAGCCTCTGCAGGGCTTTGAAAAACTCATTTGACCCAAAGGATCCCTATTCTCACTTGATGGAGGACAGGAACCTTACAGAGGAAGGCAAGAGACTTCATCCACATTGACTGCTTTTTTGCCATATTGGCTATGGATGCACATATGGGATCTTTCTTGAGATCCATCAGGTGCTGACAATCTAAGCCACAGCCTTACACAGGGCCAAGAGGCTGATTCAGACACATCCCTTTGCAAAGCAATTAAGCAAAGAGCCACAAGTGATGCCCGTTCGTTTGCATTTGAAAACTGTTTTCTTCAGGCTTCACAAAGGGGTGTCCTGAGGCAAAGACCTTGCTGACATCCAGGGAAACAGAACAATAGGTAAGCAAAAGGCCCAAAGCAGGGTTTCTCCACTGAGAACTTAATGGGCCCACTGATATCTGAGTTTTCTGAGATGCTCACTATTCATTTCAGCTATCTAGCACATGGCAATGTCACCAAGCTTGGAGGTGGTACATATCTTGGACACAAAACCATGAGCCTATTCTGAAGAGTGGCAAGAATTCAGGAAAAAAAAACAGAAATTTAGGAAGATAGTAGGTTTTTCCCATGGATAAGGCAAGCCCCAGTCCATTCATAAATTGGACAGGATGAATGCTTTAAGCTTTCTACTAGACAGGACACATCCATTGATGAATTCTCTTTTCTAATGTCTACAACCACGGACACAGTGCGATACACAGACATAGCAACACTCACCTTGTCAAAAGACTTGATAGAAACAGTCCACTCCAAACCAAACAAACCGCCTTTCCTAGCTCTTCTCAGAACATGAGACCAAACCACAGACTCACACCCACACCAACAAAGCCACCTCCTTCCCCCCAAGTAGGTCTGTGACTACCCGCAGTGTCCTCTGACTGGTGGGCCATACTATGTTCCCCCGAAATGGCCTGTCCTGTCTCAGATCTGGACTCCTTGGCCAATTCTGTGAAGTTATCAGGAGCCAGGGGTGAGCCACTACCTGCTTTCTCAGGAAAGACCCCCTTCAGAGCTTCCTTGGCAATTGGCCATCCTCACATCTGGGGGTACCAAGAAAGACTGACTCTGTCCTCGGTAAATCCAAACAAGTGAGCCCACTGGGACTGGCACTGGGACTGCCTCTGGGTGCCTGGCTTCCTGGATCCCAAGTTCAGAGAGTTCCATCACCAAGGAAGTGTGGTGAGGTCACTTCCTTCAGGAACTGAATGAGGTCACTGCCTTGGAAACCACTCTGTCCTAACTGTTGCTTCCAAGGGTCCCATGAGATGGAGGCTGCCCCTGCTTCCTGTGACACTTTCACAAGTTAGAATTGTATATCAACCATAGGCACCCAGGAAAAGCTCTCCACACAGGCCTGGTATGGTCCATCTTGTCTACATTAAGAAGAGAGAGGCTCATTCAGACACATCTTTTCATCCTGACCAGGTTGTTTGCCACAGAAGATGACTTCTGCTCTCTCAGGTCCTTCCTGGATGCCTACATCTTCTCCAGGGATCATTTCTGCATGGACCTTTGAGGTTCTCAGCAGGTGGAAGATCCCCTACATTCCTGTATTGTAAGACCAACTCTGTCCCTGCTCTTCTGTAAAGTTAGATTGAGGGAAAAGTAAATGCTTGGGGTTAAGAACATGTTCGATTTGGGTTAGAAATCATTCTGCTGGATGAAGAATGGTATTGGGAACCTGTGATATTTATAATAATATAGAGGTGAAATATATGTATGAAAACAGAAATCTAAGTAAGATTTGAAGGCCAGAAGGGCATTGGGCCCTTGATTGAAATACTTAGCTTTGAATTACATTCTGTACAGATGTCTCTGACAAATCCATATACAATGGCATAGGACCTTGTACCTTGGATGATTGAATGTAGAAGAGAAGATCCAGTCAAAAAGGGATAGTAGGTAGGATTAGGAAGATAGTCAGTACGTTTAGGAAGAAGAGTGGGTATAATATTTGGACCAAAAGTTCTTTAGCAATAGGGTGTCTGTTAGAGAGTGAATGTAAATGTCAGCACATGTGAAGAGTCAGTCACAATGATGAACTGGGGAAGATATGTAGGAAAGCAGATATGAATATAGACATTAGGAAATCAGGAAAAGTATAAAGTGAGTGATAGGCTTTGACATTTTCAACAGGGTTGAGGTTGAATATATAATCTAAGGCAGAAACAAATGTGTAGTCACCAATAGGATTGACATTTGAGAGCATTAGGCAACCTGGACAAGGATGGTTTTAGTAATCCATGCTAACTTTCCAATTAGGCTTTGGTACAATCATAAGTGTGACCTTTGCATTTTGTGTCCAGAATATCACTGTGATAAAATATATATGTAGATCAGGTGACATGAGTATTTCTTCAACTATTTTTGGGAGCAATGTATTGAAGACGTATAAATTAGCATTCGGGGGTACAAATAGGTATACCCAGGGTCTATGAGTATAGAGATAATGCATGAATAGACCACACTGTGAATAAAGAATATAACTGGTTCCAATTTAAATAATGGATTGAATTGATATCTGAAAATATATAGGAAATCTTATATTGATACAGGATCATTCATTCCAACCAGTTATACATCTAATGGTAATATTAGGGTGATGGTTTACCATGAGGGGTGTGTGAGTTTTGGTTCCAAAGGGATTATGGAAATCCAAAATAATATGCTTGGAAAGAAGTCTCATGAAAAGACCAGTCAAGAAACATGGAGGAATACATGTGTTCTGAAGCAGGATTTGATTGAAAGTGAACCAAATGCCAAAAATTTGTGAACATGAGGATGAAATATATATCCTATGATGTGCATCAACTGAAGAAATAGTAATGTGCCAGTGTTGAATAAAAATAAATATCTAAATACACATCATGTCCCATAGGAGTCTACTTGCATTGATGTTAAACAGGGTCAGTTACTGAAGAAATGTTAGGACTTCTATTCACCATTCACTGAAGTTAGTTTTCAGTACTAGGAAACAAATACGTATTTCAGGTGGATGAATATTTCTGAGAATAATCTTGTGAAAAGTTGATTATAAATCCACATACATGAACATGAATTTAGGGAGTGTAAAATAAGACACATATATTTTATATTTTGAAAAATATGGAGAGTGTGTGTGTGTATAAATACATAGATATATATACACAAACACAAACACAGAGACATTAAGAAGTAAAAATATATATTCCAATTGAAATTCATCATGAAATATATATCATTTAAAGATCCAAAAATATTTATTTTACTGAACATGGATGTATGTATCATGTTGTTCAAGTAGGAAGCTCACCCATAGGTTGATTTTCAGTTCAAACAGCATTTAGGAGGAGTGATTTCTTCTCACAGATTGTATCTGCCAAGTCAGCCACCTCAAAAGAATGTAGCTGGGAAACCAGGTAGGACTCTGTATGTGCATGTAAAAAGACATGTGCTGAATAGGCTGCAAAGAAAGGGAGACAGGAATTCACATATTTTTTAAGTTTAAAAACACATGGAGATCTATTACATTGGACTGGATTCATAACATGTACCCTTTATAATTCAAAAGGCCTGTCCAACTACGCCTCATGCCTCCTCTGAACTGCTAGTATTTTTATTCTGTTTGGGTTATTTTTCTCTATCATATTATGATTCGTAGTCAGAGTCTAGTAGAGTATGGGTTTGTGTCAGGGATTCAGTTTTTGGAATGGAAAATAGGAAAATAAATCCAATGTTTATGCAAATATGTTATAAAAAAAATCTTCCCAAAATCATCCAGAAAAATGCCTTGACAATACCCTTGCCCCATGTAAGACGCAATTCGAGAAGAAGAGTTAGAAAATCATTGAATACATATGTGGAATGAAAAATGCTCAGGAGTTCACAACTTTGGAGGTGGTAGAGGAGTTTCCAGAAGTAAGGGACAGGAGAAACACTCCACAAACATGGAGCTCTGCTGGCCTAAAGACTTCTTGAGAAACTGCCTCTGAGAATGGGCTTTTAAAATATATGTTGTTGTCAGGAGCTTTAGCTTTTTTTGTAGTGAGACCATCAAAGCTGGGTCTTCATCTATGTGACCTGGAGGATATGGTTTCTGATTTTCCAATGAACATGAGGCAGAAGTGCTGAATTCTCTCTTTGTAGGTAAACTGTGGCCATTGGGGGCTAATTGTCTCCCCGTGGGGACTCTGAAGCCATTTGGTCATCCTCCACTTTTCGTGGTGTTTCTTGCTGCTGCACTAGGAGTTTGGTATTTGCTTCACGAAATACAAGGAGTTTAACTGGGACACAGTGCTGGAGGGAGTTCTGTCACGTGTGGTGGGTCAGGGACCTAGGAGAATGCACCAACCATGATTCTATCTTACAGAGCGTGGCCCCTTGACCATAGCAACCTGATTCTGAACATTGTTCTGAAACCTCTTCATATAACAAGATGCCTTTACATATAAGGGTCTGCTGGGTGCACCATGTCAGTCACAAGCCATTTGGAAGCCCATCGCAGATCCACATGGCCCCACCACAGATGTTTTATCACACACCTGCACACCACTGCTCTAGGCCCACTACTCAGCAGGCCCCACCATCCTGGCATCTCGGTTCTTCATCATTTTCATGAAACCCGTCAATCAAGGCACCTGTCTGGTACACTCATGATCAGCAACAGGACATCCAAAGGTTCTCCAGTGCCACCTGGTCATGGGAATTTCAAAGATTGCATGGTATTTATCTAGCCGTTTTTAAAGGATGAAGTTGGAGGCACTGTGGGTTTCCATTCATTCAGGAACCATTAAATGGTGAGAAAGATCATTTCAATGAAATCTCTGGAGAACTCTAACAAACAAGGCTTCCCAAAGAGTGGCCAAAACGTCACATGAAACCAGGCACACTGAGGTGTACAATGTGAGGTCCATGTGTGTTTTGACTCTCAACTATGGCTGCCAGGTCTTTAAGAATAAAATCATGTGATATCCTGGCTGAGATTCCCAGTGTTCTGTGGAAAGTCACCCTGGGCTTCAATCTCAGTTTTCAGGGGGGGCTCTCATGAGTGGCCTCGGAAAATCCCAACTCAATTCATGGCAATACTTCTCTGAGTTCAGTTCTCAGTCTCCAAGGGAATCACACCAGAGTTCAAGCCCAGGCGGACCCAGTCCTCTCTTCCACCGCCACACAAATGACCACAATTCAAACCAAAACACTGCCAAAAGGCCCTCATCCTCTTCCATATAGACAATACTCATAACCTCTGGCTGGAGGTTTCCATGAGGGACGCAGCCTAAGACAGTGTCCACAATAAGCTTCCTTGCCCATCATTTGCCTAATGTCAGGGTGGCCTGGACACCCTTCCTTTGAACCAGGAGTGATCAAATAGGCCTGCCTTTAATACTGCTCAGCTTCTCCGCTTGGAGGCCTGCTGATCTTGGGGTATAGATTCTTTGTGTGAATTGGAGTCATGAGAAAACCCAAGCACATAATGGCTAGCCTCTGCAGGGCTTTGAAAAACTCATTTGACCCAAAGGATCCCTATTCTCACTGGATGGAGGACAGCAACCTTACAGAGGAAGGCAAGAGACTTCATCCACATTGACTGCTTTTTTGCCATATTGGCTATGGATGCACATATGGGATCTTTCTTGAGATCCATCAGGTGCTGACAATCTAAGCCACAGCCTTACACAGGGCCAAGAGGCTGATTCAGACACATCCCTTTGCAAAGCAATTAAGCAAAGAGCCACAAGTGATGCCCGTTAGTTTGCATTTGAAAACTGTTTTCTTCAGGCTTCACAAAGGGGTGTCCTGAGGCAAAGACCTTGCTGACATCCAGGGAAACAGAAAAATAGGTAAGCAAAAGGCCCAAAGCAGGGTTTCTCCACTGAGAACTTAATGGGCCCACTGATATCTGAGTTTTCTGAGATGCTCACTATTCATTTCAACTATCTAGTACATGGCAATGTCACCAAGCTTGGAGGTGGTGAATATCTTGGATACAAAACCATGAGCCTATTCAGAAGAGTGGCCAGAATTCAAGAAAAAACCAGAAATTTAGGAAGATGGTAGGTTTTGCCCATGGATAAGGCAAGCCCCAGTCCATTCATAAATTGGGCAGGATGAATGCTGGAAGCTTTCTACTAGACAGGACACATCCATTGATGCATTCTCTTTTCTAATGTCTACAACCACGGACACAGTGCGATACACAGACATAGCAACACTCGCCTTGTCAAAAGACTTGCTAGAAACAGTCCACTCTAAACCAAACAAACCGCCTTTCCTAGGTCTTCTCAGAACATGAGACCAAACCACAGACTCACACCCACACCCTCAAAGCCACCTCCTTCCCCCAAGTAGGTCTGTGACTACCCGCAGTGTCCTCTGACTGGTGGGCCATACTATGTTCCCCCGAAATGGCCTGTCCTGTCTCAGATCTGGACTCCTTGGCCAATTCTGTGAAGTTATCAGGAGTCAGGGGTGAGCCACTATCTGCTTTCTCATGAAAGATCCCCTTCAGAGCTTTCTTGGCAATTGGCCATCCTCACATCTGTAGGTACCAAGAAAGACTGACTCTGTCCTTGGTAAATCCAAACAAGTGAGCCCACTGGGACTGGTACTGGGACTGCCTCTGGGTGCCTGGCTTCCTGGATCCCAAGTTCAGAGAGTTCCATCACCAAGGAAGTGTGGTGAGGTCACTTCCTTCAGGAACTGAATGAGGTCACTGCCTTGGAAACCACTCTGTCCTAACTGTTGCTTCCAAGGGTCCCACGAGATGGAGGCTGCCCCTGCTTCCTGTGACACTTTCACAAGTTAGAATGGTATATCAAGCATAGGCACCCAGGAAAAGCTCTCCACACAGGCCTGGTTTGGTCCATCTTGTCTACATTAAGAAGAGAGAGGCTCATTCAGACACATCTTTTCATCCTGACCAGGTTGTTTGCCACAGAAGATGACTTCGGCTCTCTCAGGTCCTTCCTGGCTGCCTACATCTTCTCCAGGGATCATTTCTGCATGGACCTTTGAGGTTTTCAGCAGGTGGAAGATCCCCTACATTCCTGTATTGTAAGACCAACTCTGTCTCTGCTCTTCTGTAAAGTTAGATTGAGGGAAAAGTAAATGCTTGGGGTTAAGAACATGTTCGATTTGGGTTAAAAATTATTCTGCTGGATGAAGAATGGTATTGGGAACCTGTGATATTTATAATAATATAGAGGTGAAATATATGTATGAAAACAGAAATCTAAGTAAGATTTGAAGGCCAGAAGGGCATTGGGCCCTTGATTGAAATACTTAGCTTTGAATTATATTCTGTACAGATGTCTCTGACAAATCCATATACAATGGCATAGGACCTTGTACCTTGGATGATTGAATGTAGAAGAGAAGATCCAGTCAAAAAGGGATAGTAGGTAGGATTAGGAAGATAGTCAGTAGGTTTAGGAAGAAGAGTGGGTATAATATTTGGACCAAAAGTTCTTTAGCAATAGGGTGTCTGTTAGAGAGTGAATGTAAATGTCAGCACATGTGAAGAGTCAGTCACAATGATGAACTGGGGAAGATATGTAGGAAAGCAGATATGAATATAGACATTAGGAAATCAGGAAAAGTATAAAGTGAGTGATAGGATTTGACATTTTCAACAGGGTTGAGGTTGAATATATAATCTAAGGCAGAAACAAATGTGTAGTCACCAATAGGATTGACATTTGAGAGCATTAGGCAACCTGGACAAGGATGGTTTTAGTAATCCATGCTAACTTTCCAATTAGGCTTTGGTACAATCATAAGTGTGACCTATGCATTTTGTGTCCAGAATATCACTGTGATAAAATATATATGTAGATCAGGTGACATGAGTATTTCTTCAACTATTTTTGGGAGCAATGTATTGAAGATGTATAAATTAGCATTCGGGGGTACAAATACTTATACCCAGGGTCTATGAGTATAGAGATAATGCATGAATAGACCACACAGTGAATAAAGAATATAACTGGTTCCAATTTAAATAATGGATTGAATTGATATCTGAAAATATATAGGAAATCTTATAGTGATACAGGATCATTCATTCCAACCAGTTATACATCTAATGGTAATATTAGGGTGATGGTTTACCATGAGGGGTGTGTGAGATTTGGTTCCAAAGTGATTATGGAAATCCAAAATAATATGCTTGGAAAGAAGTCTCATGAAAAGACCAGTCAAGAAACATGGAGGAATACATGTGTTCTGAAGCAGGATTTGATGGAAAGTGAACCAAATGCCTAGAAATTTGTGAACATGAGGATGGAATATATATCCTATGATGTGCATCAACTGAAGAAATAGTAATGTGCCAGTGTTGAATAAAAATAAATGTCTAAATACACATCATGTCCCATAGGAGTCTACTTGCATTGATGTTAAACAGGGTCAGTTACTGAAGAAATGTTAGGACTTCTATTCACCATTCACTGAAGTTAGTTTTCAGTACTAGGAAACAAATACGTATTTCAGGTGGATGAATATTTCTTAGAATAATCTTGTGAAAAGTTGATTATAAATCCACATACATGAACATGAATTTAGGGAGTGTAAAATAAGACACATATATTTTATATTTTGAAAAATCTGGAGAGTGTGTGTGTGTATATATACATAGATATATATACACAAACACAAACACAGAGACATTAAGAAGTAAAAATATATATGCCAATTGAAATTCATCATGAAATATATATCATTTAAAGATCCAAAAATATTTATTTTACTGAACATGGATGTATGTATCATGTTGTTCAAGTAGGAAGCTCACCCATAGGTTGATTTTCAGTTCAAACAGCATTTAGGAGGAGTGATTTCTTCTCACAGATTGTATCTGCCAAGTCAGCCACCTCAAAAGAATGTAGCTGGGAAACCAGGTAGGATTCTGTATGTGCATGTAAAAAGACATGTGCTGAATAGGCTGCAAAGAAAGGGAGACAGGAATTCACATATTTGTTAAGTTTAAAAACACATGGAGATCTATTACATTGGACTAGATTCATAACATGTACCCTTTATAATTCAAAAGGCCTGTCCAACTACGCCTCATGCCTCCTCTGAACTGCTAGTATTTTTATTCTGTTTGGGTTATTTTTCTCTATCATATTATGATTCGTAGTCAGAGTCTAGTAGGGTATGGGTTAGTGTCAGGGATTCAGTTTTTGGAATGGAAAATAGGAAAATAAATCCAATGTTTATGCAAATACGTTCTCCACAAAATCTTCCCACAATCATCCAGAAAAATGCCTTGACAATACCCTTGCCCCATGTAAGACGCAATTCGAGAAGAAGAGTTAGAAAATCATTGAATACATATGTGGAATGAAAAATGCTCAGGAGTTCACAACTTTGGAGGTGGTAGAGGAGTTTCCAGAAGTAAGGGACAGGAGAAACACTCCACAAACATGGAGCTCTGCTGGCCTAAAGACTTCTTGAGAAACTGCCTCTGAGAATGGGCTTTTGAAATATATGTTGTTGTCAGGAGCTTTAGCTTCTTTTGTAGTGAGACCATCAAAGCTGGGTCTTCATCTATGTGACCTGGAGGATATGGTTTCTGATTTTCCAATGAACATGAGGCAGAAGTGCTGAGTTCTATCTTTGTAGGTAAACTGTGGCCATTGGGGGCTAAGTGTCTCCCCGTGGGGACTCTGAAGCCATTTGGTCATCCTCCACTTTTCGTGGTGTTTCTTGCTGCTGCACTAGGAGTTTGGTATTTGCTTCACGAAATACAAGGAGTTTAACTGGGACACAGTGCTGGAGGGAGTTCTGTCACATGTGGTGGGTCAGGGTCCTAGGAGAATGCACCAACCATGATTCTATCTTACAGAGCGTGGCCCCTTGACCATAGCAACCTGATTCTGAACATTGTTCTGAAACCTCTTCATATAACAAGATGCCTTTACATATAAGGGTCTGCTGGGTGCACCGTGTCAGTCACAAGCCATTTGGAAGCCCATCGCAGATCCACATGGCCCCACCACAGATGTTTTATCACACACCTGCACACCACTGCTCTAGGCCCACTACTCAGCAGGCCCCACCATACTGGCATCTCTGTTCTTCATCATTTTCATGAAACCCGTCAATCAAGGCACCTGTCTGGTACACTCATGATCAGCAACAGGACATCCAAAGGTTCTCCAGTGCCACCTGGTCATGGGAATTTCAAAGATTGCATGGTATTTATCTAGCCGTTTTTAAAAGATGAAGTTGGAGGCACTGTGGGTTTCCATTCATTCAGGAACCATTAAATGGTGAGAAAGATCATTTCAATGAAATCTCTGGAGAACTCTAACAAACAAGGCTTCCCAAAGAGTGGCCAAAACGTCACATGAAACCAGGCCCACTGAGGTGTACAATGTGAGGTCCATGTGTGTTTTGACTCTCAACTATGGCTGCCAGGTCTTTAAGAATAAAATCATGTGATATCCTGGCTGAGATTCCCAGTGTTCTGTGGAAAGTCACCCTGGGCTTCGATCTCAGTTTCCAGGGGGGGCTCTCATGAGTGGCCTCGGAAAATCCCAACTCAATTCATGGCAATACTTCTCTGAGTTCAGTTCCAGAACTCAGTCTCCAAGGGAAGCACACCAGAGTTCAAGCCCAGGCGGACCCAGTCCTCTCTTCCACTGCCACACAAATGACCACAATTCAAACCAAAACACTGCCAAAAGGCCCTCATCTTCTTCCATATAGACAATACTCATAACCTCTGGCTGGAGGTTTCCATGAGGGGCGCAGCCTAAGACAGTGTCCACAATAAGCTCCCTTGCCCATCATTTGCCTAATGTCAGGGTGGCCTGGACACCCTTCCTTTGAACCAGGAGTGATCAAATAGGCCTGCCTTTAATACTGCTCAGCTTCTACGCTTGGAGGCCTGCTGATCTAGGAGTATAGATTCTTTGTGTGAACTGGAGTCATGAGAAAACCCAAGCACATAATGGCTAGCCTCTGCAGGGCTTTGAAAAACTCATTTGACCCAAAGGATCCCTATTCTCACTTGATGGAGGACAGGAACCTTACAGAGGAAGGCAAGAGACTTCATCCACATTGACTGCTTTTTTGCCATATTGGCTATGGATGCACATATGGAATCTTTATTGAGATCCATCAGGTGCTGACAATCTAAGCCACAGCCTTACACAGGGCCAAGAGGCTGATTCAGACACATCCCTTTGCAAAGCAATCAAGCAAAGAGCCACAAGTGATGCCCGTTCATTTGCATTTGAAAACTGTTTTCTTCAGGCTTCACAAAGGGGTGTCCTGAGGCAAAGACCTTGCTGACATCCAGGGAAACAGAACAATAGGTAAGCAAAAGGCCCAAAGCAGGGTTTCTCCACTGAGAACTTAATGGGCCCACTGATATCTGAGTTTTCTGAGATGCTCACTATTCATTTCAGCTATCTAGTACATGGCAATGTCACGAAGCTAGGAAGTGGGACATATCTTGGACACAAAACCATGAGCCTATTATGAAGACTGGCCAGAATTCAGGAAAAAACAGAAATTTAGGAAGATAATTGGTTTTGCCCATGGATATGGCAAGCCCCAGTCCATTCATAAATTGGGCAGGATGAATGCTGGAAGCTTTCTACTAGACAGGACACATCCATTGATGCATTCTCTTTTCTAATGTCTACAACCACGGACACAGTGCGATACACAGACATAGCAACACTCGCCTTGTCAAAAGACTTGATAGAAACAGTCCACTCCAAACCAAACAAACCGCCTTTCCTAGCTCTTCTCAGAACATGAGACCAAACCACAGACTCACACCCACACCAACAAAGCCACCTCCTTCCCCCCAAGTAGGTCTGTGACTACCCGCAGTGTCCTCTGACTGGTGGGCCATACTATGTTCCCCCGAAATGGCCTGTCCTGTCTCAGATCTGGACTCCTTGGCCAATTCTGTGAAGTTATCAGGAGCCAGGGGTGAGCCACTACCTGCTTTCTCAGGAAAGACCCCCTTCAGAGCTTCCTTGGCAATTGGCCATCCTCACATCTGGGGGTACCAAGAAAGACTGACTCTGTCCTCGGTAAATCCAAACAAGTGAGCCCACTGGGACTGGCACTGGGACTGCCTCTGGGTGCCTGGCTTCCTGGATCCCAAGTTCAGAGAGTTCCATCACCAAGGAAGTGTGGTGAGGTCACTTCCTTCAGGAACTGAATGAGGTCACTGCCTTGGAAACCACTCTGTCCTAACTGTTGCTTCCAAGGGTCCCATGAGATGGAGGCTGCCCCTGCTTCCTGTGACACTTTCACAAGTTAGAATGGTATATCAACCATAGGCACCCAGGAAAAGCTCTCCACACAGGCCTGGTTTGGTCCATCTTGTCTACATTAAGAAGAGAGAGGCTCATTCAGACACATCTTTACATCCTGACCAGGTT
Source organism: Ictidomys tridecemlineatus (assembly GCF_052094955.1). Classification (NCBI taxonomy): domain Eukaryota; kingdom Metazoa; phylum Chordata; class Mammalia; order Rodentia; family Sciuridae; genus Ictidomys; species Ictidomys tridecemlineatus. Next base: position 69,520,190 of record NC_135489.1, on the reverse strand, counting down.
GTTTGCCACAGAAGATGACTTCTGCTCTCTCAGGTCCTTCCTGGCTGCCTACATCTTCTCCAGGGATCATTTCTGCATGGACCTTTTAGGTTCTCAGCAGGTGGAAGATCCCCTACATTCCTGTATTGTAAGACCAACTCTGTCCCTGCTCTTCTGTAAAGTTAGATTGAGGGAAAATAAATGCTTGGGGTTAAGAACATGTTCGATTTGGGTTAGAAATCATTCTGCTGGATGAAGAATGGTATTGGGAACCTGTGATATTTATAATAATATAGAGGTGAAATATATGTATGAAAACAGAAATCTAAGTAAGATTTGAAGGCCAGAAGGGCATTGGGCCCTTGATTGAAATACTTAGCTTTGAATTACATTCTGTACAGATGTCTCTGAAAAATCCATATACAATGGCATAGGACCTTGTATATTGGATGATTGAATGTAGAAGAGAAGATCCAGTCAAAAAGGGATAGTAAGTAGGATTAGGAAGATAGTCAGTAGGTTTAGGAAGAAGAGTGGGTATAATATTTGGACCAAAAGTTCTTTAGCAATAGGGTGTCTGTTAGAGAGTGAATGTAAATGTCAGCACATGTGAAGAGTCAGTCACAATGATGAACTGGGGAAGATATGTAGGAAAGCAGATATGAATATAGACATTAGGAAATCAGGGAAAGTATAAAGTGAGTGATAGGCTTTGACATTTTAAACAGGGTTGAGGTTGAATATATAATCTAAGGCAGAAACAAATGTGTAGTCACCAATAGGATTGACATTTGAGAGCATTAGGCAACCTGGACAAGGATGGTTTTAGTAATCCATGCTAACTTTCCAATTAGGCTTTGGTACAATCATAAGTGTGACCTTTGCATTTTGTGTCCAGAATATCACTGTGATAAAATATATATGTAGATCAGGTGACATGAGTATTTCTTCAACTATTTTTAGGAGCAATGTATTGAAGACGTATAAATTAGCATTCGGGGGTACAAATAGGTATACCCAGGGTCTATGAGTATAGAGATAATGCATGAATAGACCACACTGTGAATAAAGAATATAACTGGTTCCAATTTAAATAATGGATTGAATTGATATCTGAAAATATATAGGAAATCTTATAGTGATACAGGATCATTCATTCCAACCAGTTATACATCTAATGGTAATATTAGGGTGATGGTTTACCATGAGGGGTGTGTGAGATTTGGTTCCAAAGTGATTATGGAAATCCAAAATAATATGCTTGGAAAGAAGTCTCATGAAAAGACCAGTCAAGAAACATGGAGGAATACATGTGTTCTGAAGCAGGATTTGATGGAAAGTGAACCAAATGCCTAGAAATTTGTGAACATGAGGATGGAATATATATCCTATGATGTGCATCAACTGAAGAAATAGTAATGTGCCAGTGTTGAATAAAAATAAATGTCTAAATACACATCATGTCCCATAGGAGTCTACTTGCATTGATGTTAAACAGGGTCAGTTACTGAAGAAATGTTAGGACTTCTATTCACCATTCACTGAAGTTAGTTTTCAGTACTAGGAAACAAATACGTATTTCAGGTGGATGAATATTTCTGAGAATAATCTTGTGAAAAGTTGATTATAAATCCACATACATGAACATGAATTTAGGGAGTGTAAAATAAGACACATATATTTTATATTTTGAAAAATCTGGAGAGTGTGTGTGTGTATATATACATAGATATATATACACAAACACAAACACAGAGACATTAAGAAGTAAAAATATATATGCCAATTGAAATTCATCATGAAATATATATCATTTAAAGATCCAAAAATATTGATTTTACTGAACATGGATGTATGTATCATGTTGTTCAAGTAGGAAGCTCACCCATAGGTTGATTTTCAGTTCAAACAGCATTTAGGAGGAGTGATTTCTTCTCACAGATTGTATCTGCCAAGTCAGCCACCTCAAAAGAATGTAGCTGGGAAACCAGGTAGGATTCTGTATGTGCATGTAAAAAGACATGTGCTGAATAGGCTGCAAAGAAAGGGAGACAGGAATTCACATATTTGTTAAGTTTAAAAACACATGGAGATCTATTACATTGGACTAGATTCATAACATGTACCCTTTATAATTCAAAAGGCCTGTCCAACTACGCCTCATGCCTCCTCTGAACTGCTAGTATTTTTATTCTGTTTGGGTTATTTTTCTCTATCATATTATGATTCGTAGTCAGAGTCTAGTAGGGTATGGGTTAGTGTCAGGGATTCAGTTTTTGGAATGGAAAATAGGAAAATAAATCCAATGTTTATGCAAATACGTTCTCCACAAAATCTTCCCACAATCATCCAGAAAAATGCCTTGACAATACCCTTGCCCCATGTAAGACGCAATTCGAGAAGAAGAGTTAGAAAATCATTGAATACATATGTGGAATGAAAAATGCTCAGGAGTTCACAACTTTGGAGGTGGTAGAGGAGTTTCCAGAAGTAAGGGACAGGAGAAACACTCCACAAACATGGAGCTCTGCTGGCCTAAAGACTTCTTGAGAAACTGCCTCTGAGAATGGGCTTTTGAAATATATGTTGTTGTCAGGAGCTTTAGCTTCTTTTGTAGTGAGACCATCAAAGCTGGGTCTTCATCTATGTGACCTGGAGGATATGGTTTCTGATTTTCCAATGAACATGAGGCAGAAGTGCTGAGTTCTATCTTTGTAGGTAAACTGTGGCCATTGGGGGCTAAGTGTCTCCCCGTGGGGACTCTGAAGCCATTTGGTCATCCTCCACTTTTCGTGGTGTTTCTTGCTGCTGCACTAGGAGTTTGGTATTTGCTTCACGAAATACAAGGAGTTTAACTGGGACACAGTGCTGGAGGGAGTTCTGTCACGTGTGGTGGGTCAGGGTCCTAGGAGAATGCACCAACCATGATTCTATCTTACAGAGCGTGGCCCCTTGACCATAGCAACCTGATTCTGAACATTGTTCTGAAACCTCTTCATATAACAAGATGCCTTTACATATAAGGGTCTGCTGGGTGCACCGTGTCAGTCACAAGCCATTTGGAAGCCCATCGCAGATCCACATGGCCCCACCACAGATGTTTTATCACACACCTGCACACCACTGCTCTAGGCCCACTACTCAGCAGGCCCCACCATACTGGCATCTCTGTTCTTCATCATTTTCATGAAACCCGTCAATCAAGGCACCTGTCTGGTACACTCATGATCAGCAACAGGACATCCAAAGGTTCTCCAGTGCCACCTGGTCATGGGAATTTCAAAGATTGCATGGTATTTATCTAGCCGTTTTTAAAAGATGAAGTTGGAGGCACTGTGGGTTTCCATTCATTCAGGAACCATTAAATGGTGAGAAAGATCATTTCAATGAAATCTCTGGAGAACTCTAACAAACAAGGCTTCCCAAAGAGTGGCCAAAACGTCACATGAAACCAGGCCCACTGAGGTGTACAATGTGAGGTCCATGTGTGTTTTGACTCTCAACTATGGCTGCCAGGTCTTTAAGAATAAAATCATGTGATATCCTGGCTGAGATTCCCAGTGTTCTGTGGAAAGTCACCCTGGGCTTCGATCTCAGTTTCCAGGGGGGGCTCTCATGAGTGGCCTCGGAAAATCCCAACTCAATTCATGGCAATACTTCTCTGAGTTCAGTTCCAGAACTCAGTCTCCAAGGGAAGCACACCAGAGTTCAAGCCCAGGCGGACCCAGTCCTCTCTTCCACTGCCACACAAATGACCACAATTCAAACCAAAACACTGCCAAAAGGCCCTCATCTTCTTCCATATAGACAATACTCATAACCTCTGGCTGGAGGTTTCCATGAGGGGCGCAGCCTAAGACAGTGTCCACAATAAGCTCCCTTGCCCATCATTTGCCTAATGTCAGGGTGGCCTGGACACCCTTCCTTTGAACCAGGAGTGATCAAATAGGCCTGCCTTTAATACTGCTCAGCTTCTACGCTTGGAGGCCTGCTGATCTAGGAGTATAGATTCTTTGTGTGAACTGGAGTCATGAGAAAACCCAAGCACATAATGGCTAGCCTCTGCAGGGCTTTGAAAAACTCATTTGACCCAAAGGATCCCTATTCTCACTTGATGGAGGACAGGAACCTTACAGAGGAAGGCAAGAGACTTCATCCACATTGACTGCTTTTTTGCCATATTGGCTATGGATGCACATATGGAATCTTTATTGAGATCCATCAGGTGCTGACAATCTAAGCCACAGCCTTACACAGGGCCAAGAGGCTGATTCAGACACATCCCTTTGCAAAGCAATCAAGCAAAGAGCCACAAGTGATGCCCGTTCATTTGCATTTGAAAACTGTTTTCTTCAGGCTTCACAAAGGGGTGTCCTGAGGCAAAGACCTTGCTGACATCCAGGGAAACAGAACAATAGGTAAGCAAAAGGCCCAAAGCAGGGTTTCTCCACTGAGAACTTAATGGGCCCACTGATATCTGAGTTTTCTGAGATGCTCACTATTCATTTCAGCTATCTAGTACATGGCAATGTCACGAAGCTAGGAAGTGGGACATATCTTGGACACAAAACCATGAGCCTATTATGAAGACTGGCCAGAATTCAGGAAAAAACAGAAATTTAGGAAGATAATTGGTTTTGCCCATGGATATGGCAAGCCCCAGTCCATTCATAAATTGGGCAGGATGAATGCTGGAAGCTTTCTACTAGACAGGACACATCCATTGATGCATTCTCTTTTCTAATGTCTACAACCACGGACACAGTGCGATACACAGACATAGCAACACTCGCCTTGTCAAAAGACTTGCTAGAAACAGTCCACTCCAAACCAAACAAACCGCCTTTCCTAGCTCTTCTCAGAACATGAGACCAAACCACAGACTCACACCCACACCCACAAAGCCACCTCCTTCCCCCAAGTAGGTCTGTGACTACCCGCAGTGTCCTCTGACAGGTGGGCCATACTATGTTCCCCCGGAATGGCCTGTCCTGTCTCAGATCTGGACTCCTTGGCCAATTCTGTGAAGTTATCAGGAGCCAGGGGTGAGCCACTACCTGCTTTCTCAGGAAAGACCCCCTTCAGAGCTTCCTTGGCAATTGGCCATCCTCACATCTGGGGGTACCAAGAAAGACTGACGCTGTCCTCGGTAAATCCAAACAAGTGAGCCCACTGGGACTGGCACTGGGACTGCCTCTGGGTGCCTGGCTTCCTGGATCCCAAGTTCAGAGAGTTCCATCACCAAGGAAGTGTGGTGAGGTCACTTCCTTCAGGAACTGAATGAGGTCACTGCCTTGGAAACCACTCTGTCCTAACTGTTGCTTCCAAGGGTCCCATGAGATGGAGGCTGCCCCTGCTTCCTGTGACACTTTCACAAGTTAGAATGGTATATCAACCATAGGCACCCAGGAAAAGCTCTCCACACAGGCCTGGTTTGGTCCATCTTGTCTACATTAAGAAGAGAGAGGCTCATTCAGACACATCTTTTCATCCTGACCAGGTTGTTTGCCACAGAAGATGACTTCTGCTCTCTCAGGTCCTTCCTGGCTGCCTACATCTTCTCCAGGGATCATTTCTGCATGGACCTTTTAGGTTCTCAGCAGGTGGAAGATCCCCTACATTCCTGTATTGTAAGACCAACTCTGTCCCTGCTCTTCTGTAAAGTTAGATTGAGGGAAAATAAATGCTTGGGGTTAAGAACATGTTCGATTTGGGTTAGAAATCATTCTGCTGGATGAAGAATGGTATTGGGAACCTGTGATATTTATAATAATATAGAGGTGAAATATATGTATGAAAACAGAAATCTAAGTAAGATTTGAAGGCCAGAAGGGCATTGGGCCCTTGATTGAAATACTTAGCTTTGAATTACATTCTGTACAGATGTCTCTGAAAAATCCATATACAATGGCATAGGACCTTGTATATTGGATGATTGAATGTAGAAGAGAAGATCCAGTCAAAAAAGGATAGTAAGTAGGATTAGGAAGATAGTCAGTAGGTTTAGGAAGAAGAGTGGGTATAATATTTGGACCAAAAGTTCTTTAGCAATAGGGTGTCTGTTAGAGAGTGAATGTAAATGTCAGCACATGTGAAGAGTCAGTCACAATGATGAACTGGGGAAGATATGTAGGAAAGCAGATATGAATATAGACATTAGGAAATCAGGGAAAGTATAAAGTGAGTGATAGGCTTTGACATTTTAAACAGGGTTGAGGTTGAATATATAATCTAAGGCAGAAACAAATGTGTAGTCACCAATAGGATTGACATTTGAGAGCATTAGGCAACCTGGACAAGGATGGTTTTAGTAATCCATGCTAACTTTCCAATTAGGCTTTGGTACAATCATAAGTGTGACCTTTGCATTTTGTGTCCAGAATATCACTGTGATAAAATATATATGTAGATCAGGTGACATGAGTATTTCTTCAACTATTTTTAGGAGCAATGTATTGAAGACGTATAAATTAGCATTCGGGGGTACAAATAGGTATACCCAGGGTCTATGAGTATAGAGATAATGCATGAATAGACCACACTGTGAATAAAGAATATAACTGGTTCCAATTTAAATAATGGATTGAATTGATATCTGAAAATATATAGGAAATCTTATAGTGATACAGGATCATTCATTCCAACCAGTTATACATCTAATGGTAATATTAGGGTGATGGTTTACCATGAGGGGTGTGTGAGATTTGGTTCCAAAGTGATTATGGAAATCCAAAATAATATGCTTGGAAAGAAGTCTCATGAAAAGACCAGTCAAGAAACATGGAGGAATACATGTGTTCTGAAGCAGGATTTGATGGAAAGTGAACCAAATGCCTAGAAATTTGTGAACATGAGGATGGAATATATATCCTATGATGTGCATCAACTGAAGAAATAGTAATGTGCCAGTGTTGAATAAAAATAAATGTCTAAATACACATCATGTCCCATAGGAGTCTACTTGCATTGATGTTAAACAGGGTCAGTTACTGAAGAAATGTTAGGACTTCTATTCACCATTCACTGAAGTTAGTTTTCAGTACTAGGAAACAAATACGTATTTCAGGTGGATGAATATTTCTGAGAATAATCTTGTGAAAAGTTGATTATAAATCCACATACATGAACATGAATTTAGGGAGTGTAAAATAAGACACATATATTTTATATTTTGAAAAATCTGGAGAGTGTGTGTGTGTATATATACATAGATATATATACACAAACACAAACACAGAGACATTAAGAAGTAAAAATATATATGCCAATTGAAATTCATCATGAAATATATATCATTTAAAGATCCAAAAATATTGATTTTACTGAACATGGATGTATGTATCATGTTGTTCAAGTAGGAAGCTCACCCATAGGTTGATTTTCAGTTCAAACAGCATTTAGGAGGAGTGATTTCTTCTCACAGATTGTATCTGCCAAGTCAGCCACCTCAAAAGAATGTAGCTGGGAAACCAGGTAGGATTCTGTATGTGCATGTAAAAAGACATGTGCTGAATAGGCTGCAAAGAAAGGGAGACAGGAATTCACATATTTGTTAAGTTTAAAAACACATGGAGATCTATTACATTGGACTAGATTCATAACATGTACCCTTTATAATTCAAAAGGCCTGTCCAACTACGCCTCATGCCTCCTCTGAACTGCTAGTATTTTTATTCTGTTTGGGTTATTTTTCTCTATCATATTATGATTCGTAGTCAGAGTCTAGTAGGGTATGGGTTAGTGTCAGGGATTCAGTTTTTGGAATGGAAAATAGGAAAATAAATCCAATGTTTATGCAAATACGTTCTCCACAAAATCTTCCCACAATCATCCAGAAAAATGCCTTGACAATACCCTTGCCCCATGTAAGACGCAATTCGAGAAGAAGAGTTAGAAAATCATTGAATACATATGTGGAATGAAAAATGCTCAGGAGTTCACAACTTTGGAGGTGGTAGAGGAGTTTCCAGAAGTAAGGGACAGGAGAAACACTCCACAAACATGGAGCTCTGCTGGCCTAAAGACTTCTTGAGAAACTGCCTCTGAGAATGGGCTTTTGAAATATATGTTGTTGTCAGGAGCTTTAGCTTCTTTTGTAGTGAGACCATCAAAGCTGGGTCTTCATCTATGTGACCTGGAGGATATGGTTTCTGATTTTCCAATGAACATGAGGCAGAAGTGCTGAGTTCTATCTTTGTAGGTAAACTGTGGCCATTGGGGGCTAAGTGTCTCCCCGTGGGGACTCTGAAGCCATTTGGTCATCCTCCACTTTTCGTGGTGTTTCTTGCTGCTGCACTAGGAGTTTGGTATTTGCTTCACGAAATACAAGGAGTTTAACTGGGACACAGTGCTGGAGGGAGTTCTGTCACGTGTGGTGGGTCAGGGTCCTAGGAGAATGCACCAACCATGATTCTATCTTACAGAGCGTGGCCCCTTGACCATAGCAACCTGATTCTGAACATTGTTCTGAAACCTCTTCATATAACAAGATGCCTTTACATATAAGGGTCTGCTGGGTGCACCGTGTCAGTCACAAGCCATTTGGAAGCCCATCGCAGATCCACATGGCCCCACCACAGATGTTTTATCACACACCTGCACACCACTGCTCTAGGCCCACTACTCAGCAGGCCCCACCATACTGGCATCTCTGTTCTTCATCATTTTCATGAAACCCGTCAATCAAGGCACCTGTCTGGTACACTCATGATCAGCAACAGGACATCCAAAGGTTCTCCAGTGCCACCTGGTCATGGGAATTTCAAAGATTGCATGGTATTTATCTAGCCGTTTTTAAAAGATGAAGTTGGAGGCACTGTGGGTTTCCATTCATTCAGGAACCATTAAATGGTGAGAAAGATCATTTCAATGAAATCTCTGGAGAACTCTAACAAACAAGGCTTCCCAAAGAGTGGCCAAAACGTCACATGAAACCAGGCCCACTGAGGTGTACAATGTGAGGTCCATGTGTGTTTTGACTCTCAACTATGGCTGCCAGGTCTTTAAGAATAAAATCATGTGATATCCTGGCTGAGATTCCCAGTGTTCTGTGGAAAGTCACCCTGGGCTTCGATCTCAGTTTCCAGGGGGGGCTCTCATGAGTGGCCTCGGAAAATCCCAACTCAATTCATGGCAATACTTCTCTGAGTTCAGTTCCAGAACTCAGTCTCCAAGGGAAGCACACCAGAGTTCAAGCCCAGGCGGACCCAGTCCTCTCTTCCACTGCCACACAAATGACCACAATTCAAACCAAAACACTGCCAAAAGGCCCTCATCTTCTTCCATATAGACAATACTCATAACCTCTGGCTGGAGGTTTCCATGAGGGGCGCAGCCTAAGACAGTGTCCACAATAAGCTCCCTTGCCCATCATTTGCCTAATGTCAGGGTGGCCTGGACACCCTTCCTTTGAACCAGGAGTGATCAAATAGGCCTGCCTTTAATACTGCTCAGCTTCTACGCTTGGAGGCCTGCTGATCTAGGAGTATAGATTCTTTGTGTGAACTGGAGTCATGAGAAAACCCAAGCACATAATGGCTAGCCTCTGCAGGGCTTTGAAAAACTCATTTGACCCAAAGGATCCCTATTCTCACTTGATGGAGGACAGGAACCTTACAGAGGAAGGCAAGAGACTTCATCCACATTGACTGCTTTTTTGCCATATTGGCTATGGATGCACATATGGAATCTTTATTGAGATCCATCAGGTGCTGACAATCTAAGCCACAGCCTTACACAGGGCCAAGAGGCTGATTCAGACACATCCCTTTGCAAAGCAATCAAGCAAAGAGCCACAAGTGATGCCCGTTCATTTGCATTTGAAAACTGTTTTCTTCAGGCTTCACAAAGGGGTGTCCTGAGGCAAAGACCTTGCTGACATCCAGGGAAACAGAACAATAGGTAAGCAAAAGGCCCAAAGCAGGGTTTCTCCACTGAGAACTTAATGGGCCCACTGATATCTGAGTTTTCTGAGATGCTCACTATTCATTTCAGCTATCTAGTACATGGCAATGTCACGAAGCTAGGAAGTGGGACATATCTTGGACACAAAACCATGAGCCTATTATGAAGACTGGCCAGAATTCAGGAAAAAACAGAAATTTAGGAAGATAATTGGTTTTGCCCATGGATATGGCAAGCCCCAGTCCATTCATAAATTGGGCAGGATGAATGCTGGAAGCTTTCTACTAGACAGGACACATCCATTGATGCATTCTCTTTTCTAATGTCTACAACCACGGACACAGTGCGATACACAGACATAGCAACACTCGCCTTGTCAAAAGACTTGCTAGAAACAGTCCACTCCAAACCAAACAAACCGCCTTTCCTAGCTCTTCTCAGAACATGAGACCAAACCACAGACTCACACCCACACCCACAAAGCCACCTCCTTCCCCCAAGTAGGTCTGTGACTACCCGCAGTGTCCTCTGACAGGTGGGCCATACTATGTTCCCCCGGAATGGCCTGTCCTGTCTCAGATCTGGACTCCTTGGCCAATTCTGTGAAGTTATCAGGAGCCAGGGGTGAGCCACTACCTGCTTTCTCAGGAAAGACCCCCTTCAGAGCTTCCTTGGCAATTGGCCATCCTCACATTTGGGGGTACCAAGAAAGACTGACGCTGTCCTCGGTAAATCCAAACAAGTGAGCCCACTGGGACTGGCACTGGGACTGCCTCTGGGTGCCTGGCTTCCTGGATCCCAAGTTCAGAGAGTTCCATCACCAAGGAAGTGTGGTGAGGTCACTTCCTTCAGGAACTGAATGAGGTCACTGCCTTGGAAACCACTCTGTCCTAACTGTTGCTTCCAAGGGTCCCATGAGATGGAGGCTGCCCCTGCTTCCTGTGACACTTTCACAAGTTAGAATGGTATATCAACCATAGGCACCCAGGAAAAGCTCTCCACACAGGCCTGGTTTGGTCCATCTTGTCTACATTAAGAAGAGAGAGGCTCATTCAGACACATCTTTACATCCTGACCAGGTTGTTTGCCACAGAAGATGACTTCTGCTCTCTCAGGTCCTTCCTGGCTGCCTACATCTTCTCCAGGGATCATTTCTGCATGGACCTTTGAGGTTCTCAGCAGGTGGAAGATCCCCTACATTCCTGTATTGTAAGACCAACTCTGTCCCTGCTCTTCTGTAAAGTTAGATTGAGGGAAAAGTAAATGCTTGGGGTTAAGAACATGTTCGATTTGGGTTAGAAATCATTCTGCTGGATGAAGAATGGTATTGGGAACCTGTGATATTTATAATAATATAGAGGTGAAATATATGTATGAAATCAGAAATCTAAGTAAGATTTGAAGGCCAGAAGGGCATTGGGCCCTTGATTGAAATACTTAGCTTTGAATTACATTCTGTACAGTTGTCTCTGACAAATCCATATACAATGGCATAGGACCTTGTACCTTGGATGATTGAATGTAGAAGAGAAGATCCAGTCAAAAAGGGATAGTAGGTAGGATTAGGAAGATAGTCAGTAGGTTTAGGAAGAAGAGTGGGTATAATATTTGGACCAAAAGTTCTTTAGCAATAGGGTGTCTGTTAGAGAGTGAATGTAAATGTCAGCACATGTGAAGAGTCAGTCACAATGATGAACTGGGGAAGATATGTAGGAAAGCAGATATGAATATAGACATTAGGAAATCAGGAAAAGTATAAAGTGAGTGATAGGCTTTGACATTTTAAACAGGGTTGAGGTTGAATATATAATCTAAGGCAGAAACAAATGTGTAGTCACCAATAGGATTGACATTTGAGAGCATTAGGCAACCTGGACAAGGATGGTTTTAGTAATCCATGCTAACTTTCCAATTAGGCTTTGGTACAATCATAAGTGTGACCTTTGCATTTTGTGTCTAGAATATCACTGTGATAAAATATATATGTAGATCAGGTGACATGAGTATTTCTTCAACTATTTTTAGGAGCAATGTATTGAAGACGTATAAATTAGCATTCGGGGGTACAAATAGGTATACCCAGGGTCTATGAGTATAGAGATAATGCATGAATAGACCACACTGTGAATAAAGAATATAACTGGTTCCAATTTAAATAATGGATTGAATTGATATCTGAAAATATATAGGAAATCTTATATTGATACACGATCATTCATTCCAACCAGTTATACATCTAATGGTAATATTAGGGTGATGGTTTACCATAAGGGGTGTGTGAGTTTTGGTTCCAAAGTGATTATGGAAATCCAAAATAATATGCTTGGAAAGAAGTCTCATGAAAACACCAGTCAAGAAACATGGAGGAATACATGTGTTCTGAAGCAGGATTTGATGGAAAGTGAACCAAATGCCTAGAAATTTGTGAACATGAGGATGAAATATATATCCTATGATGTGCATCAACTGAAGAAATAGTAATGTGCCAGTGTTGAATAAAAATAAATGTCTAAATACACATCATGTCCCATAGGAGTCTACTTGCATTGATGTTAAACAGGGTCAGTTACTGAAGAAATGTTAGGACTTCTATTCACCATTCACTGAAGTTAGTTTTCAGTACTAGGAAACAAATACGTATTTCAGGTGGATGAATATTTCTGAGAATAATCTTGTGAAAAGTTGATTATAAATCCACATACATGAACATGAATTTAGGGAGTGTAAAATAAGACACATATATTTTATATTTTGAAAAATCTGGAGAGTGTGTGTGTGTATATATACATAGATATATATACACAAACACAAACACAGAGACATTAAGAAGTAAAAATATATATGCCAATTGAAATTCATCATGAAATATATATCATTTAAAGATCCAAAAATATTGATTTTACTGAACATGGATGTATGTATCATGTTGTTCAAGTAGGAAGCTCACCCATAGGTTGATTTTCAGTTCAAACAGCATTTAGGAGGAGTGATTTCTTCTCACAGATTGTATCTGCCAAGTCAGCCACCTCAAAAGAATGTAGCTGGGAAACTAGGTAGGATTCTGTATGTGCATGTAAAAAGACATGTGCTGAATAGGCTGCAAAGAAAGGGAGACAGGAATTCACATATTTGTTAAGTTTAAAAACACATGGAGATCTATTACATTGGACTAGATTCATAACATGTACCCTTTATAATTCAAAAGGCCTGTCCAACTACGCCTCATGCCTCCTCTGAACTGCTAGTATTTTTATTCTGTTTGGGTTATTTTTCTCTATCATATTATGATTCGTAGTCAGAGTCTAGTAGGGTATGGGTTAGTGTCAGGGATTCAGTTTTTGGAATGGAAAATAGGAAAATAAATCCAATGTTTATGCAAATATGTTCTACACAAAATCTTCCCACAATCATCCAGAAAATTGCCTTGACAATACCCTTGCCCCATGTAAGACGCAATTCGAGAAGAAGAGTTAGAAAATCATTGAATACATATGTGGAATGAAAAATGCTCAGGAGTTCACAACTTTGGAGGTGGTACAGGAGTTTCCAGAAGTAAGGGACAGGAGAAACACTCCACAAACATGGAGCTCTGCTGGCCTAAAGACTTCTTGAGAAACTGCCTCTGAGAATGGGCTTTTGAAATATATGTTGTTGTCAGGAGCTTTAGCTTCTTTTGTAGTGAGACCATCAAAGCTGGGTCTTCATCTATGTGACCTGGAGGATATGGTTTCTGATTTTCCAATGAACATGAGGCAAAGTGCTGAATTCTCTCTTTGTAGGTAAACTGTGGGCATTGGGGTCTAAGTGTCTCCCCGTGGGGACTCTGAAGCCATTTGGTCATCCTCCACTTTTCGTGGTGTTTCTTGCTGCTGCACTAGGAGTTTGGTATTTGCTTCACGAAATACAAGGAGTTTAACTGGGACACAGTGCTGGAGGGAGTTCTGTCACGTGTGGTGGGTCAGGGTCCTAGGAGAATGCACCAACCATGATTCTATCTTACAGAGCGTGGCCCCTTGACCATAGCAACCTGATTCTGAACATTGTTCTGAAACCTCTTCATATAACAAGATGCCTTTACATATAAGGGTCTGCTGGGTGCACCATGTCAGTCACAAGCCATTTGGAAGCCCATCGCAGATCCACATGGCCCCACCACAGATGTTTTATCACACACCTGCACACCACTGCTCTAGGCCCACTATTCAGCAGGCGCCACCATACTGGCATCTCTGTTCTTCATCATTTTCATGATACCAGTCAATCAAGGCACCTGTCTGGTACACTCATGATCAGCAACAGGACATCCAAAGGTTCTCCAGTGCCACCTGGTCATGGGAATTTCAAAGATTGCATGGTATTTATCTAGCCGTTTTTAAAGGATGAAGTTGGAGGCACTGTGGGTTTCCATTCATTCAGGAACCGTTAAATGGTGAGAAAGATCATTTCAATGAAATCTCTGGAGAACTCTAACAAACAAGGCTTCCCAAAGAGTGGCCAAAACGTCACATGAAACCAGGCCCACTGAGGTGTACAATGTGAGGTCCATGTGTGTTTTGACTCTCAACTATGGCTGCCAGGTCTTTAAGAATAAAATCATGTGATATCCTGGCTGAGATTCCCAGTGTTCTGTGGAAAGTCACCCTGGGCTTCGATCTCAGTTTCCAGATGGGGGCTCTCATGAGTGGCCTCGGAAAATCCCAACTCAATTCATGGCAATACTTCTCTGAGTTCAGTTCCAGAACTCAGTCTCCAAGGGAATCACACCAGAGTTCAAGCCCAGGCGGACCCAGTCCTCTCTTCCACTGCCACACAAATGACCACAATTCAAACCAAAACACTGCCAAAAGGCCCTCATCTTCTTCCATATAGACAATACTCATAACCTCTGGCTGGAGGTTTCCATGAGGGGCGCAGCCTAAGACAGTGTCCACAATAAGCTCCCTTGCCCATCATTTGCCTAATGTCAGGGTGGCCTGGACACCCTTCCTTTGAACCAGGAGTGATCAAATAGGCCTGCCTTTAATACTGCTCAGCTTCTCCGCTTGGAGGCCTGCTGATCTTGGGGTATAGATTCTTTGTGTGAATTGGAGTCATGAGAAAACCCAAGCACATAATGGCTAGCCTCTGAAGGGCTTTGAAAAACTCATTTGACCCAAAGGATCCCTATTCTCACTTGATGGAGTACAGGAAGCTTACAGAGGAAGGCAAGAGACTTCATCCACATTGACTGCTTTTTTGCCATATTGGCTATGGATGCACAAATGGGATCTTTCTTGAGATCCATCAGGTGCTGACAATCTAAGCCACAGCCTTACACAGGGCCAAGAGGCTGATTCAGACACATCCCTTTGCAAAGCAATTAAGCAAAGAGCCACAAGAGATGCCCGTTCGTTTGCATTTGAAAACTGTTTTCTTCAGGCTTCACAAAGGGGTGTCCTGAGGCAAAGACCTTGCTGACATCCAGGGAAACAGAACAATAGGTAAGCAAAAGGCCCAAAGCAGGGTTTCTCCACTGAGAGTTTAATGGGCCCACTGATATCTGAGTTTTCTGAGATGCTCACTATTCATTTTAGCTATCTAGTACATGGCAATGTCACCAAGCTTGGAGGTGGTAAATATCTTGGACACAAAACCATGAGCCTATTCTGAAGAGTGGCCAGAATTCAGGAAAAAACCAGAAATTTAGGAAGATAGTAGGTTTTGCCCATGGATAAGGCAAGCCCCAGTCCATTCATAAATTGGGCAGGATGAATGCTGGAAGCTTTCTACTAGACAGGACACATCCATTGATGCATTCTCTTTTCTAATGTCTACAACCACGGACACAGTGTGATACACAGACATAGCAACACTCGCCTTGTCAAAAGACTTGATAGAAACAGTCCACTCCAAACCAAACAAACTGCCTTTCCTAGCTCTTATCAGAACATGAGACCAAACCACAGACTCACACCCACACCTACAAAGCCACCACCTTTCCCCAAGTAGGTCTGTGACTACCCGCAGAGTCCTCTGACTGGTGGGCTATACTATGTTCCCCCGAAATGGCCTGTCCTGTCTCAGATCTGGACTCCTTGGCCAATTCTGTGAAGTTATCAGGAGCCAGGGGTGAGCCACTACCTGCTTTCTCATGAAAGACTCCCTTCAGAGCTTTCTTGGCAATTGGCCATCCTCACATCTGTAGGTACCAAGAAAGACTGACTCTGTCCTTGGTAAATCCAAACAAGTGAGCCCACTGGGACTGGCACTGGGACTGCCTCTGGGTGCCTGGCTTCCTGGATCCCAAGTTCAGAGAGTTCCATCACCAAGGAAGTGTGGTGAGGTCACTTCCTTCAGGAACTGAATGAGGTCACTGCCTTGGAAACCACTCTGTCCTAACTGTTGCTTCCAAGGGTCCCATGAGATGAAGGCTGCCCCTGCTTCCTGTGACACTTTCACAAGTTAGAATCGTATATCAACCATAGGCACCCAGGAAAAGCTCTCCACACAGGCCTGGTTTGGTCCATCTTGTCTACATTAAGGAGAGAGAGGCTCATTCAGACACATCTTGTCATCCTGACCAGGTTGTTTGCCACTGAAGATGACTTCTGCTCTCTCAGGTCCTTCCTGGCTACGTACATCTTCTCCAGGGATCATTTCTGCATGGACCTTTGAGGTTCTCAGCAGGTGGAAGATCCCCTACATTCCTGTATTGTAAGACCAACTCTGTCCCTGCTCTTCTGTAAAGTTAGATTGAGGGAAAAGTAAATGCTTGGGGTTAAGAACATGTTCGATTTGGGTTAGAAATCATTCTGCTGGATGAAGAATGGTATTGGGAACCTGTGATATTTATAATAATATAGAGGTGAAATATATGTATGAAAACAGAAATCTAAGTAAGATTTGAAGGCCAGAAGGGCATTGGGCCCTTGATTGAAATACTTAGCTTTGAATTACATTCTGTACAGATGTCTCTCACAAATCCATATACAATGGCATAGGACCTTGTACCTTGGATGATTGAATGTAGAAGAGAAGATCCAGTCAAAAAGGGATAGTAGGTAGGATTAGGAAGATAGTCAGTAGGTTTAGGAAGAAGAGTGGGTATAATATTTGGACCAAAAGTTCTTTAGCAATAGGGTGTCTGTTAGAGAGTGAATGTAAATGTCAGCACATGTGAAGAGTCAGTCACAATGATGAACTGGGGAAGATATGTAGGAAAGCAGATATGAATATAGACATTAGGAAATCAGGAAAAGTATAAAGTGAGTGATAGGATTTGACATTTTCAACAGGGTTGAGGTTGAATATATAATCTAAGGCAGAAACAAATGTGTAGTCACCAATAGGATTGACATTTGAGAGCATTAGGCAACCTGGACAAGGATGGTTTTAGTAATCCATGCTAACTTTCCAATTAGGCTTTGGTACAATCATAAGTGTGACCTTTGCATTTTGTGTCCAGAATATCACTGTGATAAAATATATATGTAGATCAGGTGACATGAGTATTTCTTCAACTATTTTTGGGAGCAATATATTGAAGACGTATAAATTAGCATTCGGGGGTACAAATAGGTATACCCAGGGTCTATGAGTATAGAGATAATGCATGAATAGACCACACTGTGAATAAAGAATATAACTGGTTCCAATTTAAATAATGGATTGAATTGATATCTGAAAATATATAGGAAATCTTATATTGATACAGGATCATTCATTCCAACCAGTTATACATCTAATGGTAATATTAGGGTGATGGTTTACCATGAGGGGTGTGTGAGTTTTGGTTCCAAAGTGATTAAGGAAATCCAAAATAATATGCTTGGAAAGAAGTCTCATGAAAAGACCAGTCAAGAAACATGGAGGAATACATGTGTTCTGCAGCAGGATTTGATGGAAAGTGAACCAAATGCCTAGAAATTTGTGAACATGAGGATGAAATATATATCCTATGATGTGCATCAACTGAAGAAATAGTAATGTGCCAGTGTTGAATAAAAATAAATGTCCAAATACACATCATGTCCCATAGGAGTCTACTTGCATTGATGTTAAACAGGGTCAGTTACTGAAGAAATGTTAGGACTTCTTTCACCATTCACTGAAGTTAGTTTTCAGTACTAGGAAACAAATACGTATTTCAGGTGGATGAATATTTCTGAGAATAATCTTGTGAGAAGTTGATTATAAATCCACATACATGAACATGAATTTAGGGAGTGTAAAATAAGACACATATATTTTATATTTTGAAAAATCTGGAGAGTGTGTGTGTGTATATATACATAGATATATATACACAAACACAAACACAGAGACATTAAGAAGTAAAAATATATATGCCAATTGAAATTCATCATGAAATATATATCATTTAAAGATCCAAAAATATTTATTTCACTGAACATGGATGTATGTATCATGTTGTTCAAGTAGGAAGCTCACCCATAGGTTGATTTTCAGTTCAAACAGCATTTAGGAGGAGTGATTTCTTCTCACAGATTGTATCTGCCAAGTCAGCCACCTCAAAAGAATGTAGCTGGGAAAACAGGTAGGATTCTGTATGTGCATGTAAAAAGACGTGTGCCAAATAAGCTGCAAAGAAAGGGAGACAGGAATTCACATATTTGTTAAGTTTAAAAACACATGGAGATCTATTACATTGGACTAGATTCATAACATGTACCCTTTATAATTCAAAAGGCCTGTCCAACTACGCATCATGCCTCCTCTGAACTGCTAGTATTTTTATTCTGTTTGGGTTATTTTTCTCTATCATATTATGATTAGTAGTCAGAGTCTAGTAGGGTATGGGTTAGTGTCAGGGATTAAGTTTTTGGAATGGAAAATAGGAAAATAAATCCAATGTTTATGCAAATATGTTCTCCACAAAATCTTCCCACAATCATCCAGAAAAATGCCTTGACAATACCCTTGCCCCATGTAAGACGCAATTCGAGAAGAAGAGTTAGAAAATCATTGAATACATATGTGGAATGAAAAATGCTCAGGAGTTCACAACTTTGGAGGTGGTAGAGGAGTTTCCAGAAGTAAGGGACAGGAGAAACACTCCACAAACATGGAGCTCTGCTGGCCTAAAGACTTCTTGAGAAACTGCCTCTGAGAATGGGCTTTTGAAATATATGTTGTTGTCAGGAGCTTTAGCTTCTTTTGTAGTGAGACCATCAAAGCTGGGTCTTCATCTATGTGACCTGGAGGATATGGTTTCTGATTTTCCAATGAACATGAGGCAGAAGTGCTGAATTCTCTCTTTGTAGGTAAACTGTGGGCATTGGGGGCTAAGTGTCTCCCCGTGGGGACTCTGAAGCCATTTGGTCATCCTCCACTTTTCGTGGTGTTTCTTGCTGCTGCACTAGGAGTTTGGTATTTGCTTCATGAAATACAAAGAGTTTAACTGGGACACAGTGCTGGAGGGAGTTCTGTCACGTGTGGTGGGTCAGGGTCCTAGGAGAATGCACCAACCATGATTCTATCTTACAGAGCGTGGCCCCTTGACCATAGCAACCTGATTCTGAACATTGTTCTGAAACCTCTTCATATAACAAGATGCCTTTACATATAAGGGTCTGCTGGGTGCACCATGTCAGTCAAAAGCCATTTGGAAGCCCATCGCAGATCCACATGGCCCCACCACAGATGTTTTATCACACACCTGCACACCACTGCTCTAGGCCCACTACTCAGCAGGACCCGCCATACTGGCATCTCTGTTCTTCATCATTTTCATGAAACCCGTCAATCAAGGCACCTGTCTGGTACACTCATGATCAGCAACAGGACATCCAAAGGTTCTCCAGTGCCACCTGGTCATGGGAATTTCAAAGATTGCATGGTATTTATGTAGCCGTTTTTAAAGGATGAAGTTGGAGGCACTGTGGGTTTCCATTCATTCAGGAACCATTAAAAGGTGAGAAAGATCATTTCAATGAAATCTCTGGAGAACTCTAACAAACAAGGCTTCCCAAAGAGTTGCCAAAACGTCACATGAAACCAGGCCCACTGAGGTGTACAATGTGAGGTCCATGTGTGTTTTGACTCTCAACTATGGCTGCCAGGTCTTTAAGAATAAAATCATGTGATATCCTGGCTGAGATTCCAAGTGTTCTGTGGAAAGTCACCCTGGGCTTCGATCTCAGTTTCCAGGGGGGGCTCTCATGAGTGGCCTCGGAAAATCCCAACTCAATTCATGGCAATACTTCTCTGAGTTCAGTTCCAGAACTCAGTCTCCAAGGGAATCACACCAGAGTTCAAGCCCAGGCGGACCCAGTCCTCTCTTCCACCACCACACAAATGACCACAATTGAAAACAAAACACTGCCAAAAGGCCCTCATCTTCTTCCATATAGACAATACTCATAACCTCTGGCTGGAGGTTTCCATGAGGGGCACAGCCTAAGACAGTGTCCACAATAAGCTCCCTTGCCCATCATTTGCCTAATGTCAGGGTGGCCTGGACACCCTTCCTTTGAACCAGGAGTGATCAAATAGACCTGCCTTTAATACTGCTCAGCTTCTCCGCTTGGAGGCCTGCTGATCTTGGGGTATAGATTCTTTGTGTGAATTGGAGTCATGAGAAAACCCAAGCACATAATGGCTAGCCTCTGCAGGGCTTTGAAAAACTCATTTGACCCAAAGGATCCCTATTCTCACTTGATGGAGGACAGGAAACTTACAGAGGAAGGCAAGAGACTTCATCCACATTGACTGCTTTTTTGCCATATTGGCTATGGATGCACATATGGGATCTTTCTTGAGATCCATCAGGTGCTGACAATCTAAGCCACAGCCTTACACAGGGCCAAGAGGCTGATTCAGACACATCCCTTTGCAAAGCAATTAAGCAAAGAGCCACAAGTGATGCCCGTTCGTTTGCATTTGAAAACTGTTTTCTTCAGGCTTCACAAAGGGGTGTCCTGAGGCAAAGACCTTGCTGACATCCAGGGAAACAGAACAATAGGTAAGCAAAAGGCCCAAAGCAGGGTTTCTCCACTGAGAACTTAATGGGCCCACTGATATCTGAGTGTTCTGAGATGCTCACTATTCATTTCAGCTATCTAGTACATGGCAATGTCACCAAGCTTGGAGGTGGTACATATCTTGGACACAAAACCATGAGCCTATTCTGAAGAGTGGCCCGAATTCAGGGAAAAACCAGAAATTTAGGAAGATAGTAGGTTTTGCTCATGGATAAGGCAAGCCCCAGTCCATTCATAAATTGGGCAGGATGAATGCTGGAAGCTTTCTACTAGACAGGACACATCCATTGATGCATTATCTTTTCTAATGTCTGCAACCACGGACACAGTGCGATACACAGACATAGCAACACTCGCCTTGTCAAAAGACTTGCTAGAAACAGTCCACTCCAAACCAAACAAACCGCCTTTCCTAGCTCTTCTCAGAACATAAGACCAAACCACAGACTCACACCCACACCCACAAAGCCACCTCCTTCCCCAAGTAGGTCTGTGACTACCCGCAGTGTCCTCTGACAGGTGGGCCATACTATGTTCCCCCGGAATGGCCTGTCCTGTCTCAGATCTGGACTCCTTGGCCAATTCTGTGAAGTTATCAGGAGCCAGGGGTGAGCCACTACCTGCTTTCTCAGGAAAGACCCCCTTCAGAGCTTTCTTGGCAATTGGCCATCCTCACATCTGTAGGTACCAAGAAAGACTGACTCTCTCCTTGGTAAATCCAAAGAAGTGAGCCCACTGGGACTGGCACTGGGACTGCCTCTGGGTGCCTGGCTTCCTGGATCCCAAGTTCAGAGAGTTCCATCACCAAGGAAGTGTGGTGAGGTCACTTCCTTCAGGAACTGAATGAGGTCACTGCCTTGGAAACCACTCTGTCCTAACTGTTGCTTCCAAGGGTCCCATGAGATGGAGGCTGCCCCTGCTTCCTGTGACACTTTCACAAGTTAGAATGGTATATCAACCATAGGCACCCAGGAAAAGCTCTCCACACAGGCCTGGTTTGGTCCATCTTGTCTACATTAAGAAGAGAGAGGCTCATTCAGACACATCTTTTCATCCTGACCAGGTTGTTTGCCACAGAAGATGACTTCTGCTCTCTCAGGTCCTTCCTGGCTGCCTACATCTTCTCCAGGGATCATTTCTGCATGGACCTTTGAGGTTCTCAGCAGGTGGAAGATCCCCTACATTCCTGTATTGTAAGACCAACTCTGTCCCTGCTCTTCTGTAAAGTTAGATTGAGAAAAAAGTAAATGCTTGGGGTTAAGAACATGTTCGATTTGGGTTAGAAATCATTCTGCTGGATGAAGAATGGTATTGGGAACCTGTGATATTTATAATAATATAGAGGTGAAATATATGTATGAAAACAGAAATCTAAGTAAGATTTCAAGGCCAGAAGGGCATTGGGCCCTTGATTGAAATACTTAGCTTTGAATTACATTCTGTACAGATGTCTCTCACAAATCCATATACAATGGCATAGGACCTTGTACCTTGGATGATTGAATGTAGAAGAGAAGATCCAGTCAAAAAGGGATAGTAGGTAGGATTAGGAAGATAGACAGTAGGTTTAGGAAGAAGAGTGGGTATAATATTTGGACCAAAAGTTCTTTAGCAATAGGGTGTCTGTTAGAGAGTGAATGTAAATGTCAGCACATGTGAAGAGTCAGTCACAATGATGAACTGGGGAAGATATGTAGGAAAGCAGATATGAATATAGACATTAGGAAATCAGGAAAAGTATAAAGTGAGTGATAGGATTTGACATTTTCAACAGGGTTGAGGTTGAATATATAATCTAAGGCAGAAACAAATGTGTAGTCACCAATAGGATTGACATTTGAGAGCATTAGGCAACCTGGACAAGGATGGTTTTAGTAATCCATGCTAACTTTCCAATTAGGCTTTGGTACAATCATAAGTGTGACCTTTGCATTTTGTGTCCAGAATATCACTGTGATAAAATATATATGTAGATCAGGTGACATGAGTATTTCTTCAACTATTTTTGGGAGCAATGTATTGAAGACGTATAAATTAGCATTCGGGGGTACAAATAGGTATACCCAGGGTCTATGAGTATAGAGATAATGCATGAATAGACCACACTGTGAATAAAGAATATAACTGGTTCCAATTTAAATAATGGATTGAATTGATATCTGAAAATATATAGGAAATCTTATATTGATACAGGATCATTCATTCCAACCAGTTATACATCTAATGGTAATATTAGGGTGATGGTTTACCATGAGGGGTGTGTGAGTTTTGGTTCCAAAGTGATTAAGGAAATCCAAAATAATATGCTTGGAAAGAAGTCTCATGAATAGACCAGTCAAGAAACATGGAGGAATACATGTGTTCTGAAGCAGGATTTGATGGAAAGTGAACCAAATGCCTAGAAATTTGTGAACATGAGGATGAAATATATATCCTATGATGTGCATCAACTGAAGAAATAGTAATGTGCCAGTGTTGAATAAAAATAAATGTCCAAATACACATCATGTCCCATAGAAGTCTACTTGCATTGATGTTAAACAGGGTCAGTTACTGAAGAAATGTTAGGACTTCTATTCACCATTCACAGAAGTTAGTTTTCAGTACTAGGAAACAAATACGTATTTCAGGTGGATGAATATTTCTGAGAATAATCTTGTGAAAAGTTGATTATAAATCCACATACATGAACATGAATTTAGGGAGTGTAAAATAAGACACATATATTTTATATTTTGAAAAATCTAGAGAGTGTGTGTGTGTATATATACATAGATATATATACACAAACACAAACACAGAGACATTAAGAAGTAAAAATATATATGCCAATTGAAATTCATCATGAAATATATATCATTTAAAGATCCAAAAATATTTATTTTACTGAACATGGATGTATGTATCATGTTGTTCAAGTAGGAAGCTCACACATAGGTTGATTTTCAGTTCAAACAGCATTTAGGAGGAGTGATTTCTTCTCACAGATTGCCAAGTCAGCCACCTCAAAAGAATGTAGCTGGGAAACCAGGTAGGATTCTATATGTGCATGTAAAAAGACATGTGCCGAATAGGCTGCAAAGAAAGGGAGACAGGAATTCACATATTTGTTAAGTTTAAAAGCACATAGAGATCTATTACATTGGACTAGATTCATAACATGTACCCTTTATAATTCAAAAGGCCTGTCCAACTACGCCTCATGCCTCCTCTGAACTGCTAGTATTTTTATTCTGTTTGGGTTATTTTTCCCTATCATATTATGATTCGTAGTCAGAGTCCAGTAGGGTATGGGTTAGTGTCAGGGATTCAGTTTTTGGAATGGAAAATAGGAAAATGAATCCAAGGTGTACGCAAATATGTTCTACACAAAATCTTCCCACAATCATCCAGAAAAATGCCTTGACAATACCCTTGCCCCATGTAAGACGCAATTCGAGAAGAAGAGTTAGAAAATCATTGAATACATATGTGGAATGAAAAATGCTCAGGAGTTCACAACTTTGGAGGTGGTAGAGGAGTTTCCAGAAGTAAGGGACAGGAGAAACACTCCACAAACATGGAGCTCTGCTGGCCTAAAGACGTCTTGAGAAACTGCCTCTGAGTATGGGCTTTTGAAATATATGTTGTTGTCAGGAGCTTTAGCTTCTTTTGTAGTGAGACCATCAAAGCTGGGTCTTCATCTATGTGACCTGGAGGATATGGTTTCTGATTTTCCAATGAACATGAGGCAGAAGTGCTGAATTCTCTCTTTGTAGGTAAACTGTGGCCATTGGGGGCTAAGTGTCTCCCCGTGGGGACTCTGAAGCCATTTGGTCATCCTCCACTTTTCGTGGTGTTTCTTGCTGCTGCACTAGGAGTTTGGTATTTGCTTCACGAAATACAAGGAGTTTAACTGGGACACAGTGCTGGAAGGAGTTCTGTCACGTGTGGTGGGTCATGATCCTAGGAGAATGCACCAACCATGATTCTATTTTACAGAGCGTGGCCCCTTGACCATAGCAACCTGATTCTGAACATTGTTCTGAAACCTCTTCATATAACAAATGCCTTTACATATAAGGGTCTGCTGGGTGCACCATGTCAGTCACAAGCCATATGGAAGCCCATCGCAGATCCACATATCCCCACCACAGATGTTTTATCACACAACTGCACACCACTGCTCCAGGCCCACTACTCTGCAGGCCCCACCATACTGGCATCTCTGTTCTTCATAATTTTCATGAAACCCGTCAATCAAGGCACCTGTCTGGTACACTCATGATCAGCAACAGGACATCCAAAGGTTTTCCAGTGCCACCTGGTCATGGGAATTTCAAAGATTGCATGGTATTTATCTAGCCGTTTTTAAAGGATGAAGTTGGAGGCACTGTGGGTTTCCATTCATTCAGGTATCATTAAATAAATGGTGAGAAAGATCATTTCAATGAAATCTCTGGAGAACTCTAACAAACAAGGCTTCCCACAGAGAGGCCAAAACGTCACATGAAACCAGGCCCACTGAGGTGTACAATGTGAGGTCCATGTGTGTTTTGACTCTCAACTATGGCTGCCAGGTCTTTAAGAATAAAATCATGTGATATCCTGGCTGAGATTCCCAGTGTTCTATGGAAAGTCACCCTGGGCTTCGATCTCAGTTTCCAGGGGGGGCTCTCATGAGTGGCCTCGGAAAATCCCAACTCAATTCATGGCAATACTTCTCTGAGTTCAGTTCCAGAACTCAGTCTCCAAGGGAATCACACCAGAGTTCAAGCCCAGGCGGACCCAGTCCTCTCTTCCACTGCCACACAAATGACCACAATTCAAACCAAAACACTGCCAAAAGGCCCTCATCTTCTTCCATATAGACAATACTCATAACCTCTGGCTGGAGGTTTCCATGAGGGGCGCAGCCTAAGACAGTGTCCACAATAAGCTCCCTTGCCCATCATTTGCCTAATGTCAGGGTGGCCTGGACACCCTTCCTTTGAACCAGGAGTGATCAAATAGGCCTGCCTTTAATACTGCTCAGCTTCTCCGCTTGGAGGCCTGCTGATCTTGGGGTATAGATTCTTTGTGTGAATTGGAGTCATGAGAAAACCCAAGCACATAATGGCTAGCCTCTGCAGGGCTTTGAAAAACTCATTTGACCCAAAGGATCCCTATTCTCACTTGATGGAGGACAGGAACCTTACAGAGGAAGGCAAGAGACTTCATCCACATTGACTGCTTTTTTGCCATATTGGCTATGGATGCACATATGGGATCTTTCTTGAGATCCATCAGGTGCTGACAATCTAAGCCACAGCCTTACACAGGGCCAAGAGGCTGATTCAGACACATCCCTTTGCAAAGCAATTAAGCAAAGAGCCACAAGTGATGACCGTTCGTTTGCATTTGAAAACTGTTTTCTTCAGGCTTCACAAAAAACTGTCCTGAGGCAAAGACCTTGCTGACATCCAGGGAAACAGAACAATAGGTAAGCAAAAGGCCCAAAGCAGGGTTTCTCCACTGAGACTTTAATGGGCCCACTGATATCTGAGTTTTCTGAGATGCTCACTATTCACTTCAGCTATCTAGTACATGGCAATGTCACCAAGCTTAAAGGTGGTACATATCTTGGACACAAAACCATGAGCCTATTCTGAAGAGGGGCCAGAATTCAGGAAAAAACCAGAAATTTAGGAAGATAGTAGGTTTTGCCCATGGATAAGGCAAGCCCCAGTCCATTCATAAATTGGGCAGGATGAATGCTGGAAGCTTTCTACTAGACAGGACACATCCATTGATGCATTCTCTTTTCTAATGTCTACAACCACGGACACAGTGCGATACACAGACATAGCAACACTCGCCTTGTCAAAAGACTTGCTAGAAACAGTCCACTCCAAACCAAACAAACTGCCTTTCCTAGTTTTTCTCAGAACATGAGACCAAACCACAGACTGAAACCCACACCCACAAAGCCACCTCCTACCCCCAAGTAGGTCTGTGACTACCCGCAGTGTCCTCTGACAGGTGGGCCATACTATGTTCCCCCGGAATGGCCTGTCCTGTCTCAGATCTGGACTCCTTGTCCAATTCTGTGAAGTTATCAGGAGCCAGGGGTCAGCCACTACCTGCTTTCTCAGGAAAGACCCCCTTCAGAGCTTTCTTGGCAATTGGCCATCCTCACATCTGTAGGTACCAAGAAAGACTGACTCTGTCCTCGGTAAATCCAAACATGTGAGCCCACTGGGACTGGCACTGGAACTGCCTCTGGGTGCCTGGCTTCCTGGATTTCAAGTTCAGAGAGTTCCATCACCAAGGAAGTGTGGTGAGGTCACTTCCTTCAGGAACTGAATGAGGTCACTGCCTTGGAAACCACTCTGTCCTAACTGTTGCTTCCAAGGGTCCCATGAGATGGAGGCTGCCCCTGCTTCCTGTGACACTTTCACAAGTTAGAATGGTATATCAACCATAGGCACCCAGGAAAAGCTCTCCAAGCAGGCCTGGTTTGGTCCATATTGTCTACATTAAGAAGAGAGAGGCTCATTCAGACACATCTTTTCATCCTGACCAGGTTGTTTGCCACAGAAGATGACTTCTGCTCTCTCAGGTCCTTCCTGGCAGCCTACATCTTCTCCAGGGATCATTTCTGCATGGACCTTTGAGGTTTTCAGCAGGTGGAAGATCCCCTACATTCCTGTATTGTAAGACCAAATCTGTCCCTGCTCTTCTGTAAAGTTAGATTGAGGGAAAAGTAAATGCTTGGGGTTAAGAACATGTTTGATTTGGGTTAGAAATCATTCTGCTGGATGAAGAATGGTATTGGGAACCTGTGATATTTATAATAATATAGAGGTGAAATATATGTATGAAAACAGAAATCTAAGTAAGATTTGAAGGCCAGAAGGGCATTGGGCCCTTGATTGAAATACTTAGCTTTGAATTACATTCTGTACAGATGTCTCTGACAAATCCATATACAATGGCATAGGACCTTGTACCTTGGATGATTGAATGTAGAAGAGAAGATCCAGTCAAAAAGGGATAGTAGTTAGGATTAGGAAGATAGTCAGTAGGTTTAGGAAGAAGAGTGGGTATAATATTTGGACCAAAAGTTCTTTAGCAATAGGGTGTCTGTTAGAGAGTGAATGTAAATGTCAGCACATGTGAAGAGTCAGTCACAATGATGAACTGGAGAAGATATGTAGGAAAGCAGATATGAATATAGACATTAGGAAGTCAGGAAAAGTATAAAGTGAGTGATAGGATTTGACATTTTCAACAGGGTTGAGGTTGAATATATAATCTAAGGCAGAAACAAATGTGTAGTCACCAATAGGATTGACATTTGAGAGCATTAGGCAACCTGGACAAGGATGGTTTTAGTAATCCATGCTAACTTTCCAATTAGGCTTTGGTACAATCATAAGTGTGACCTTTGCATTTTGTGTCCAGAATATCACTGTGATAAAATATATATGTAGATCAGGTGACATGAGTATTTCTTCAACTATTTTTGGGAGCAATGTATTGAAGATGTATAAATTAGCATTCGGGGGTACAAATAGGTATACCCAGGGTCTATGAGTATAGAGATAATGCATGAATAGACCACACTGTGAATAAAGAATATAACTGGTTCCAATTTAAATAATGGATTGAATTGATATCTGAAAATATATAGGAAATCTTATATTGATACAGGATCATTCATTCCAACCAGTTATACATCTAATGGTAATATTAGGGTGATGGTTTACCATGAGGGGTGTGTGAGTTTTGGTTCCAAAGTGATTATGGAAATCCGAAATAATATGCTTGGAAAGAAGTCTCATGAAAAGACCAGTCAAGAAACATGGAGGAATACATGTGTTCTGAAGCAGGATTTGATGGAAAGTGAACCAAATAACTAGAAATTTGAGAACATGAGCATGAAATATATATCCTATGATGTGCATCAAGTGAAGAAATAGTAATGTGCCAGTGTTGAATAAAAATAAATGTCTAAATACACATCATGTCCCATAGGAGTCTACTTGCATTGATGTTAAACAGGGTCAGTTACTGAAGAAATGTTAGGACTTCTATTCACCATTCACTGAAGTTAGTTTTCAGTACTAGGAAACAAATACGTATTTCAGGTGGATGAATATTTCTGAGAATAAGCTTGTGAAAAGTTGGTTATAAATCCACATACATGAACATGAATTTAGGGAGTGTAAAATAAGACACATATATTTTATATTTTGAAAAATCTGGAGACTGTGTGTGTGTATATATACATAGATATATATAAACAACACAAACACAGAGACATTAAGAAGTAAAAATATACATGCCAATTCAAATTCATCTTGAAATATATATCATTTAAAGATCCAAAAATATTTATTTTACTGAACATGGATGTATGTATCATGTTGTTCAAGTAGGAAGCTCACCCATAGGTTGATTTTCAGTTCAAACAGCATTTAGGAGGAGTGATTTCTTCTCACAGATTGTATCTGCCGAGTCAGCCTCCTCAAAAGAATGTAGCTGGGAAACTAGGTAGGATTCTGTATGTGCATGTAAAAAGACATGTGCTGAATAGGCTGCAAAGAAAGGGAGACAGGAATTCACATATTTGTTAAGTTTAAAAACACATGGAGATCTATTACATTGGACTAGATTCATAACATGTACCCTTTATAATTCAAAAGGCCTGTGCAACTACGCCTCATGCCTCCTTTGAACTGCTAGTATTTTTATTCTGTTTGGGTTATTATTCTCTATCATATTATGATTCGTAGTCAGAGTCTAGTAGGGTATGGGTTAGTGTCAGGGATTCAGTTTTTGGAATGGAAAATAGGAAAAAAAATCCAATATTTATGCAAATATGTTCTACACAAAATCTTCCCACAATCATCCAGAAAAATGCCTTGACAATACCCTTGCCCCATGTAAGACGCAATTCGAGAAGAAGAGTTAGAAAATCATTGAATACATATGTGGAATGAAAAATGCTCAGGAGTTCACAACTTTGGAGGTGGTAGAGGAGTTTCCAGAAGTAAGGGACAGGAGAAACACTCCACAAACATGGAGCTCTGCTGGCCTAAAGACTTCTTGAGAAACTGCCTCTGAGAATGGGCTTTTGAAATATATGTTGTTGTCAGGAGCTTTAGCTTCTTTTGTAGTGAGACCATCAAAGCTGGGTCTTCATCTATGTGACCTGGAGGATATGGTTTCTGATTTTCCAATGAACATGAGGCAGAAGTGCTGAGTTCTATCTTTGTAGGTAAACTGTGGCCATTGGGGGCTAAGTGTCTCCCCGTGGGGACTCTGAAGCCATTTGGTCATCCTCCACTTTTCGTGGTGTTTCTTGCTGCTGCACTAGGAGTTTGGTATTTGCTTCACGAAATACAAGGAGTTTAACTGGGACACAGTGCTGGAGGGAGTTCTGTCACATGTGGTGGGTCAGGGTCCTAGGAGAATGCACCAACCATGATTCTATCTTACAGAGCGTGGCCCCTTGACCATAGCAACCTGATTCTGAACATTGTTCTGAAACCTCTTCATATAACAAGATGCCTTTACATATAAGGGTCTGCTGGGTGCACCGTGTCAGTCACAAGCCATTTGGAAGCCCATCGCAGATCCACATGGCCCCACCACAGATGTTTTATCACACACCTGCACACCACTGCTCTAGGCCCACTACTCAGCAGGCCCCACCATACTGGCATCTCTGTTCTTCATCATTTTCATGAAACCCGTCAATCAAGGCACCTGTCTGGTACACTCATGATCAGCAACAGGACATCCAAAGGTTCTCCAGTGCCACCTGGTCATGGGAATTTCAAAGATTGCATGGTATTTATCTAGCCGTTTTTAAAGGATGAAGTTGGAGGCACTGTGGGTTTCCATTCATTCAGGAACCATTAAATGGTGAGAAAGATCATTTCAATGAAATCTCTGGAGAACTCTAACAAACAAGGCTTCCCAAAGAGTGGCCAAAACGTCACATGAAACCAGGCCCACTGAGGTGTACAATGTGAGGTCCATGTGTGTTTTGACTCTCAACTATGGCTGCCAGGTCTTTAAGAATAAAATCATGTGATATCCTGGCTGAGATTCCCAGTGTTCTGTGGAAAGTCACCCTGGGCTTCGATCTCAGTTTCCAGGGGGGGCTCTCATGAGTGGCCTCGGAAAATCCCAACTCAATTCATGGCAATACTTCTCTGAGTTCAGTTCCAGAACTCAGTCTCCAAGGGAATCACACCAGAGTTCAAGCCCAGGCGGACCCAGTCCTCTCTTCCACCGCCACACAAATGACCACAATTCAAACCAAAACACTGCCAAAAGGCCCTCATCTTCTTCCATATAGACAATACTCATAACCTCTGGCTGGAGGTTTCCATGAGGGGCGCAGCCTAAGACAGTGTCCACAATAAGCTCCCTTGCCCATCATTTGCCTAATGTCAGGGTGGCCTGGACACCCTTCCTTTGAACCAGGAGTGATCAAATAGGCCTGCCTTTAATACTGCTCAGCTTCTCCGCTTGGAGGCCTGCTGATCTTGGGGTATAGATTCTTTGTGTGAATTGGAGTCATGAGAAAACCCAAGCACATAATGGCTAGCCTCTGCAGGGCTTTGAAAAACTCATTTGACCCAAAGGATCCCTATTCTCACTTGATGGAGGACAGGAACCTTACAGAGGAAGGCAAGAGACTTCATCCACATTGACTGCTTTTTTGCCATATTGGCTATGGATGCACATATGGGATCTTTCTTGAGATCCATCAGGTGCTGACAATCTAAGCCACAGCCTTACACAGGGCCAAGAGGCTGATTCAGACACATCCCTTTGCAAAGCAATTAAGCAAAGAGCCACAAGTTATGCCCGTTTGTTTCCATTTGAAAACTGTTTTCTTCAGGCTTCACAAAGGGGTGTCCTGAGGCAAAGACCTTGCTGACATCCAGGGAAACAGAACAATAGGTAAGCAAAAGGCCCAAAGCAGGGTTTCTCCACTGAGAACTTAATGGGCCCACTGATATCTGAGTTTTCTGAGATGCTCACTATTCATTTCAGCTATCTAGTACATGGCAATGTCACCAAGCTTGGAGGTGGTGAATATCTTGGATACAAAACCATGAGCCTATTCTGAAGAGTGGCCAGAATTCAGGAAAAAACCAGAAATTTAGGAAGATAGTAGGTTTTGCCCATGGATAAGGCAAGCCCCAGTCCATTCATAAATTGGGCAGGATGAATGCTGGAAGCTTTCTACTAGACAGGACACATCCATTGATGCATTCTCTTTTCTAATGTCTACAAACACGGACACAGTGCGATACACACATAGCAACACTCGCCTTGTCAAAAGACTTGCTAGAAACAGTCCACTCTAAACCAAACAAACCGCCTTTCCTAGCTCTTCTCAGAACATGAGACCAAACCACAGACTCACACCCACACCCACAAAGCCACCTCCTTCCCCCAAGTAGGTCTGTGACTACCCGCAGTGTCCTCTGACAGGTGGGCCATACTATGTTCCCCCGGAATGGCCTGTCCTGTCTCAGATCTGGACTCCTTGTCCAATTCTGTGAAGTTATCAGGAGCCAGGGGTGAGCCACTACTTTCTTTCTCAGGAAAGACCCCCTTCAGAGCTTTCTTGGCAATTGGCCATCCTCACATCTGTAGGTACCAAGAAAGACTGACTGTGTCCTCGGTAAATCCAAACAAGTGAGCCCACTGGGACTGGCACTGGAACTGCCTCTGGGTGCCTGGCTTCCTGGATCCCAAGTTCAGAGAGTTCCATCACCAAGGAAGTGTGGTGAGGTCACTTCCTTTAGGAACTGAATGAGGTCACTGCCTTGGAAACCACTCTGTCCTAACTGTTGCTTCCAAGGGTCCCATGAGATGGAGGCTGCCCCCTGCTTCCTGTGACACTTTCACAAGTTAGAATGGTATATCAACCATAGGCACCCAGGAAAAGCTCTCCACACAGGCCTGGTTTGGTCCATCTTGTCTACATTAAGAAGAGAGAGGCTCATTCAGACACATCTTTTCATCCTGACCAGGTTGTTTGCCACAGAAGATGACTTCTGTTCTCTCAGGTCCTTCCTGGCTGCCTACATCTTCTCCAGGGATCATTTCTGCATGGACCTTTGAGGTTCTCAGCAGGTGGAAGATCCCCTACATTCCTGTATTGTAAGACCAACTCTGTCCCTGCTCTTCTGTAAAGTTAGATTGAGGGAAAAGTAAATGCTTGGGGTTAAGAACATGTTCGATTTGGGTTAGAAATCATTCTGCTGGATGAAGAATGGTATTGGGAACCTGTGATATTTATAATAATATAGAGGTGAAATATATGTATGAAAACAGAAATCTAAGTAAGATTTGAAGGCCAGAAGGGCATTGGGCCCTTGATTGAAATACTTAGCTTTGAATTACATTCTGTACAGATGTCTCTGACAAATCCATATACAATGGCATAGGACCTTGTACCTTGGATGATTGAATGTAGAAGAGAAGATCCAGTCAAAAAGGGATAGTAGGTAGGATTAGGAAGATAGTCAGTAGGTTTAGGAAGAAGAGTGGGTATAATATTTGGACCAAAAGTTCTTTAGCAATAGGGTGTCTGTTAGAGAGTGAATGTAAATGTCAGCACATGTGAAGAGTCAGTCACAATGATGAACTGGGGAAGATATGTAGGAAAGCAGATATGAATATAGACATTAGGAAATCAGGAAAAGTATAAAGTGAGTGATAGGATTTGACATTTTCAACAGGGTTGAGGTTGAATATATATCTAAGGCAGAAACAAATGTGTAGTCACCAATAGGATTGACATTTGAGAGCATTAGGCAACCTGGACAAGGATGGTTTTAGTAATCCATGCTAACTTTCCAATTAGGCTTTGGTACAATCATAAGTGTGACCTTTGCATTTTGTGTCCAGAATATCACTGTGATAAAATATATATGTAGATCAGGTGACATGAGTATTTCTTCAACTATTTTTGGGAGGAATGTATTGAAGACGTATAAATTAGCATTCGGGTGTACAAATAGGTATACCCAGGGTCTATGTGTATAGAGATAATGCATGAATAGACCACAATGTGAATAAAGAATATAACTGGTTCCAATTTAAATAATGGATTGAATTGATATCTGAAAATATATAGGAAATATTAAATTGATACAGGATCATTCATTCAAACCAGTTATACATCTAATGGTAATATTAGGGTGATGGTTTACCATGAGGGGTGTGTGAGTTTTGGTTCCAAAGTGATTATGGAAATCCAAAATAATATGCTTGGAAAGAAGTCTCATGAAAAGACCAGTCAAGAAACATGGAGGAATACATGTGTTCTGAAGCAGGATTTGATGGAAAGTGAACCAAATGCCTAGAAATTTGTGAACATGAGGATGAAATATATATCCTATGATGTGCATCAACTGAAGAAACAGTAATGTACCAGTGTTGAATAAAAATAAATGTCCAAATACACATCATGTCCCATAGGAGTCTACTTGCATTGATGTTACAAAGGGTCAGGTACTGAAGAAATGTTAGGATTTCTATTCACCATTCACTGAAGTTAGTTTTCAGTACTAGGAAACAAATACGTATTTCAGGTGGATGAATATTTCTGAGAATAATCTTGTGAAAAGTTGACTATAAATCCACATACATGAACATGAATTTAGGGAGTGTAAA
This sequence comes from Ictidomys tridecemlineatus, assembly GCF_052094955.1. Classification (NCBI taxonomy): domain Eukaryota; kingdom Metazoa; phylum Chordata; class Mammalia; order Rodentia; family Sciuridae; genus Ictidomys; species Ictidomys tridecemlineatus. The sequence continues at coordinate 69,485,652 of NC_135489.1, read as the reverse complement.
ATAAGACACATATATTTTATATTTTGAAAAATATGGTGAGTGTGTGTGTGTATATATATACATAGATATATATACAAAACCACAAACACAGAGACATTAAGAAGTAAAAATATATATGCCAATTGAAATTCATCATGAAATATATATCATTTAAAGATCCAAAAATATTTATTTTACTGAACATGGATGTATGTATCATGTTGTTCAAGTAGGAAGCTCACCCATAGGTTGATTTTCAGTTCAAACAGCATTTAGGAGGAGTGATTTCTTCTCACAGATTGTATCTCCCAAGTCAGCCACCTCAAAAGAATGTAGCTGGGAAACCAGGTAGGATTCTGTATGTGCATGTAAAAAGACATGTGCTGAATAGGCTGCAAAGAAAGGAAGACAGGAATTCAGATATTTGTTAAGTTTAAAAACACATGGAGTTCTATTACATTGGACTGGATTCATAACATGTACCCTTTATAATTCAAAAGGCCTGTCCAACTACGCCTCATGCCTCCTCTGTACTGCTAGTATTTTTATTCTGTTTGGGTTATTTTTCTCTATCATATTATGATTTGTAGTCAGAGTCTAGTAGGGTATGGGTTAGTGTCAGGGATTCAGTTTTTGGAATGGAAAATAAGTCCAATGTTTATGCAAATATGTTCTACACAAAATCTTCCCACAATCATCCAGAAAAATGCCTTGACAATACCCTTGCCCCATGTAAGACGCAATTCGAGAAGAAGAGTCAGAAAATCATTGAATACATATGTGGAATGAAAAATGCTCAGGAGTTCACAACTTTGGAGGTGGTAGAGGAGTTTCCAGATGTAAGGGACAGGATAAACACTCCACAAACATGGAGCTCTGCTTGCCTAAAGACTTCTTGAGAAACTGCCTCTGAGAATGGGCTTTTGAAATATATGTTGTTGTCAGGAGCTTTAGCTTCTTTTGTAGTGAGACCATCAAAGCTGGGTCTTCATCTATGTGACCTGGAGGATATGGTTTCTGATTTTCCAATGAACATGAGGCAGAAGTGCTGAATTCTCTCTTTGTAGGTAAACTGTGGCCATTGGGGGCTAAGTGTCTCCCCGTGGGGACTCTGAAGCCATTTGGTCATCCTCCACTTTTCGTGGTGTTTCTTGCTGCTGCACTAGGAGTTTGGTATTTGCTTCACGAAATACAAGGAGTTTAACTGGGACACAGTGCTGGAGGGAGTTCTGTCACGTGTGGTGGGTCAGGGTCCTAGGAGAATGCACCAACCATGATTCTATCTTACAGAGCGTGGCCCCTTGACCATGGCAACCTGATTCTGAACATTGTTCTGAAACCTCTTCATATAACAAGATGCCTTTACATATAAGGGTCTGCTGGGTGCACCATGTCAGTCACAAGCCATTTGGAAGCCCATCGCAGATCCACATGGCCCCACCACAGATGTTTTATCACACACCTGCACACCACTGCTCTAGGCCCACTACTCAGCAGGCCCCACCATACTGGCATCTCTGTTCTTCATCATTTTCATGAAACCCGTCAATCAAGGCACCTGTCTGGTACACTCATGATCAGCAACAGGACATCCAAAGGTTCTCCAGTGCCACCTGGTCATGGGAATTTCAAAGATTGCATGGTATTTATCTAGCCGTTTTTAAAGGATGAAGTTGGAGGCACTGTGGGTTTCCGTTCATTCAGGAACCATTAAATGATGAGAAAGATCATTTCAATGAAATCTCTGGATAACTCTAACAAACAAGGCTTCCCAAAGAGTGGCCAAAACGTCACATGAAACCAGGCCCACTGAGGTGTACAATGTGAGGTCCATGTGTGTTTTGACTCTCAACTATGGCTGCCAGGTCTTTAAGAATAAAATCATGTGATATCCTGGCTGAGATTCCCAGTGTTCTGTGGAAAGTCACCCTGGGCTTCGATCTCAGTTTCCAGGGGGGGGGCTCTCATGAGTGGCCTCGGAAAATCCCAACTCAATTCATGGCAATACTTCTCTGAGTTCAGTTCCAGAACTCAGTCTCCAAGGGAATCACACCAGAGTTCAAGCCCAGGCGGACCCAGTCCTCTCTTCCACCGCCACACAAATGACCACAATTCAAACCAAAACACTGCCAAAAGGCCCTCATCTTCTTCCACATAGACAATACTCATAACCTCTGGCTGGAGGTTTCCATGAGGGGCGCAGCCTAAGACAGTGTCCACAATAAGCTCCCTTGCCCATCATTTCCCTAATGTCAGGGTGGCCTGGACACCCTTCCTTTGAACCAGGAGTGATCAAATTGGCCTGCCTTTAATACTGCTCAGCTTCTCCGCTTGGAGGCCTGCTGATCTTGGGGTATAGATTCTTTGTGTGAATTGGAGTCATGAGAAAACCCAAGCACATAATGGCTAGCCTCTGCAGGGCTTTGAAAAACTCATTTGACCCAAAGGATCCCTATTCTCACTTGATGGAGGACAGGAACCTTACAGAGGAAGGCAAGAGACTTCATCCACATTGACTGCTTTTTTGCCATATTGGCTATGGATGCACATATGGGATCTTTCTTGAGATCCATCAGGTGCTGACAATCTAAGCCACAGCCTTACAGAGGAAGGCAAGAGACTTCATCCACATTGACTGCTTTTTTGCCATATTGGCTATGGATGCACATATGGGATCTTTCTTGAGATCCATCAGGTGCTGACAATCTAAGCCACAGCCTTACACAGGGCCAAGAGGCTGATTCAGATACATCCCTTTGCAAGGAATTAAGCAAAGAGCCACAAGTGATGCCCGTTCGTTTGCATTTGAAAACTGTTTTCTTCAGGCTTCACAAAGGGGTGTCCTGAGGCAAAGACCTTGCTGACATCCAGGGAAACAGAACAATAGGTAAGCAAAAGTCCCAAAGCAGGGTTTCTCCACTGAGAACTTAATGGGCCCACTGATATCTGAGTTTTCTGAGATGCTCACTATTCATTTCAGCTATCTAGTACATGGCAATGTCACCAAGCTTGGAGGTGGTACATATCTTGGACACAAAACCATGAGCCTATTCTGAAGAGTGGCCAGAATTCAGGAAAAAACCAGAAATTTAGGAAGATAGTAGGTTTTGCCCATGGATAAGGCAAGCCCCAGTCCATTCATAAATTGCGCAGGATGAATGCTGGAAGCTTTCTACTAGACAGGACACATCCATTGATGCATTCTCTTTTCTAATGTCTACAACCACGGACACAGTGCAATACACAGACATAGCAACACTCGCCTTGTCAAAAGACTTGCTAGAAACAGTCCACTCCAAACCAAACAAACCGCCTTTCCTAGCTCTTCTCAGAACATGAGACCAAACCACAGACTGAAACCCACACCCACAAAGCCACCTCCTTCCCCCAAGTAGGTCTGTGACTACCCACAGTGTCCTCTGACAGGTGGGCCATACTATGTTCACCGAAATGGCCTGTCCTGTCTCAGATCTGGACTCCTTGTCCAATTCTGTGAAGTTATCAGGAGCCAGGGGTGAGCCACTACCTGCTTTCTCAGGAAAGACCCCCTTCAGAGCTTTCTTGGCAATTGGCCATCCTCACATCTGTAGGTACCAAGAAAGACTGACTCTGTCCTCGGTAAATCCAAACAAGTGAGCCCACTGGGACTGGCACTGGAACTGCCTCTGGGTGCCTGGCTTCCTGGATCCCAAGTTCAGAGAGTTCCATCACCAAGGAAGTGTGGTGAGGTCACTTCCTTCAGGAACTGAATGAGGTCACTGCCTTGGAAACCACTCTGTTGCTTCCAAGGGTCCCATGAGATGGAGGCTGCCCCCTGCTTCCTGTGACACTTTCACAAGTTAGAATGGTATATCAACCATAGGCACCCAGGAAAAGCTCTCCACACAGGCCTGGTTTGGTCCATCTTGTCTACATTAAGAAGAGAGAGGCTCATTCAGACACATCTTTTCATCCTGACCAGGTTGTTTGCCACAGAAGATGACTTCTGCTCTCTCAGGTCCTTCCTGGCTGCCTACATCTTCTCCAGGGATCATTTCTGCATGGACCTTTGAGGTTCTCAGCAGGTGGAAGATCCCCTACATTCCTGTATTGTAAGACCAACTCTGTCCCTGCTCTTCTGTAAAGTTAGATTGAGGGAAAAGTAAATGCTTGGGGTTAAGAACATGTTCGATTTGGGTTAGAAATCATTCTGCTGGATGAAGAATGGTATTGGGAACCTGTGATATTTATAATAATATAGAGGTGAAATATATGTATGAAAACAGAAATCTAAGTAAGATTTGAAGGCCAGAAGGGCATTGGGCCCTTGATTGAAATACTTAGCTTTGAATTACATTCTGTACAGATGTCTCTGACAAATCCATATACAATGGCATAGGACCTTGTACCTTGGATGATTGAATGTAGAAGAGAAGATCCAGTCAAAAAGGGATAGTAGGTAGGATTAGGAAGATAGTCAGTAGGTTTAGGAAGAAGAGTGGGTATAATATTTGGACCAAAAGTTCTTTAGCAATAGGGTGTCTGTTAGAGAGTGAATGTAAATGTCAGCACATGTGAAGAGTCAGTCACAATGATGAACTGGGGAAGATATGTAGGAAAGCAGATATGAATATAGACATTAGGAAATCAGGAAAAGTATAAAGTGAGTGATAGGATTTGACATTTTCAACAGGGTTGAGGTTGAATATATAATCTAAGGCAGAAACAAATGTGTAGTCACCAATAGGATTGACATTTGAGAGCATTAGGCAACCTGGACAAGGATGGTTTTAGTAATCCATGCTAACTTTCCAATTAGGCTTTGGTACAATCATAAGTGTGACCTTTGCATTTTGTGTCCAGAATATCACTGTGATAAAATATATATGTAGATCAGGTGACATGAGTATTTCTTCAACTATTTTTGGGAGGAATGTATTGAAGACTTATAAATTAGCATTCGGGGGTACAAATAGGTATACCCAGGGTCTATGTGTATAGAGATAATGCATTAATAGACCACAATGTGAATAAAGAATATAACTGGTACCAATTTAAATAATGGATTGAATTGATATCTGAAAATATATAGGAAATATTAAATTGATACAGGATCATTCATTCAAACCAGTTATACATCTAATGGTAATATTAGGGTGATGGTTTACCATGAGGGGTGTGTGAGTTTTGGTTCCAAAGTGATTATGAAAATCCAAAATAATATGCTTGGAAAGAAGTCTCATGAAAAGACCAGGCAAGAAACATGGAGGAATACATGTGTTCTGAAGCAGGATTTGATGGAAAGTGAACCAAATGCCTAGAAATTTGTGAACATGAGGATGAAATATATATCCTATGATGTGCATCAACTGAAGAAACAGTAATGTACCAGTGTTGAATAAAAATAAATGTCCAAATACACATCATGTCCCATAGGAGTCTACTTGCATTGATGTTACAAAGGGTCAGTTACTGAAGAAATGTTAGGATTTCTATTCACCAATCACTGAGGTTAGTTTTCAGTACTAGGAAACAAATACGTATTTCAGGTGGATGAATATTTCTGAGAATAATCTTGTGAAAAGTTGACTATAAATCCACATACATGAACATGAATTTAGGGAGTGTAAAATAAGACACATATATTTTATATTTTGAAAAATATGGTGAGTGTGTGTGTGTATATATATACATAGATATATATACAAAACCACAAACACAGAGACATTAAGAAGTAAAAATATATATGCCAATTGAAATTCATCATGAAATATATATCATTTAAAGATCCAAAAATATTTATTTTACTGAACATGGATGTATGTATCATGTTGTTCAAGTAGGAAGCTCACCCATAGGTTGATTTTCAGTTCAAACAGCATTTAGGAGGAGTGATTTCTTCTCACAGATTGTATCTCCCAAGTCAGCCACCTCAAAAGAATGTAGCTGGGAAACCAGGTAGGATTCTGTATGTGCATGTAAAAAGACATGTGCTGAATAGGCTGCAAAGAAAGGAAGACAGGAATTCAGATATTTGTTAAGTTTAAAAACACATGGAGTTCTATTACATTGGACTGGATTCATAACATGTACCCTTTATAATTCAAAAGGCCTGTCCAACTACGCCTCATGCCTCCTCTGTACTGCTAGTATTTTTATTCTGTTTGGGTTATTTTTCTCTATCATATTATGATTCGTAGTCAGAGTCTAGTAGGGTATGGGTTAGTGTCAGGGATTCAGTTTTTGGAATGGAAAATAGGAAAATAAGTCCAAAGTTTATGCAAATATGTTCTACACAAAATCTTCCCACAATCATCCAGAAAAATGCCTTGACAATACCCTTGCCCCATGTAAGACGCAATTCGAGAAGAAGAGTCAGAAAATCATTGAATACATATGTGGAATGAAAAATGCTCAGGAGTTCACAACTTTGGAGGTGGTAGAGGAGTTTCCAGATGTAAGGGACAGGATAAACACTCCACAAACATGGAGCTCTGCTGGCCTAAAGACTTCTTGAGAAACTGCCTCTGAGAATGGGCTTTTGAAATATATGTTGTTGTCAGGAGCTTTAGCTTCTTTTGTAGTGAGACCATCAAAGCTGGGTATTCATCTATGTGACCTGGAGGATATGGTTTCTGATTTTCCAATGAACATGAGGCAGAAGTGCTGAATTCTCTCTTTGTAGGTAAACTGTGGCCATTGGGGGCTAAGTGTCTCCCCGTGGGGACTCTGAAGCCATTTGGTCATCCTCCACTTTTCGTGGTGTTTCTTGCTGCTGCACTAGGAGTTTGGTATTTGCTTCACGAAATACAAGGAGTTTAACTGGGACACAGTGCTGGAGGGAGTTCTGTCACGTGTGGTGGGTCAGGGTCCTAGGAGAATGCACCAACCATGATTGTATCTTACAGAGCGTGGCCCCTTGACCATGGCAACCTGATTCTGAACATTGTTCTGAAACCTCTTCATATAACAAGATGCCTTTACATATAAGGGTCTGCTGGGTGCACCATGTCAGTCACAAGCCATTTGGAAGCCCATCGCAGATCCACATGGCCCCACCACAGATGTTTTATCACACACCTGCACACCACTGCTCTAGGCCCACTACTCAGCAGGCCCCACCATACTGGCATCTCTGTTCTTCATCATTTTCATGAAACCCGTCAATCAAGGCACCTGTCTGGTACACTCATGATCAGCAACAGGACATCCAAAGGTTCTCCAGTGCCACCTGGTCATGGGAATTTCAAAGATTGCATGGTATTTATCTAGCCGTTTTTAAAGGATGAAGTTGGAGGCACTGTGGGTTTCCGTTCATTCAGGAACCATTAAATGGTGAGAAAGATCATTTCAATGAAATCTCTGGAGAACTCTAACAAACAAGGCTTCCCAAAGAGTGGCCAAAACGTCACATGAAACCAGGCCCACTGAGGTGTACAATGTGAGGTCCATGTGTGTTTTGACTCTCAACTATGGCTGCCAGGTCTTTAAGAATAAAATCATGTGATATCCTGGCTGAGATTCCCAGTGTTCTGTGGAAAGTCACCCTGGGCTTCGATCTCAGTTTCCAGGGGGGGGGGGGCTCTCATGAGTGGCCTCGGAAAATCCCAACTCAATTCATGGCAATACTTCTCTGAGTTCAGTTCCAGAACTCAGTCTCCAAGGGAATCACACCAGAGTTCAAGCCCAGGCGGACCCAGTCCTCTCTTCCACCGCCACACAAATGACCACAATTCAAACCAAAACACTGCCAAAAGGCCCTCATCTTCTTCCACATAGACAATACTCATAACCTCTGGCTGGAGGTTTCCATGAGGGGCGCAGCCTAAGACAGTGTCCACAATAAGCTCCCTTGCCCATCATTTCCCTAATGTCAGGGTGGCCTGGACACCCTTCCTTTGAACCAGGAGTGATCAAATTGGCCTGCCTTTAATACTGCTCAGCTTCTCCGCTTGGAGGCCTGCTGATCTTGGGGTATAGATTCTTTGTGTGAATTGGAGTCATGAGAAAACCCAAGCACATAATGGCTAGCCTCTGCAGGGCTTTGAAAAACTCATTTGACCCAAAGGATCCCTATTCTCACTTGATGGAGGACAGGAACCTTACAGAGGAAGGCAAGAGACTTCATCCACATTGACTGCTTTTTTGCCATATTGGCTATGGATGCACATATGGGATCTTTCTTGAGATCCATCAGGTGCTGACAATCTAAGCCACAGCCTTACAGAGGAAGGCAAGAGACTTCATCCACATTGACTGCTTTTTTGCCATATTGGCTATGGATGCACATATGGGATCTTTCTTGAGATCCATCAGGTGCTGACAATCTAAGCCACAGCCTTACACAGGGCCAAGAGGCTGATTCAGACACATCCCTTTGCAAGGAATTAAGCAAAGAGCCACAAGTGATGCCCGTTCGTTTGCATTTGAAAACTGTTTTCTTCAGGCTTCACAAAGGGGTGTCCTGAGGCAAAGACCTTGCTGACATCCAGGGAAACAGAACAATAGGTAAGCAAAAGTCCCAAAGCAGGGTTTCTCCACTGAGAACTTAATGGGCCCACTGATATCTGAGTTTTCTGAGATGCTCACTATTCATTTCAGCTATCTAGTACATGGCAATGTCACCAAGCTTGGAGGTGGTACATATCTTGGACACAAAACCATGAGCCTATTCTGAAGAGTGGCCAGAATTCAGGAAAAAACCAGAAATTTAGGAAGATAGTAGGTTTTGCCCATGGATAAGGCAAGCCCCAGTCCATTCATAAATTGCGCAGGATGAATGCTGGAAGCTTTCTACTAGACAGGACACATCCATTGATGCATTCTCTTTTCTAATGTCTACAACCACGGACACAGTGCGATACACAGACATAGCAACACTCGCCTTGTCAAAAGACTTGCTAGAAACAGTCCACTCCAAACCAAACAAACCGCCTTTCCTAGCTCTTCTCAGAACATGAGACCAAACCACAGACTGAAACCCACACCCACAAAGCCACCTCCTTCCCCCAAGTAGGTCTGTGACTACCCACAGTGTCCTCTGACAGGTGGGCCATACTATGTTCACCGAAATGGCCTGTCCTGTCTCAGATCTGGACTCCTTGTCCAATTCTGTGAAGTTATCAGGAGCCAGGGGTGAGCCACTACCTGCTTTCTCAGGAAAGACCCCCTTCAGAGCTTTCTTGGCAATTGGCCATCCTCACATCTGTAGGTACCAAGAAAGACTGACTCTGTCCTCGGTAAATCCAAACAAGTGAGCCCACTGGGACTGGCACTGGAACTGCCTCTGGGTGCCTGGCTTCCTGGATCCCAAGTTCAGAGAGTTCCATCACCAAGGAAGTGTGGTGAGGTCACTTCCTTCAGGAACTGAATGAGGTCACTGCCTTGGAAACCACTCTGTTGCTTCCAAGGGTCCCATGAGATGGAGGTTGCCCCCTGCTTCCTGTGACACTTTCACAAGTTAGAATGGTATATCAACCATAGGCACCCAGGAAAAGCTCTCCACACAGGCCTGGTTTGGTCCATCTTGTCTACATTAAGAAGAGAGAGGCTCATTCAGACACATCTTTTCATCCTGACCAGGTTGTTTGCCACAGAAGATGACTTCTGCTCTCTCAGGTCCTTGCTGGCTGCCTACATCTTCTCCAGGGATCATTTCTGCATGGACCTTTGAGGTTCTCAGCAGGTGGAAGATCCCCTACATTCCTGTATTGTAAGACCAACTCTGTCCCTGCTCTTCTGTAAAGTTAGATTGAGGGAAAAGTAAATGCTTGGGGTTAAGAACATGTTCGATTTGGGTTAGAAATCATTCTGCTGGATGAAGAATGGTACTGGGAACCTGTGATATTTATAATAATATAGAGGTGAAATATATGTATGAAAACAGAAATCTAAGTAAGATTTGAAGGCCAGAAGGGCATTGGGCCCTTGATTGAAATACTTAGCTTTGAATTACATTCTGTACAGATGTCTCTGACAAATCCATATACAATGGCATAGGACCTTGTACCTTGGATGATTGAATGTAGAAGAGAAGATCCAGTCAAAAAGGGATAGTAGGTAGGATTAGGAAGATAGTCAGTAGGTTTAGGAAGAAGAGTGGGTATAATATTTGGACCAAAAGTTCTTTAGCAATAGGGTGTCTGTTAGAGAGTGAATGTAAATGTCAGCACATGTGAAGAGTCAGTCACAATGATGAACTGGGGAAGATATGTAGGAAAGCAGATATAAATATAGACATTAGGAAATCAGGAAAAGTATAAAGTGAGTGATAGGATTTGACATTTTCAACAGGGTTGAGGTTGAATATATAATCTAAGGCAGAAACAAATGTGTAGTCACCAATAGGATTGACATTTGAGAGCATTAGGCAACCTGGACAAGGATGGTTTTAGTAATCCATGCTAACTTTCCAATTAGGCTTTGGTACAATCATAAGTGTGACCTTTGCATTTTGTGTCCAGAATATCACTGTGATAAAATATATATGTAGATCAGGTGACATGAGTATTTCTTCAACTATTTTTGGGAGGAATGTATTGAAGACGTATAAATTAGCATTCGGGGGTACAAATAGGTATACCCAGGGTCTATGTGTATAGAGATAATGCATTAATAGACCACAATGTGAATAAAGAATATAACTGGTTCCAATTTAAATAATGGATTGAATTGATATCTGAAAATATATAGGAAATATTAAATTGATACAGGATCATTCATTCAAACCAGTTATACATCTAATGGTAATATTAGGGTGATGGTTTACCATGAGGGGTGTGTGAGTTTTGGTTCCAAAGTGATTATGGAAATCCAAAATAATATGCTTGGAAAGAAGTCTCATGAAAAGACCAGGCAAGAAACATGGAGGAATACATGTGTTCTGAAGCAGGATTTGATGGAAAGTGAACCAAATGCCTAGAAATTTGTGAACATGAGGATGAAATATATATCCTATGATGTGCATCAACTGAAGAAACAGTAATGTACCAGTGTTGAATAAAAATAAATGTCCAAATACACATCATGTCCCATAGGAGTCTACTTGCATTGATGTTACAAAGGGTCAGTTACTGAAGAAATGTTAGGATTTCTATTCACCAATCACTGAGGTTAGTTTTCAGTACTAGGAAACAAATACGTATTTCAGGTGGATGAATATTTCTGAGAATAATCTTGTGAAAAGTTGACTATAAATCCACATACATGAACATGAATTTAGGGAGTGTAAAATAAGACACATATATTTTATATTTTGAAAAATATGGTGAGTGTGTGTGTGTATATATATACATAGATATATATACAAAACCACAAACACAGAGACATTAAGAAGTAAAAATATATATGCCAATTGAAATTCATCATGAAATATATATCATTTAAAGATCCAAAAATATTTATTTTACTGAACATGGATGTATGTATCATGTTGTTCAAGTAGGAAGCTCACCCATAGGTTGATTTTCAGTTCAAACAGCATTTAGGAGGAGTGATTTCTTCTCACAGATTGTATCTGCCAAGTCAGCCACCTCAAAAGAATGTAGCTGGGAAACCAGGTAGGATTCTGTATGTGCATGTAAAAAGACATGTGCTGAATAGGCTGCAAAGAAAGGAAGACAGGAATTCAGATATTTGTTAAGTTTAAAAACACATGGAGTTCTATTACATTGGACTGGATTCATAACATGTACCCTTTATAATTCAAAAGGCCTGTCCAACTACGCCTCATGCCTCCTCTGTACTGCTAGTATTTTTATTCTGTTTGGGTTATTTTTCTCTATCATATTATGATTCGTAGTCAGAGTCTAGTAGGGTATGGGTTAGTGTCAGGGATTCAGTTTTTGGAATGGAAAATAGGAAAATAAATCCAAAGTTTATGCAAATATGTTCTACACAAAATCTTCCCACAATCATCCAGAAAAATGCCTTGACAATACCCTTGCCCCATGTAAGACGCAATTCGAGAAGAAGAGTCAGAAAATCATTGAATACATATGTGGAATGAAAAATGCTCAGGAGTTCACAACTTTGGAAGTGGTAGAGGAGTTTCCAGATGTAAGGGACAGGATAAACACTCCACAAACATGGAGCTCTGCTTGCCTAAAGACTTCTTGAGAAACTGCCTCTGAGAATGGGCTTTTGAAATATATGTTGTTGTCAGGAGCTTTAGCTTCTTTTGTAGTGAGACCATCAAAGCTGGGTCTTCATCTATGTGACCTGGAGGATATGGTTTCTGATTTTCCAATGAACATGAGGCAGAAGTGCTGAATTCTCTCTTTGTAGGTAAACTGTGGCCATTGGGGGCTAAGTGTCTCCCCGTGGGGACTCTGAAGCCATTTGGTCATCCTCCACTTTTCGTGGTGTTTCTTGCTGCTGCACTAGGAGTTTGGTATTTGCTTCACGAAATACAAGGAGTTTAACTGGGACACAGTGCTGGAGGGAGTTCTGTCACGTGTGGTGGGTCAGGGTCCTAGGAGAATGCACCAACCATGATTGTATCTTACAGAGCGTGGCCCCTTGACCATGGCAACCTGATTCTGAACATTGTTCTGAAACCTCTTCATATAACAAGATGCCTTTACATATAAGGGTCTGCTGGGTGCACCATGTCAGTCACAAGCCATTTGGAAGCCCATCGCAGATCCACATGGCCCCACCACAGATGTTTTATCACACACCTGCACACCACTGCTCTAGGCCCACTACTCAGCAGGCCCCACCATACTGGCATCTCTGTTCTTCATCATTTTCATGAAACCCGTCAATCAAGGCACCTGTCTGGTACACTCATGATCAGCAACAGGACATCCAAAGGTTCTCCAGTGCCACCTGGTCATGGGAATTTCAAAGATTGCATGGTATTTATCTAGCCGTTTTTAAAGGATGAAGTTGGAGGCACTGTGGGTTTCCGTTCATTCAGGAACCATTAAATGGTGAGAAAGATCATTTCAATGAAATCTCTGGAGAACTCTAACAAACAAGGCTTCCCAAAGAGTGGCCAAAACGTCACATGAAACCAGGCCCACTGAGGTGTACAATGTGAGGTCCATGTGTGTTTTGACTCTCAACTATGGCTGCCAGGTCTTTAAGAATAAAATCATGTGATATCCTGGCTGAGATTCCCAGTGTTCTGTGGAAAGTCACCCTGGGCTTCGATCTCAGTTTCCAGGGGGGGCTCTCATGAGTGGCCTCGGAAAATCCCAACTCAATTCATGGCAATACTTCTCTGAGTTCAGTTCCAGAACTCAGTCTCCAAGGGAATCACACCAGAGTTGAAGCCCAGGCGGACCCAGTCCTCTCTTCCACCGCCACACAAATGACCACAATTCAAACCAAAACACTGCCAAAAGGCCCTCATCTTCTTCCACATAGACAATACTCATAACCTCTGGCTGGAGGTTTCCATGAGGGGCGCAGCCTAAGACAGTGTCCACAATAAGCTCCCTTGCCCATCATTTGCCTAATGTCAGGGTGGCCTGGACACCCTTCCTTTGAACCAGGAGTGATCAAATTGGCCTGCCTTTAATACTGCTCAGCTTCTCCGCTTGGAGGCCTGCTGATCTTGGGGTATAGATTCTTTGTGTGAATTGGAGTCATGAGAAAACCCAAGCACATAATGGCTAGCCTCTGCAGGGCTTTGAAAAACTCATTTGACCCAAAGGATCCCTATTCTCACTTGATGGAGGACAGGAACCTTACAGAGGAAGGCAAGAGACTTCATCCACATTGACTGCTTTTTTGCCATATTGGCTATGGATGCACATATGGGATCTTTCTTGAGATCCATCAGGTGCTGACAATCTAAGCCACAGCCTTACACAGGGCCAAGAGGCTGATTCAGACACATCCCTTTGCAAAGCAATTCAGCAAAGAGCCACAAGTGATGCCCGTTCGTTTGCATTTGAAAACTGTTTTCTTCAGGCTTCACAAAGGGGTGTCCTGAGGCAAAGACCTTGCTGACATCCAGGGAAACAGAACAATAGGTAAGCAAAATGCCCAAAGCAGTGTTTCTCCACTGAGAACTTAATGGGCCCACTGATATCTGAGTTTTCTGAGATGCTCACTATTCATTTCAGCTATCTAGTACATGGCAATGTCACCAAGCTTGGAGGTGGTACATATCTTGGACACAAAACCATGAGCCTATTCTGAAGAGGGGCCAGAATTCAGGAAAAAAACAGAAATTTAGGAAGATAGTAGGTTTTGCCCATGGATAAGGCAAGCCCCAGTCCATTCATAAATTGGGCAGGATGAATGCTGGAAGCTTTCTACTAGACAGGACACATCCATTGATGCATTCTCTTTTCTAATGTCTACAACCACGGACACAGTGCGATACACAGACATGGCAACACGCGCCTTGTCAAAAGACTTGCTAGAAACAGTCCACTCCAAACCAAACAAACTGCCTTTCCTAGATCTTCTCAGAACATGAGACCAAACCACACACTCACACCCACACCCACAAAGCCACCTCGTTTCCCCAAGTAGGTCTGTGACTACCCGCAGGGTACTCTGACTGGTGGGCCATACTATGTTTCTCCCGAAATGGCCTGTCCTGTCTCAGATCTGGACTCCTTGACCAATTCTGTGAAGTTATCAGGAGCCAGGGGTGAGCCACTACCTGCTTTCTCAGGAAAGACCCCCTTCAGAGCTTTCTTGGCAATTGGCCATCCTCACATCTGTAGGTACCAAGAAAGACTGACTCTGTCCTTGGTAAATCCAAACAAGTGAGCCCACTGGGACTGGCAATGGGACTGCCTCTGGGTGCCTGGCTTCCTGGATCCCAAGTTCAGAGAGTTCCATCACCAAGGAAGTGTGGTGAGGTCACTTTTTTCAGGAACTGAATGAGGTCACTGCCTTGGAAACCACTCTGTCCTAACTGTTGCTTCCAAGGGTCCCATGAGATGGAGGCTGCCCCTGATTCCTGTGACACTTTCACAAGTTAGAATGGTATATCAACCATAGGCACCCAGAAATAGCTCTCCACACAGGCCTGGTTTGGTCCATCTTGTCTACATTATGAAGAGAGAGGCTCAATCCGACACATCTTTTCATCCTGACCAGGTTGTTTGCCACAGAAGATGACTTCTGCTCTCTCAGGTCCTTCCTGGCTGCCTACATCTTCTCCAGGGATCATTTCTGCATGGACCTTTGAGGTTCTCAGCAGGTGGAAGATCCCCTACATTCCTGTATTGTAAGACCAACTCTGTCCCTGCTCTTTTGTAAAGTTAGATTGAGGGAAAAGTAAATGCTTGGGGTTAAGAACATGTTCGATTTGGGTTAGAAATCATTCTGCTGGATGAAGAATGGTATTGGGAACCTGTGATATTTATAATAATATAGAGGTGAAATATATGTATGAAAACAGAAATCTAAGTAAGATTTGAAGGCCAGAAGGGCATTGGGCCCTTGATTGAAATACTTAGCTTTGAATTACATTCTGTACAGATGTCTCTGACAAATCCATGTACAATAGCATAGGACCTTGTACCTTGGATGATTGAATGTAGAAGAGAAGATCCAGTCAAAAAGGGATAGTAGGTAGGATTAGGAAGATAGTCAGTAGGTTTAGGAAGAAGAGTGGGTATAATATTTGGACCAAAAGTTCTTTAGCAATAGGGTGTCTGTTAGAGAGTGAATGTAAATGTCAGCAAATGTGAAGAGTCAGTCACAATGATGAACTGGGGAAGATATGTAGGAAAGCAGATATGAATATAGACATTAGGAAATCAGGAAAAGTATAAAGTGAGTGATAGGATTTGACATTTTCAACAGGGTTGAGGTTGAATATATAATCTAAGGCAGAAACAAATGTGTAGTCACCAATAGGATTGACATTTGAGAGCATTAGGCAACCTGGACAAGGATGGTTTTAGTAATTCATGCTAACTTTAAAATTAGGCTTTGGTACAATCATAAGTGTGACCTTTGCATTTTGTGTCTAGAATATCACTGTGATAAAATATATATGTAGATCAGGTGACATGAGTATTTCTTCAACTATTTTGGGGAGCAATGTATTGAAGTCGTATAAATTAGCATTCGGGGGTACAAATACGTATACCCAGGGTCTATGAGTATAGAGATAATGCATGAATAGACCACACTGTGAATAAAGAATATAACTGGTTCCAATTTAAATAATGCATTGAATTGATATCTGAAAATATATAGGAAATCTTATATTGATACAGGATCATTCATTCCAACCAGTTATATATCTAATGGTAATATTAGGGTGATGGTTTACCATGAGGGGTGTGTGAGTTTTGGTTCCAAAGTGATTATGGAAATCCAAAATAATATGCTTGGAAAGAAGTCTCATGAGAAGACCAGTCAAGAAACATGGAGGAATACATGTATTCTGATGCAGGATTTGATGGAAAGTGAACCAAATGCCTAGAAATTTGTGAACATGAGGATGAAATATATATCCTATGATGTGCATCAACTGAAGAAATAGTAATGTGCCAGTGTTGAATAAAAATAAATGTCCAAATACACATCATGTCCCATAGGAGTCTACTTGCATTGATGTTAAAAAGGGTCAGTTACTGCAGAAATGTTAGGACTTCTATTCACCATTCACTGAAGTTAGTTTTCAGTACTAGGAAACAAATACGTATTTAAGGTGGATGAATATTTCTGAGAATAATCTTGTGAAAAGTTGATTATAAATCCACATACATGAACATGAATTTAGGGAGTGTAAAATAAGACACATATATTTTATATTTTGAAAAATCTGGAGAGTGTGTGTGTGTATATATACATAGATATATATACACAAACACAAACACAGAGACATTAAGAAGTAAAAATATATATGCCAATTGAAATTCATCATGAAATATATATCATTTAAAGATCCAAAAATATTTATTTCACTGAACATAGATGTATGTATTATGTTGTTCAAGTAGGAAGCTCACCCATAGGTTGATTTTCAGTTCAAACAGCATTTAGGAGTAGTGATTTCTTCTCACAGATTGTATCTGCCAAGTCAGCCACCTCAAAAAATGTAGCTGGGAAAACAGGTAGGATTCTGTATGTGCATGTAAAAAGACATGTGCCAAATAGGCTGCAAAGAAAGGGAGACAGGAATTCACATATTTGTTAAGTTTAAAAACACATGGAGATCTATTACATTGGACTAGATTCATAACATGTACCCTTTATAATTCAAAAGGCCTGTCCAACTACGCATCATGCCTCCTCTGAACTGCTAGTATTTTTATTCTGTTTGGGTTATTTTTCTCTATCATATTATGATTCGTAGTCAGAGTCTAGTAGGGTATGGGTTAGTGTCAGGGATTCAGTTTTTGGAATGGAAAATAGGAAAATAAATCCAATGTTTTTGCAAATATGTTCTCCACAAAATCTTCCCACAATCATCCAGAAAAATGCCTTGACAATACCCTTGCCCCATGTACGACGCAATTCGAGAAGAAGAGTTAGAAAATCATTGAATACATATGTGGAATGAAAAATGCTCAGGAGTTCACAACTTTGGAGGTGGTAGAGGAGTTTCCAGAAGTAAGGGACAGGAGAAACACTCCACAAACATGGAGCTCTGCTGGCCTAAAGACTTCTTGAGAAACTGCCTCTGAGAATGGGCTTTTGAAATATATGTTGTTGTCAGGAGCTTTAGCTTCTTTTGTAGTGAGACCATCAAAGCTGGGTCTTCATCTATGTGACCTGGAGGATATGGTTTCTGATTTTCCAATGAACATGAGGCAGAAGTGCTGAATTCTCTCTTTGTAGGTAAACTGTGGGCATTGGGGGCTAAGTGTCTCCCCGTGGGGACTCTGAAGCCATTTGGTCATCCTCCACTTTTCGTGGTGTTTCTTGCTGCTGCACTAGGAGTTTGGTATTTGCTTCACGAAATACAAGGAGTTTAACTGGGACACAGTGCTGGAGGGAGTTCTGTCACGTGTGGTGGGTCAGGGTCCTAGGAGAATGCACCAACCATGATTCTATCTTACAGAGCGTGGCCCCTTGACCATAGCAACCTGATTCTGAACATTGTTCTGAAACCTCTTCTTATAACAAGATGCCTTTACATATAAGGGTCTGCTGGGTGCACCATGTCAGTCACAAGCCATTTGGAAGCCCATCGCAGATCCACATGGCCCCACCACAGATGTTTTATCACACACCTGCACACCACTGCTCTAGGCCCACTACTCAGCAGGCCCCACCATACTGGCATCTCTGTTCTTCATCATTTTCATGAAACCCGTCAATCAAGGCACCTGTCTGGTACACTCATGATCAGCAACAGGACATCCAAAGGTTCTCCAGTGCCACCTGGTCATGGGAATTTCAAAGATTGCATGGTATTTATCTAGCCGTTTTTAAAGGATGAAGTTGGAGGCACTGTGGGTTTCCATTCATTCAGGAACCATTAAATGGTGAGAAAGATCATTTCAATGAAATCTCTGGAGAACTCTAACAAACAAGGCTTCCCAAAGAGTGGCCAAAACGTCACATGAAACCAGGCCCACTGAGGTGTACAATGTGAGGTCCATGTGTGTTTTGACTCTCAACTATGGCTGCCAGGTCTTTAAGAATAAAATCATGTGATATCCTGGATGAGATTCCCAGTGTTCTGTGGAAAGTCACCCTGGGCTTCGATCTCAGTTTCCAGGGGGGGGCTCTCATGAGTGGCCTCGGAAAATCCCAACTCAATTCATGGCAATACTTCTCTGAGTTCAGTTCCAGAACTCAGTCTCCAAGGGAATCACACCAGAGTTCAAGCCCAGGCGGACCCAGTCCTCTCTTCCACCGCCACACAAATGACCACAATTCAAACCAAAACACTGCCAAAAGGCCCTCATCTTCTTCCACATAGACAATACTCATAACCTCTGGCTGGAGGTTTCCATGAGGGGCGCAGCCTAAGACAGTGTCCACAATAAGCTCCCTTGCCCATCATTTGCCTAATGTCAGGGTGGCCTGGACACCCTTCCTTTGAACCAGGAGTGATCAAATTGGCCTGCCTTTAATACTGCTCAGCTTCTCCACTTGGAGGCCTGCTGATCTTGGGGTATAGATTCTTTGTGTGAATTGGAGTCATGAGAAAACCCAAGCACATAATGGCTAGCCTCTGCAGGGCTTTGAAAAACTCATTTGACCCAAAGCATCCCTATTCTCACTTGATGGAGGACAGGAACCTTACAGAGGAAGGCAAGAGACTTCATCCACATTGACTGCTTTTTTGCCATATTGGCTATGGATGCACATATGGGATCTTTCTTGAGATCCATCAGGTGCTGACAATCTAAGCCACAGCCTTACAGAGGAAGGCAAGAGACTTCATCCACATTGACTGCTTTTTTGCCATATTGGCTATGGATGCACATATGGGATCTTTCTTGAGATCCATCAGGTGCTGACAATCTAAGCCACAGCCTTACACAGGGCCAAGAGGCTGATTCAGACACATCCCTTTGCAAGGAATTAAGCAAAGAGCCACAAGTGATGCCAGTTCGTTTGCATTTGAAAACTGTTTTCTTCAGGCTTCACAAAGGGGTGTCCTGAGGCAAAGACCTTGCTGACATCCAGGGAAACAGAACAATAGGTAAGCAAAAGGCCCAAAGCAGGTTTTCTCCACTGAGACTTTAATGGGCCCACTGATATCTGAGTTTTCTGAGATGCTCACTATTCACTTCAGCTATCTAGTACATGGCAATGTCACCAAGCTTAAAGGTGGTACATATCTTGGACACAAAACCATGAGCCTATTCTGAAGAGGGGCCAGAATTCAGGAAAAAAACAGAAATTTAGGAAGATAGTAGGTTTTGCCCATGGATAAGGCAAGCCCCAGTCCATTCATAAATTGGGCAGGATGAATGCTGGAAGCTTTCTACTAGACAGGACACATCCATTGATGCATTCTCTTTTCTAATGTCTACAACCACGGACACAGTGAGATACACAGACATAGCAACACTCGCCTTGTCAAAAGACTTGCTAGAAACAGTCCACTCCAAACCAAACAAACCGCCTTTCCTAGCTCTTCTCAGAACATGAGACCAAACCACAGACTCACACCCACACCCTCAAAGCCACCTCCTTCCCCCAAGTAGGTCTGTGACTACCCGCAGTGTCCTCTGACAGGTGGGCCATACTATGTTCCCCCGAAATGGCCTGTCCTGTCTCAGATCTGGACTCCTTGGACTATTCTGTTAAGTTATCAGGAGCCAGGGGTGAGCCACTACCTGCTTTCTCAGGAAAGACCCCCTTCAGAGCTTCCTTGGCAATTGGCCATCCTCACATCTGTAGGTACCAAGAAAGACTGACTCTGTCCTCGGTAAATCCAAACAAGTGAGCCCACTGGGACTGGTACTGGGACTGCCTCTGGGTGCCTGGCTTCCTGGATCCCAAGTTCAGAGAGTTCCATCACCAAGGAAGTGTGGTGAGGTCACTTCCTTCAGGAACTGAATGAGGTCACTGCCTTGGAAAACACTCTGTCCTAACTGTTGCTTCCAAGGGTCCCATGAGATGGAGGCTACCCCTGCTTCCTGTGACACTTTCACAAGTTAGAATGGTATATCAGCCATAGGCACCCAGGAAAATCTCTCCACACAGGCCTGGTTTGGTCCATCTTGTCTATATTAAGAAGAGAGAGGCTCATTCAGACACATCTTTTCATCCTGACCAGGTTGTTTGCCACAGAAGATGACTTCTGCTCTCTCAGGTCCTTCCTGGCTGCCTACATCTTCTCCAGGGATCATTTCTGCATGGACCTTTGAGGTTCTAAGCAGGTGGAAGATCCCCTACATTCCTGTATTGTAAGACCAACTCTGTCCCTGCTCTTCTGTAAAGTTAGATTGAGGGAAAAGTAAATGCTTGGGGTTAAGAACATGTTCGATTTGGGTTAGAAATCATTCTGCTGGATGAAGAATGGTATTGGGAACCTGTGATATTTATAATAATATAGAGGTGAAATATATGTATGAAAACAGAAATCTAAGTAAGATTTGAAGGCCAGAAGGGCATTGGGCCCTTGATTGAAATACTTAGCTTTGAATTACATTCTGTACAGATGTCTCTGACAAATCCATATACAATGGCATAGGACCTTGTACCTTGGATGATTGAATGTAGAAGAGAATATCCAGTCAAAAAAGGATAGGAGGTAGGATTAGGAAGATAGTCAGTAGGTTTAGGAAGCAGAGTGGGTATAATATTTGGACCAAAAGTTCTTTAGCAATAGGGTGTCTGTTAGAGAGTGAATGTAAATGTCAGCACATGTGAAGAGTCAGTCACAATGATGAACTGGGGAAGATATGTAAGAAAGCAGATATGAATATAGACATTAGGAAATCAGGAAAAGTATAAAGTGAGTGATAGGATTTGACATTTTCAACAGGGTTGAGGTTGAATATATAATCTAAGGCAGAAACAAATGTGTAGTCACCAATAGGATTGACATTTGAGAGCATTAGGCAACCTGGACAAGGATGGTTTTAGTAATCCATGCTAAATTTCCAATTAGGGTTTGGTACAATCATAAGTGTGACCTTTGCATTTTGTGTCCAGAATATCACTGTGATAAAATATATATGTAGATCAGGTGACATGAGTATTTCTTCAACTATTTTTGGGAGCAATGTATTGAAGACGTATAAATTAGCATTCGGGGGTACAAATAGGTATACCCAGGGTCTATGAGTATAGAGATAATGCATGAATAGACCACACTGTGAATAAAGAATATAACTGGTTCCAATTTAAATAATGGATTGAATTGATATCTGAAAATATATAGGAAATCTTATATTGATACAGGATCATTCATTCCAACCAGTTATACATCTAATGGTAATATTAGTGTGATGGTTTACCATGAGGGGTGTGTGAGTTTTGGTTCCAAAGTGATTAAGGAAATCCAACATAATATGCTTGGAAAGAAGTCTCATGAAAAGACCAGTCAAGAAACATGGAGGAATACATGTGTTCTCAAGCAGGATTTGATTGAAAGTGAACCAAATGCCTAGAAATTTGTGAACATGAGGATGAAATATATATCCTATGATGTGCATCAACTGAAGAAATAGTAATCTGCCAGCGTTGAATAAAAATAAATGTCCAAATACACATCATGTCCCATAGGAGTCTACTTGCATTGATGTTAAAAAGGGTCAGTTACTGAAGAAATGTTAGGATTTCTATTCACCATTCACTGAAGTTAGTTTTCAGTACTAGGAAACAAATACGTATTTCAGGTGGATGAATATTTCTGAGAATAATCTTGTGAAAAGTTGATTATAAATCCACATACATGAACATGAATTTAGGGAGTGTAAAATAAGACACATATATTTTATATTTTGAAAAATCTGGAGAGTGTGTGTGTGTATATATACATAGATATATATACACAAACACAAACACAGAGACATTAAGAAGTAAAAATATATATGCCAATTGAAATTCATCATGAAATATATATCATTTAAAGATCCAAAAATATTTATTTTAATGAACATGGATGTATGTATCATGTTGTTCAAGTAGGAAGCTCACCCATAGATTGATTTTCAGTTCAAACAGCATTTAGGAGGAGTGATTTCTTCTCACAGATTGTATCTCCCAAGTCAGCCACCTCAAAAGAATGTAGCTGGGAAACCAGGTAGGATTCTGTATGTGCATGTAAAAAGACATGTGCCGAATAGGCTGCAAAGAAAGGGAGACAGGAATTCACATATTTGTTAAGTTTAAAAACACATGGAGATCTATTACATTGGACTAGATTCATAACATGTACCCTTTATAATTCAAAAGGCCTGTCCAACTACGCCTCACGCCTCCTCTGAACTGCTAGTATTTTTATTCTGTTTGGGTTATTTTTCTCTATCATATTATGATTCGTAGTCAGAGTCTAGTAGGGTATGGGTTAGTGTCAGGGATTCAGTTTTTGGAATGGAAAATAGGAAAATAAATCCAATGTTTATGCAAATATGTTCTCCACAAAATCTTCCCACCATCATCCAGAAAAATGCCTTGACAATACCCTTGCCCCATGTAAGACGCAATTCGAGAAGAAGAGTTAGAAAATCATTTAATACATATGTGGAATGAAAAATGCTCAGGAATTCACAACTTTGGAGTTGGTAGAGGAGTTTCCAGAAGTAAGGGACAGGAGAAACACTCCACAAACATGGAGCTCTTTTTGTAGTGAGACCATCAAAGCTGGGTCTTCATCTATGTGACCTGGAGGATATGGTTTCTGATTTTCCAAAGAACATGAGGCAGAAGTGCTGAATTCTCTCTTTGTAGGTAAACTGTGGCCATTGGGGGCTAAGTGTCTCCCCGTGGGGACTCTGAAGCCATTTGGTCATCCTCCACTTTTCGTGGTGTTTCTTGCTGCTGCACTAGGAGTTTGGTATTTGCTTCCCGAAATACAAGGAGTTTAACTGGGACACAGTGCTGGAGGGAGTTCTGTCACGTGTGGTGGGTCAGGGTCCTAGGAGAATGCACCAACCATGATTCTATCTTACAGAGCGTGGCCCCTTGACCATAGCAACCTGATTCTGAACATTGTTCTGAAACCTCTTCATATAACAAGATGCCTTTACATATAAGGGTCTGCTGGAAGCACCATGTCAGTCACAAGCCATTTGGAAGCCCATTGCAGATCCACATGGCCCCACCACACATGTTTTATCACACACCTGCACACCACTGCTCTAGGCCCACTACTCAGCAGGCCCCACCATACTGGCATCTCTGTTCTTCATCATTTTCATGAAACCCGTCAATCAAGGCACCTGTCTGGTACACTCATGATCAGCAACAGGACATCCAAAGGTTCTCCAGTGCCACCTGGTCACGGGAATTTCAAAGATTGCATGGTATTTATCTAGCCGTTTTTAAAGGATGAAGTTGGAGGCACTGTGGGTTTCCATTCATTCAGGAACCATTAAATGGTGAGAAAGATCATTTCAATGAAATCTCTGGAGAACTCTAACAAACAAGGCTTCCCAAAGAGTGGCCCAAACGTCACATGAAACCAGGCCCACTGAGGTGTACAATGTGAGGTCCATGTGTGTTTTGACTCTCAACTATGGCTGCCAGGTCTTTAAGAATAAAATCATGTGATATCCTGGCTGAGATTCCCAGTGTTCTGTGGAAAGTCACCCTGGGCTTCGATCTCAGTTTCCAGGGGGGGCTCTCATGAGTGGCCTCGGAAAATCCCAACTCAATTCATGGCAATACTTCTCTGAGTTCAGTTCCAGAACTCAGTCTCCAAGGGAATCACACCAGAGTTCAAGCCCAGGCGGACCCAGTCCTCTCTTCCACCGCCACACAAATGACCACAATTCAAACCAAAACACTGCCAAAAGGCCCTCATCTTCTTCCATATAGACAATACTCATAACATCTGGCTGGAGGTTTCCATGAGGGGCACAGCCTAAGACAGTGTCCACAATAAGCTCCCTTGCCCATCATTTGCCTAATGTCAGGGTGGCCTGGACACCCTTCCTTTGAACCAGGAGTGATCAAATAGGCCTGCCTTTAATACTGCTCAGCTTCTCCGCTTGGAGGCCTGCTGATCTTGTGGTATAGATTCTTTGTGTGAATTGGAGTCATGAGAAAACCCAAGCACATAATGGCTAGCCTCTGCAGGGCTTTGAAAAACTCATTTGACCCAAAGGATCCCTATTCTCACTTGATGGAGGACAGGAACCTTACAGAGGAAGGCAAGAGACTTCATCCACATTGACTGCTTTTTTGCCATATTGGCTAAGGATGCACATATGGGATCTTTCTTGAGATCCATCAGGTGCTGACAATCTAAGCCACAGCCTTACACAGGGCCAAGAGGCTGATTCAGACACATCCCTTTGCAAAGCAATTAAGCAAAGAGCCACAAGTGATGCCCGTTCGTTTGCATTTGAAAACTGTTTTCTTCAGGCTTCACAAAGGGGTGTCCTGAGGCAAAGACCTTGCTGACATCCAGGGAAACAGAACAATAGGTAAGCAAAAGGCCCAAAGCAGGGTTTCTCCACTGAGAACTTAATGGGCCCACTGATATCTGAGTTTTCTGAGATGCTCACTATTCATTTCAGCTATCTAGTACATGGCAATGTCACCAAGCTTGGAGGTGGTACATATCTTGGACACAAAACCATGTGCCTATTCTGAAGAGTGGACAGAATTCAGGAAAAAAACAGAAATTTAGGAAGATAGTAGGTTTTGCCCATGGATAAGGCAAGCCCCAGTCCATTCATAAATTGGGCAGGATGAATGCTGGAAGCTTTCTACTAGACAGGACACATCCATTGATGCATTCTCTTTTCTAATGTCTACAACCACGGACACAGTGCGATACACAGACATAGCAACACTCGCCTTGTCAAAAGACTTGCTAGAAACAGTCCACTCCAAACCAAACAAACCGCCTTTCCTAGCTCTTCTCAGAACATGAGACCAAACCACAGACTCACACCCACACCCTCAAAGCCACCTCCTTCCCCCAAGTAGGTCTGTGACTACCCGCAGTGTCCTCTGACAGGTGGGCCATACTATGTTCCCCCGAAATGGCCTGTCCTGTCTCAGATCTGGACTCCTTGGACTATTCTGTTAAGTTATCAGGAGCCAGGGGTGAGCCACTACCTGCTTTCTCAGGAAAGACCCCCTTCAGAGCTTCCTTGGCAATTGGCCATCCTCACATCTGTAGGTACCAAGAAAGACTGACTCTGTCCTCGGTAAATCCAAACAAGTGAGCCCACTGGGACTGGTACTGGGACTGCCTCTGGGTGCCTGGCTTCCTGGATCCCAAGTTCAGAGAGTTCCATCACCAAGGAAGTGTGGTGAGGTCACTTCCTTCAGGAACTGAATGAGGTCACTGCCTTGGAAAACACTCTGTCCTAACTGTTGCTTCCAAGGGTCCCATGAGATGGAGGCTGCCCCTGCTTCCTGTGACACTTTCACAAGTTAGAATGGTATATCAGCCATAGGCACCCAGGAAAATCTCTCCACACAGGCCTGGTTTGGTCCATCTTGTCTACATTAAGAAGAGAGACGCTCATTCAGACACATCTTTTCATCCTGACCAGGTTGTTTGCCACAGAAGATGACTTCTGCTCTCTCAGGTCCTTCCTGGCTGCCTACATCTTCTCCAGGGATCATTTCTGCATGGACCTTTGAGGTTCTAAGCAGGTGGAAGATCCCCTACATTCCTGTATTGTAAGACCAACTCTGTCCCTGCTCTTCTGTAAAGTTAGATTGAGGGAAAAGTAAATGCTTGGGGTTAAGAACATGTTCGATTTGGGTTAGAAATCATTCTGCTGGATGAAGAATGGTATTGGGAACCTGTGATATTTATAATAATATAGAGGTGAAATATATGTATGAAAACAGAAATCTAAGTAAGATTTGAAGGCCAGAAGGGCATTGGGCACTTGATTGAAATACTTAGCTTTGAATTACATTCTGTACAGATGTCTCTGACAAATCCATATACAATGGCATAGGACCTTGTACCTTGGATGATTGAATGTAGAAGAGAAGATCCAGTCAAAAAAGGATAGGAGGTAGGATTAGGAAGATAGTCAGTAGGTTTAGGAAGCAGAGTGGGTATAATATTTGGACCAAAAGTTCTTTAGCAATAGGGTGTCTGTTAGAGAGTGAATGTAAATGTCAGCACATGTGAAGAGTCAGTCACAATGATGAACTGGGGAAGATATGTAAGAAAGCAGATATGAATATAGACATTAGGAAATCAGGAAAAGTATAAAGTGAGTGATAGGATTTGACATTTTCAACAGGGTTGAGGTTGAATATATAATCTAAGGCAGAAACAAATGTGTAGTCACCAATAGGATTGACATTTGAGAGCATTAGGCAACCTGGACAAGGATGGTTTTAGTAATCCATGCTAAATTTCCAATTAGGGTTTGGTACAATCATAAGTGTGACCTTTGCATTTTGTGTCCAGAATATCACTGTGATAAAATATATATGTAGATCAGGTGACATGAGTATTTCTTCAACTATTTTTGGGAGCAATGTATTGAAGACGTATAAATTAGCATTCGGGGGTACAAATAGGTATACCCAGGGTCTATGAGTATAGAGATAATGCATGAATAGACCACACTGTGAATAAAGAATATAACTGGTTCCAATTTAAATAATGGATTGAATTGATATCTGAAAATATATAGGAAATCTTATATTGATACAGGATCATTCATTCCAACCAGTTATACATCTAATGGTAATATTAGGGTGATGGTTTACCATGAGGGGTGTGTGAGTTTTGGTTCCAAAGTGATTAAGGAAATCCAAAATAATATGCTTGGAAAGAAGTCTCATGAAAAGACCAGTCAAGAAACATGGAGGGATACATGTGTTCTGAAGCAGGATTTGATTGAAAGTGAACCAAATGCCTAGAAATTTGTGAACATGAGGATGAAATATATATCCTATGATGTGCATCAACTGAAGAAATAGTAATCTGCCAGCGTTGAATAAAAATAAATGTCCAAATACACATCATGTCCCATAGGAGTCTACTTGCATTGATGTTAAAAAGGGTCAGTTACTGAAGAAATGTTAGGATTTCTATTCACCATTCACTGAAGTTAGTTTTCAGTACTAGGAAACAAATACGTATTTCAGGTGGATGAATATTTCTGAGAATAATCTTGTGAAAAGTTGATTATAAATCCACATACATGAACATGAATTTAGGGAGTGTAAAATAAGACACATATATTTTATATTTTGAAAAATCTGGAGAGTGTGTGTGTGTATATATACATAGATATATATACACAAACACAAACACAGAGACATTAAGAAGTAAAAATATATATGCCAATTGAAATTCATCATGAAATATATATCATTTAAAGATCCAAAAATATTTATTTTACTGAACATGGATGTATGTATCATGTTGTTCAAGTAGGAAGCTCACCCATAGATTGATTTTCAGTTCAAACAGCATTTAGGAGGAGTGATTTCTTCTCACAGATTGTATCTGCCAAGTCAGCCACCTCAAAAGAATGTAGCTGGGAAACCAGGTAGGATTCTGTATGTGCATGTAAAAAGACATGTGCCGAATAGGCTGCAAAGAAAGGGAGACAGGAATTCACATATTTGTTAAGTTTAAAAACACATGGAGATCTATTACATTGGACTAGATTCATAACATGTACCCTTTATAATTCAAAAGGCCTGTCCAACTATGCCTCACGCCTCCTCTGAACTGCTAGTATTTTTATTCTGTTTGGGTTATTTTTCTCTATCATATTATGATTCGTAGTCAGAGTCTAGTAGGGTATGGGTTAGTGTCAGGGATTCAGTTTTTGGAATGGAAAATAGGAAAATAAATCCAATGTTTATGCAAATATGTTCTCCACAAAATCTTCCCACAATCATCCAGAAAAATGCCTTGACAATACCCTTGCCCCATGTAAGACGCAATTCGAGAAGAAGAGTTAGAAAATCATTTAATACATATGTGGAATGAAAAATGCTCAGGAATTCACAACTTTGGAGGTGGTAGAGGAGTTTCCAGAAGTAAGGGACAGGAGAAACACTCCACAAACATGGAGCTCTTTTTGTAGTGAGACCATCAAAGCTGGGTCTTCATCTATGTGACCTGGAGGATATGGTTTCTGATTTTCCAATGAACATGAGGCAGAAGTGCTGAATTCTCTCTTTGTAGGTAAACTGTGGCCATTGGGGGCTAAGTGTCTCCCCGTGGGGACTCTGAAGCCATTTGGTCATCCTCCACTTTTCGTGGTGTTTCTTGCTGCTGCACTAGGAGTTTGGTATTTGCTTCCCGAAATACAAGGAGTTTAACTGGGACACAGTGCTGGAGGGAGTTCTGTCACGTGTGGTGGGTCAGGGTCCTAGGAGAATGCACCAACCATGATTCTATCTTACAGAGCGTGGCCCCTTGACCATAGCAACCTGATTCTGAACATTGTTCTGAAACCTCTTCATATAACAAGATGCCTTTACATATAAGGGTCTGCTGGGTGCACCATGTCAGTCACAAGCCATTTGGAAGCCCATCGCAGATCCACATGGCCCCACCACAGATGTTTTATCACACACCTGCACACCACTGCTCTAGGCCCACTACTCAGCAGGCCCCACCATACTGGCATCTCTGTTCTTCATCATTTTCATGAAACCCGTCAATCAAGGCACCTGTCTGGTACACTCATGATCAGCAACAGGACATCCAAAGGTTCTCCAGTGCCACCTGGTCACGGGAATTTCAAAGATTGCATGGTATTTATCTAGCCGTTTTTAAAGGATGAAGTTGGAGGCACTGTGGGTTTCCATTCATTCAGGAACCATTAAATGGTGAGAAAGATCATTTCAATGAAATCTCTGGAGAACTCTAACAAACAAGGCTTCCCAAAGAGTGGCCCAAACGTCACATGAAACCAGGCCCACTGAGGTGTACAATGTGAGGTCCATGTGTGTTTTGACTCTCAACTATGGCTGCCAGGTCTTTAAGAATAAAATCATGTGATATCCTGGCTGAGATTCCCAGTGTTCTGTGGAAAGTCACCCTGGGCTTCGATCTCAGTTTCCAGGGGGGGCTCTCATGAGTGGCCTCGGAAAATCCCAACTCAATTCATGGCAATACTTCTCTGAGTTCAGTTCCAGAACTCAGTCTCCAAGGGAATCACACCAGAGTTCAAGCCCAGGCGGACCCAGTCCTCTCTTCCACCGCCACACAAATGACCACAATTCAAACCAAAACACTGCCAAAAGGCCCTCATCTTCTTCCATATAGACAATACTCATAACCTCTGGCTGGAGGTTTCCATGAGGGGCGCAGCCTAAGACAGTGTCCACAATAAGCTCCCTTGCCCATCATTTGCCTAATGTCAGGGTGGCCTGGACACCCTTCCTTTGAACCAGGAGTGATCAAATAGGCCTGCCTTTAATACTGCTCAGCTTCTCCGCTTGGAGGCCTGCTGATCTTGTGGTATAGATTCTTTGTGTGAATTGGAGTCATGAGAAAACCCAAGCACATAATGGCTAGCCTCTGCAGGGCTTTGAAAAACTCATTTGACGCAAAGGATCCCTATTCTCACTTGATGGAGGACAGGAACCTTACAGAGGAAGGCAAGAGACTTCATCCACATTGACTGCTTTTTTGCCATATTGGCTAAGGATGCACATATGGGATCTTTCTTGAGATCCATCAGGTGCTGACAATCTAAGCCACAGCCTTACACAGGGCCAAGAGGCTGATTCAGACACATCCCTTTGCAAAGCAATTAAGCAAAGAGCCACAAGTGATGCCCGTTCCTTTGCATTTGAAAACTGTTTTCTTCAGGCTTCACAAAGGGGTGTCCTGAGGCAAAGACCTTGCTGACATCCAGGGAAACAGAACAATAGGTAAGCAAAAGGCCCAAAGCAGGGTTTCTCCACTGAGAACTTAATGGGCCCACTGATATCTGAGTTTTCTGAGATGCTCACTATTCATTTCAGCTATCTAGTACATGGCAATGTCACCAAGCTTGGAGGTGGTACATATCTTGGACACAAAACCATGAGCCTATTCTGAAGAGTGGACAGAATTCAGGAAAAAACCAGAAATTTAGGAAGATAGTAGGTTTTGCCCATGGATAAGGCAAGCCCCAGTCCATTCATAAATTGGGCAGGATGAATGCTGGAAGCTTTCTACTAGACAGGACACATCCATTGATGCATTCTCTTTTCTAATGTCTACAACCACAGACACAGTGCGATACACAGACATAGCAACACTCGCCTTGTCAAAAGACTTGCTAGAAACAGTCCACTCCAAACCAAACAAACCGCCTTTCCTAGCTCTTCTCAGAACATGAGACCAAACCACAGACTCACACCCACACCCTCAAAGCCACCTCCTTCCCCCAAGTAGGTCTGTGACTACCCGCAGTGTCCTCTGACAGGTGGGCCATACTATGTTCCCCCGAAATGGCCTGTCCTGTCTCAGATCTGGACTCCTTGGACTATTCTGTTAAGTTATCAGGAGCCAGGGGTGAGCCACTACCTGCTTTCTCAGGAAAGACCCCCTTCAGAGCTTCCTTGGCAATTGGCCATCCTCACATCTGTAGGTACCAAGAAAGACTGACTCTGTCCTCGGTAAATCCAAACAAGTGAGCCCACTGGGACTGGTACTGGGACTGCCTCTGGGTGCCTGGCTTCCTGGATCCCAAGTTCAGAGAGTTCCATCACCAAGGAAGTGTGGTGAGGTCACTTCCTTCAGGAACTGAATGAGGTCACTGCCTTGGAAAACACTCTGTCCTAACTGTTGCTTCCAAGGGTCCCATGAGATGGAGGCTGCCCCTGCTTCCTGTGACACTTTCACAAGTTAGAATGGTATATCAGCCATAGGCACCCAGGAAAATCTCTCCACACAGGCCTGGTTTGGTCCATCTTGTCTACATTAAGAAGAGAGAGGCTCATTCAGACACATCTTTTCATCCTGACCAGGTTGTTTGCCACAGAAGATGACTTCTGCTCTCTCAGGTCCTTCCTGGCTGCCTACATCTTCTCCAGGGATCATTTCTGCATGGACCTTTGAGGTTCTAAGCAGGTGGAAGATCCCCTACATTCCTGTATTGTAAGACCAACTCTGTCCCTGCTCTTCTGTAAAGTTAGATTGAGGGAAAAGTAAATGCTTGGGGTTAAGAACATGTTCGATTTGGGTTAGAAATCATTCTGCTGGATGAAGAATGGTATTGGGAACCTGTGATATTTATAATAATATAGAGGTGAAATATATGTATGAAAACAGAAATCTAAGTAAGATTTGAAGGCCAGAAGGGCATTGGGCCCTTGATTGAAATACTTAGCTTTGAATTACATTCTGTACAGATGTCTCTGACAAATCCATATACAATGGCATAGGACCTTGTACCTTGGATGATTGAATGTAGAAGAGAATATCCAGTCAAAAAAGGATAGGAGGTAGGATTAGGAAGATAGTCAGTAGGTTTAGGAAGCAGAGTGGGTATAATATTTGGACCAAAAGTTCTTTAGCAATAGGGTGTCTGTTAGAGAGTGAATGTAAATGTCAGCACATGTGAAGAGTCAGTCACAATGATGAACTGGGGAAGATATGTAAGAAAGCAGATATGAATATAGACATTAGGAAATCAGGAAAAGTATAAAGTGAGTGATAGGATTTGACATTTTCAACAGGGTTGAGGTTGAATATATAATCTAAGGCAGAAACAAATGTGTAGTCACCAATAGGATTGACATTTGAGAGCATTAGGCAACCTGGACAAGGATGGTTTTAGTAATCCATGCTAAATTTCCAATTAGGGTTTGGTACAATCATAAGTGTGACCTTTGCATTTTGTGTCCAGAATATCACTGTGATAAAATATATATGTAGATCAGGTGACATGAGTATTTCTTCAACTATTTTTGGGAGCAATGTATTGAAGACGTATAAATTAGCATTCAGGGGTACAAATAGGTATACCCAGGGTCTATGAGTATAGAGATAATGCATGAATAGACCACACTGTGAATAAAGAATATAACTGGTTCCAATTTAAATAATGGATTGAATTGATATCTGAAAATATATAGGAAATCTTATATTGATACAGGATCATTCATTCCAACCAGTTATACATCTAATGGTAATATTAGGGTGATGGTTTACCATGAGGGGTGTGTGAGTTTTGGTTCCAAAGTGATTAAGTAAATCCAAAATAATATGCTTGGAAAGAAGTCTCATGAAAAGACCAGTCAAGAAACATGGAGGAATACATGTGTTCTCAAGCAGGATTTGATTGAAAGTGAACCAAATGCCTAGAAATTTGTGAACATGAGGATGAAATATATATCCTATGATGTGCATCAACTGAAGAAATAGTAATCTGCCAGCGTTGAATAAAAATAAATGTCCAAATACACATCATGTCCCATAGGAGTCTACTTGCATTGATGTTAAAAAGGGTCAGTTACTGAAGAAATGTTAGGATTTCTATTCACCATTCACTGAAGTTAGTTTTCAGTACTAGGAAACAAATACGTATTTCAGGTGGATGAATATTTCTGAGAATAATCTTGTGAAAAGTTGATTATAAATCCACATACATGAACATGAATTTAGGGAGTGTAAAATAAGACACATATATTTTATATTTTGAAAAATCTGGAGAGTGTGTGTGTGTATATATACTTAGGTATATATACACAAACACAAACACAGAGACATTAAGAAGTAAAAATATATATGCCAATTGAAATTCATCATGAAATATATATCATTTAAAGATCCAAAAATATTTATTTTACTGAACATGGATGTATGTATCATGTTGTTCAAGTAGGAAGCTCACCCATAGATTGATTTTCAGTTCAAACAGCATTTAGGAGGAGTGATTTCTTCTCACAGATTGTATCTGCCAAGTCAGCCACCTCAAAAGAATGTAGCTGGGAAACCAGGTAGGATTCTGTATGTGCATGTAAAAAGACATGTGCCGAATAGGCTGCAAAGAAAGGGAGACAGGAATTCACATATTTGTTAAGTTTAAAAACACATGGAGATCTATTACATTGGACTAGATTCATAACATGTACCCTTTATAATTCAAAAGGCCTGTCCAACTACGCCTCACGCCTCCTCTGAACTGCTAGTATTTTTATTCTGTTTGGGTTATTTTTCTCTATCATATTATGATTCGTAGTCAGAGTCTAGTAGGGTATGGGTTAGTGTCAGGGATTCAGTTTTTGGAATGGAAAATAGGAAAATAAATCCAATGTTTATGCAAATATGTTCTCCACAAAATCTTCCCACAATCATCCAGAAAAATGCCTTGACAATACCCTTGCCCCATGTAAGACGCAATTCGAGAAGAAGAGTTAGAAAATCATTTAATACATATGTGGAATGAAAAATGCTCAGGAATTCACAACTTTGGAGGTGGTAGAGGAGTTTCCAGAAGTAAGGGACAGGAGAAACACTCCACAAACATGGAGCTCTTTTTGTACTGAGACCATCAAAGCTGGGTCTTCATCTATGTGACCTGGAGGATATGGTTTCTGATTTTCCAATGAACATGAGGCAGAAGTGCTGAATTCTATCTTTGTAGGTAAACTGTGGCCATTGGGGGCTAAGTGTCTCCCCGTGGGGACTCTGAAGCCATTTTGTCATCCTCCACTTTTCGTGGTGTTTCTTGCTGCTGCACTAGGAGTTTGGTATTTGCTTCACGAAATACAAGGAGTTTAACTGGGACACAGTGCTGGAGGGAGTTCTGTCACGTGTGGTGGGTCAGGGTCCTAGGAGAATGCACCAACCATGATTCTATCTTACAGAGCGTGGCCCCTTGACCATAGCAACCTGATTCTGAACATTGTTCTGAAACCTCTTCATATAACAAGATGCCTTTACATATAAGGGTCTGCTGGGTGCACCATGTCAGTCACAAGCCATTTGGAAGCCCATCGCAGATCCACATGGCCCCACCACAGATGTTTTATCACACACCTGCACACCACTGCTCTAGGCCCACTACTCAGCAGGCCCCACCATACTGGCATCTCTGTTCTTCATCATTTTCATGAAACCCGTCAATCAAGGCACCTGTCTGGTACACTCATGATCAGCAACAGGACATCCAAAGGTTCTCCAGTGCCACCTGGTCACGGGAATTTCAAAGATTGCATGGTATTTATCTAGCCGTTTTTAAAGGATGAAGTTGGAGGCACTGTGGGTTTCCATTCATTCAGGAACCATTAAATGGTGAGAAAGATCATTTCAATGAAATCTCTGGAGAACTCTAACAAACAAGGCTTCCCAAAGAGTGGCCCAAACGTCACATGAAACCAGGCCCACTGAGGTGTACAATGTGAGGTCCATGTGTGTTTTGACTCTCAACTATGGCTGCCAGGTCTTTAAGAATAAAATCATGTGATATCCTGGCTGAGATTCCCAGTGTTCTGTGGAAAGTCACCCTGGGCTTCGATCTCAGTTTCCAGGGGGGGCTCTCATGAGTGGCCTCGGAAAATCCCAACTCAATTCATGGCAATACTTCTCTGAGTTCAGTTCCAGAACTCAGTCTCCAAGGGAATCACACCAGAGTTCAAGCCCAGGCGGACCCAGTCCTCTCTTCCACCGCCACACAAATGACCACAATTCAAACCAAAACACTGCCAAAAGGCCCTCATCTTCTTCCATATAGACAATACTCATAACCTCTGGCTGGAGGTTTCCATGAGGGGCGCAGCCTAAGACAGTGTCCACAATAAGCTCCCTTGCCCATCATTTGCCTAATGTCAGGGTGGCCTGGACACCCTTCCTTTGAACCAGGAGTGATCAAATAGGCCTGCCTTTAATACTGCTCAGCTTCTCCGCTTGGAGGCCTGCTGATCTTGTGGTATAGATTCTTTGTGTGAATTGGAGTCATGAGAAAACCCAAGCACATAATGGCTAGCCTCTGCAGGGCTTTGAAAAACTCATTTGACGCAAAGGATCCCTATTCTCACTTGATGGAGGACAGGAACCTTACAGAGGAAGGCAAGAGACTTCATCCACATTGACTGCTTTTTTGCCATATTGGCTAAGGATGCACATATGGGATCTTTCTTGAGATCCATCAGGTGCTGACAATCTAAGCCACAGCCTTACACAGGGCCAAGAGGCTGATTCAGACACATCCCTTTGCAAAGCAATTAAGCAAAGAGCCACAAGTGATGCCCGTTCCTTTGCATTTGAAAACTGTTTTCTTCAGGCTTCACAAAGGGGTGTCCTGAGGCAAAGACCTTGCTGACATCCAGGGAAACAGAACAATAGGTAAGCAAAAGGCCCAAAGCAGGGTTTCTCCACTGAGAACTTAATGGGCCCACTGATATCTGAGTTTTCTGAGATGCTCACTATTCATTTCAGCTATCTAGTACATGGCAATGTCACCAAGCTTGGAGGTGGTACATATCTTGGACACAAAACCATGAGCCTATTCTGAAGAGTGGACAGAATTCAGGAAAAAACCAGAAATTTAGGAAGATAGTAGGTTTTGCCCATGGATAAGGCAAGCCCCAGTCCATTCATAAATTGGGCAGGATGAATGCTGGAAGCTTTCTACTAGACAGGACACATCCATTGATGCATTCTCTTTTCTAATGTCTACAACCACGGACACAGTGCGATACACAGACATAGCAACACTCGCCTTGTCAAAAGACTTGCTAGAAACAGTCCACTCCAAACCAAACAAACCGCCTTTCCTAGCTCTTCTCAGAACATGAGACCAAACCACAGACTCACACCCACACCCTCAAAGCCACCTCTTTCCCCCAAGTAGGTCTGTGACTACCCGCAGTGTCCTCTGACAGGTGGGCCAACTATGTTCCCCCGAAATGGCCTGTCCTGTCTCAGATCTGGACTCCTTGGACTATTCTGTTAAGTTATCAGGAGCCAGGGGTGAGCCACTACCTGCTTTCTCAGGAAAGACCCCCTTCAGAGCTTCCTTGGCAATTGGCCATCCTCACATCTGTAGGTACCAAGAAAGACTGACTCTGTCCTCGGTAAATCCAAACAAGTGAGCCCACTGGGACTGGTACTGGGACTGCCTCTGGGTGCCTGGCTTCCTGGATCCCAAGTTCAGAGAGTTCCATCACCAAGGAAGTGTGGTGAGGTCACTTCCTTCAGGAACTGAATGAGGTCACTGCCTTGGAAAACACTCTGTCCTAACTGTTGCTTCCAAGGGTCCCATGAGATGGAGGCTGCCCCTGCTTCCTGTGACACTTTCACAAGTTAGAATGGTATATCAGCCATAGGCACCCAGGAAAAGCTCTCCACACAGCCTGGTTTGGTCCATCTTGTCTACATTAAGAAGAGAGAGGCTCATTCAGACACATCTTTTCATCCTGACCAGGTTGTTTGCCACAGAAGATGACTTCTGCTCTCTCAGGTCCTTCCTGGCTGCCTACATCTTCTCCAGGGATCATTTCTGCATGGACCTTTGAGGTTCTCAGCAGGTGGAAGATCCCCTACATTCCTGTATTGTAAGACCAACTCTGTCCCTGCTCTTCTGTAAAGTTAGATTGAGGGAAAAGTAAATGCTTGGGGTTAAGAACATGTTCCATTTGGGTTAGAAATCATTCTGCTGGATGAAGAATGGTATTGGGAACCTGTGATATTTATAATAATATAGAGGTGAAATATATGTATGAAAACAGAAATCTAAGTAAGATTTCAAGGCCAGAAGGGCATTGGGCCCTTGATTGAAATACTTAGCTTGAATTACATTCTGTACAGATGTCTCTGACAAATCCATGTACAATGGCATAGGACCTTGTACCTTGGATGATTGAATGTAGAAGAGAAGATCCAGTCAAAAAGGGATAGGAGGTAGGATTAGGAAGATAGTCAGTAGGTTTAGGAAGAAGAGTGGGTATAATATTTGGACCAAAAGTTCTTTAGCAATAGGGTGTCTGTTAGAGAGTGAATGTAAATGTCAGCAAATGTGAAGAGTCAGTCACAATGATGACTGGGGAAGATATGTAGGAAAGCAGATATGAATATAGACATTAGGAAATCAGGAAAAGTATAAAGTGAGTGATAGGATTTGACATTTTCAACAGGGTTGAGGTTGAATATATAATCTAAGGCAGAAACAAATGTGTAGTCACCAATAGGATTGACATTTGAGAGCATTAGGCAACCTGGACAAGGATGGTTTTAGTAATCCATGCTAACTTTCCAATTCGGGTTTGGTACAATCATAAGTGTGACCTTTGCATTTTGTGTCCAGAATATCACTGTGATAAAATATATATGTAGATCAGGTGACATGAGTATTTCTTCAACTATTTTTGGGAGCAATGTATTGAAGACGTATAAATTAGCATTCGGGGGTACAAATAGGTATACCCAGGGTCTATGAGTATAGAGATAATGCATGAATAGACCACACTGTGAATAAAGAATATAACTGGTTCCAATTTAAATAATGGATTGAATTGATATCTGAAAATATATAGGAAATCTTATATTGATACAGGATCATTCATTCCAACCAGTTATACATCTAATGGTAATATTAGGGTGATGGTTTACCATGAGGGGTGTGTGAGTTTTGGTTCCAAAGTGATTAAGGAAATCCAAAATAATATGCTTGGAAAGAAGTCTCATGAAAAGACCAGTCAAGAAACATGGAAGAATACATGTGTTCTGAAGCAGGATTTGATGGAAAGTGAACCAAATGCCTAGAAATTTGTGAACATGAGGATGAAATATATATCCTATGATGTGCATCAATTGAAGAAATAGTAATGTACCAGTGTTCAATAAAAATAAATGTCCAAATACACATCATGTCCCATAAAAGTCTACTTGCATTGATGTTAAACAGGGTCAGTTACTGAAGAAATGTTAGGATTTCTATTCACCATTCACTGAAGTTAGTTTTCAGTACTAGGAAACAAATACGTATTTCAGGTGGATCAATATTTCTGAGAATACTCTTTTGAAAAGTTGATTATAAATCCACATACATGAACATGAATTTAGGGAGTGTAAAATAAGACACATATATTTTATATTTTGAAAAATCTGGAGAGTGTGTGTGTGTATATATACTTAGATATATATACACAAAGACAAACACAGAGACATTAAGAAGTAAAAATATATATGCCAATTGAAATTCATCATGAAATATATATCATTTAAAGATCCAAAAATATTTATTTTACTGAACATGGATGTATGTATCATGTTGTTCAAGTAGGAAGCTCACCCATAGGTTGATTTTCAGTTCAAACAGCATTTAGGAGGAGTGATTTCTTCTCACAGATTGTATCTGCCAAGTCAGCCACCTCAAAAGAATGTAGCTGGGAAACCAGGTAGGATTCTGTATGTGCATGTAAAAAGACATGTGCTGAATAGGCTGCAAAGAAAGGGAGACGGGAATTCACATATTTGTTAAGTTTAAAAACACATGGAGATCTATTACATTGGACTGGATTCATAACATGTACCCTTTATAATTCAAAGGTCTGTCCAACTACGCCTCATGCCTCCTCTGAACTTCTAGTATTTTTATTCTGTTTGGGTTATTTTTCTCTATCATATTATGATTCGTAGTCAGAGTCTAGTAGGGTATGGGTTAGTGTCAGGGATTCAGTATTTGGAATGGAAAATAGGAAAATAAATCCAATGTTTATGCAAATGTGTTCTACACAAAATCTTCCCACAATCATCCAGAAAAATGCCTTGACAATACCCTTGCCCCATGTAAGACGCAATTCGAGAAGAAGAGTTAGAAAATCATTGAATACATATGTGGAATGAAAAATGCTCAGGAGTTCACAACTTTGGAGGTGGTAGAGGAGTTTCCAGAAGTAAGGGACAGGAGAAACACTCCACAAACATGGAGCTCTGCTGGCCTAAAGACTTCTTGAGAAACTGCCTCTGAGAATGGGCTTTTGAAATATATGTTGTTGTCAGGAGCTTTAGCTTCTTTTGTAGTGAGACCATCAAAGATGGGTCTTCATCTATGTGACCTGGAGGATATGGTTTCTGATTTTCCAATGAACATGAGGCAGAAGTGCTGAATTCTCTCTTTGTAGGTAAACTGTGGCCATTGGGGGCTAAGTGTCTCCCTGTGGGGACTCTGAAGCCATTTGGTCATCCTCCACTTTTCGTGGTGTTTCTTGGTGCTGCACTAGGAGTTTGGTATTTGCTTCCCGAAATACAAGGAGTTTAACTGGGACACAGTGCTGGAGGGAGTTCTGTCACGTGTGGTGGGTCAGGGTCCTAGGAGAATGCACCAACCATGATTCTATCTTACAGAGCGTGGCCCCTTGACCATAGCAACCTGATTCTGAACATTGTTCTGAAACCTCTTCATATAACAAGATGCCTTTACATATAAGGGTCTGCTGGGTGCACCATGTCAGTCACAAGCCATTTGGAAGCCCATCGCAGATCCACATGGCCCCACCACAGATGTTTTATCACACACCTGCACACCACTGCTCTAGGCCCACTACTCAGCAGGCCCCACCATACTGGCATCTCTGTTCTTCATCATTTTCATGAAACCCGTCAATCAAGGCACCTGTCTGGTACACTCATGATCAGCAACAGGACATCCAAAGGTTCTCCAGTGCCACCTGGTCATGGGAATTTCAAAGATTGCATGGTATTTATCTAGCCGTTTTTAAAGGATGAAGTTGGAGGCACTGTGGGTTTCCATTCATTCAGGAACCATTAAATGGTGAGAAAGATCATTTCAATGAAATCTCTGGAGAACTCTAACAAACAAGGCTTCCCAAAGAGTGGCCAAAACGTCACATGAAACCAGGCCCACTGAGGTGTACAATGTGAGGTCCATGTGTGTTTTGACTCTCAACTATGGCTGCCAGGTCTTTAAGAATAAAATCATGTGATATCCTGGCTGAGATTCCCAGTGTTCTGTGGAAAGTCACCCTGGGCTTCGATCTCAGTTTCCAGGGGGGGCTCTCATGAGTGGCCTCGGAAAATCCCAACTCAATTCATGGCAATACTTCTCTGAGTTCAGTTCCAGAATTCAGTCTCCAAGGGAATCACACCAGAGTTCAAGCCCAGGCGGACCCAGTCCTCTCTTCCA
Organism: Ictidomys tridecemlineatus; assembly: GCF_052094955.1. Taxonomy (NCBI): domain Eukaryota; kingdom Metazoa; phylum Chordata; class Mammalia; order Rodentia; family Sciuridae; genus Ictidomys; species Ictidomys tridecemlineatus. The sequence goes on along the minus strand of NC_135489.1, from coordinate 69,445,093 downwards.
CCGCCACACAAATGACCACAATTCAAACCAAAACACTGCCAAAAGGCCCTCATCTTCTTCCATATAGACAATACTCATAACCTCTGGCTGGAGGTTTCCATGAGGGGCGCAGCCTAAGACAGTGTCCACAATAAGCTCCCTTGCCCATCATTTGCCTAATGTCAGGGTGGCCTGGACACCCTTCCTTTGAACCAGGAGTGATCAAATAGGCCTGCCTTTAATACTGCTCAGCTTCTCCGCTTGGAGGCCTGCTGATCTTGGGGTATAGATTCTTTGTGTGAATTGGAGTCATGAGAAAACCCAAGCACATAATGGCTAGCCTCTGCAGGGCTTTGAAAAACTCATTTGACCCAAAGGATCCCTATTCTCACTTGATGGAGGACAGGAACCTTACAGAGGAAGGCAAGAGACTTCATCCACATTGACTGCTTTTTTGCCATATTGGCTATGGATGCACATATGGGATCTTTCTTGAGATCCATCAGGTGCTGACAATCTAAGCCACAGCCTTACACAGGGCCAAAAGGCTGATTCAGACACATCCCTTTGCAAAGCAATTAAGCAAAGAGCCACAAGTGATGCCCGTTCGTTTGCATTTGAAAACTGTTTTCTTCAGGCTTCACAAAGGCAAAGACCTTGCTGACATCCAGGGAAACAGAACAATAGGTAAGCAAAAGGCCCAAAGCAGGGTTTCTCCATTGAGACTTTAATGGGCCCACTGATATCTGAGTTTTCTGAGATGCTCACTATTCATTTCAGCTATCTAGTACATGGCAATGTCACCAAGCTTGGAGGTGGTACATATCTTGGACACAAAACCATGAGCCTATTCTGAAGAGTGGCCAGAATTTAGAAAAAAAACCAGAAATTTAGGAAGATAGTAGGTTTTGCCCATGGATAAGGCAAGGCCCAGTCCATTCATAAATTGGACAGGATGAATGCTTGAAGCTTTCTACTAGACAGGACACATCCATTGATGCATTCTCCTTTCTAATGTCTACAACCACAGACACAGTTCGATACACAGACATAGCAACACTCGCCTTGTCAAAAGACTTGCTAGAAACAGTCCACTCCAAACCAAATAAACCACCTTTCCTAGCTCTTCTCAGAACATGAGACCAAACCACAGACTCACACCCACACCCACAAAGCCACCTCCTTCCCCAAGTAGGTCTGTGACTACCCGCAGGGTCCTCTGACTGGTGGGCCATACTATGTTCCCCCGAAATGGCCTGTCCTGTCTCAGATCTGGACTCCTTGGCCAATTCTGTGAAGTTATCAGGAGCCAGGGGTGAGCCACTACCTGCTTTCTCAGGAAAGACCCCCTTCAGAGCTTTCTTGGCAATTGGCCATCCTCACATCTGTAGATACCAAGAAAGACTGACTCTGTCCTTGGTAAATCCAAACAAGTGAGCCCACTGGGACTGCCACTGGGACTGCCTCTGGGTGCCTGGCTTCCTGGATCCCAAGTTCAGAGAGTTCCATCACCAAAGAAGTGTGGTGAGGTCACTTCCTTCAGGAACTGAATGAGGTACCTGCCTTGGAAACCACTCTGTCCTAACTGTTGCTTCCATGGGTCCTATGAGATGGAGGCTGCCCCTGCTTCCTGTGACACTTTCACAAGTTAGAATGGTATATCAACCATAGGCACCCAGGAAAAGCTCTCTACACAGGCCTGGTTTGGTCCATCTTGTCTACATTAAGAAGAGAGAGGCTCATTCAGACACATCTTTTCATCCTGACCAGGTTGTTTGCCACAGAAGATGACTTCTGCTCTCTCAGGTCTTTCCTGGCTGCCTACATCTTCTCTAGGGATCATTTTTGCATGGACCTTTTAGGTTCTCAGCAGGTGGAAGATCCCCTACATTCCTGTATTGTAAGACCAACTCTGTCCCTGCTCTTCTGTAAAGTTAGATTGAGGGAAAAGTAAATGCTTGGGGTTAAGAACATGTTCCATTTGGGTTAGAAATCATTCTGCTGGATGAAGAATGGTATTGGGAACCTGTGATATTTATAATAATATAGAGGTGAAATATATGTATGAAAACAGAAATCTAAGTAAGATTTGAAGGCCAGAAGGGCATTGGGCTTTTGATTGAAATACTTAGCTTTGAATTACATTCTGTACAGATGTCTCTGACAAATCCATATACAATGGCATAGGACCTTGTACCTTGGATGATTGAATGTAGAAGAGAAGATCCAGTCAAAAAGGGATAGGAGGTAGGATTAGGAAGATAGTCAGTAGGTTTAGGAAGAAGAGTGGGTAAAATATTTGGACCAAAAGTTCTTTAGCAATAGGGTGTCTGTTAGAGAGTGAATGTAAATGTCAGCACATGTGAAGAGTCAGTCACAATGATGAACTGGGGAAGATATGTAGGAAAGCAGATATGAATATAGATATTAGGAAATCAGGAAAAGTATAAAGTGAGTGATAGGATTTGACATTTTCAACAGGGTTGAGGTTGAATATATAATCTAAGGCAGAAACAAATGTGTAGTCACCAATAGGATTGACATTTGAGAGCATTAGGCAACCTGGACAAGGATGGTTTTAGTAATCCATGCTAACTTTCCAATTAGGCTTTGGTACAATCATAAGTGTGACCTTTGCATTTTGTGTCCAGAATATCACTGTGATAAAATATATATGTAGATCAGGTGACATGAGTATTTCTTCAACAATTTTTGGGAGCAATGTATTGAAGACGTATAAATTAGCATTCGGGGGTACAAATAGGTATACCCAGGGTCTATGAGTATAGAGATAATGCATGAATAGACCACACTGTGAATCAAGAATATAACTGGTTCCAATTTAAATAATGGATTGAATTGATATCTGAAAATATATAGGAAATCTTATATTGATACAGGATCATTCATTCCAACCAGTTATACATCTAATGGTAATATTAGGGTGATGGTTTACCATGAGGGGTGTGTGAGTTTTGGTTCCAAAGTGATTATGGAAATCCAAAATAATATGCTTGGAAAGAAGTCTCATGAAAAGACCAGTCAAGAAACATGGAGGAATACATGTGTTCTGAAGCAGGATTTGATGGAAAGTGAACCAAATGCCTAGAAATTTGTGAACATGAGGATGAAATATATATCCTATGATGTGCATCAACTGAAGAAATAGTAATGTACCAGTGTTGAATAAAAATAAATGTCCAAATACACATCATGTCCCATAGCAGTCTACTTGCATTGATGTTAAATAGGGTCAATTACTGAAGACATGTTAGGACTTCTATTCACCATTCACTGAAGTTAGTTTTCAGTACTAGGAAACAAATACGTATTTCAGGTGGATGAATATTTCTGAGAATAATCTTGTGAAAAGTTGATTATAAATCCACATACATGAACATGAATTTAGGGAGTGTAAAATAAGACACATATATTTTACATTTTGAAAAATCTGGAGAGTGTCTGTGTGTATATATACATAGATATATATACACAAACACAAACACAGAGACATTAAGAAGTAAAAATATATATGCCAATTGAAATTCTTCATGAAATATATATCATTTAAAGATCCAAAAATATTTATTTTACTGAACATGGATGTATGTATCATGTTGTTCAAGTAGGAAGCTCACCCATAGTTTGATTTTCAGTTCAAACAGCATTTAGGAGGAGTGATTTCTTCTCACAGATTGTATCTGCCAAGTCAGCCACCTCAAAAGAATGTAGCTGGGAAACCATGTAGGATTCTGTATGTGCATGTAAAAAGACATGTGCCGAATAGGCTGCAAAGAAAGGGAGACAGGAATTCACATATTTGTTAAGTTTAAAAACACATGGAGATCTATTACATTGGACTGGATTCATAACATGTACCCTTTATAATTCAAAAGGCCTGTCCAACTACGCATCATGCCTCCTCTGAACTGCTAGTATTTTTATTCTGTTTGGGTTATTTTTCTCTATCATATTATGCTTCGTCGTCAGAGTCTAGTAGGGTATGGGTTAGTGTCAGGGATTCAGTTTTTGGTATGGAAAATAGGAAAATAAATCCAATGTTTATGCAAATATGTTCTACACAAAATCTTCCCACAATCATCCAGAAAAATGCCTTGACAATACCCTTGCCCCATGTAAGACACAATTCGAGAAGAAGAGTTAGAAAATCATTGAATACATATGTGGAATGAAAAATGCTCAGGAGTTCACAACTTTGGAGGTGGTAGAGGAGTTTCCAGAAGTAAGGGACAGGAGAAACACTCCAAAAACATGGAGCTCTGCTGGCCTAAAGACTTCTTGAGAAACTGCCTCTGAGAATGGGCTTTTGAAATATATGTTGTTGTCAGGAGATTTAGCTTCTTTGTAGTGAGACCATCAAAGATGGGTCTTCATCTATGTGACCTGGAGGATATGGTTTCTGATTTTCCAATGAAGATGAGGCAGAAGTGCTGAATTCTCTCGTTGTAGGTAAACTGTGGGCATTGGGGGCTAAGTGTCTCCTCGTGGGGACTCTGAAGCCATTTGGTCATCCTCCACTTTTCGTGGTGTTTCTTGCTGCTGCACTAGGAGTTTGGTATTTGCTTCACGAAATACAAGGAGTTTAACTGGGACACAGTGCTGGAGGGAGTTCTGTCACTTGTGGTGGGTCAGGGTCCTAGGAGAATGCACCAACCATGATTCTATCTTACAGAGCGTGGCCCCTTGACCATAGCAACCTGATTCTGAACATTGTTCTGAAACCTCTTCATATAAAAAGATGCCTTTACATATAAGGGTCTGCTGGTTCCACCATGTCAGTCACAAGCCATTTGGAAGCCCATCGCAGATTCACATGGCCCCACCACAGATGTTTTATCACACACCTGCACACCACTGCTCTAGGCCCACTACTCAGCAGGCCCCGCCATACTGGCATCTCAGTTCTTCATCATTTTCATGAAACCCGTCAATCAAGCCACCTGTCTGGAACACTCATGATCAGCAACAAGACATCCAAAGGTTCTCCATTGCCACCTGGTCATGGGAGTTTCAAAGATTGCATGGTATTTATCTAGCCGTTTTTAAAGGATGAAGTTGGAGGCACTGTGGGTTTCCATTCATTCAGGAACCATTAAATGGTGAGAAAGATCATTTCAATGAAATCTCTGGAGAACCCTAACAAACAAGGCTTCCCAAAGAGTGGCCAAAACGTCACATGAAACCAGGCCCACTGAGGTGTACAATGTGAGGTCCATGTGTGTTTTGACTCTCAACTATGGCTGCCAGGTCTTTAAGAATAAAATCATGTGATATCCTGGCTGAGATTCCCAGTGTCCTGTGGAAAGTCACCCTGGGCTTCGATCTCAGTTTCCAGGGGGGGCTCTCATGAGTGGCTTCGGAAAATCCCAACTCAATTCATGGCAATACTTCTCTGAGTTCAGTTCCAGAACTCAGTCTCCAAGGGAATCACACCAGAGTTCAAGCCCAGGCGGACCCAGTCCTCTCTTCCACCGCCACACAAATGTCCACAATTCAAACCAAAACACTTCCCAAAGGCCCTCATCTTCTTCCATATAGACAATACTCATAACCTCTGGCTGGAGGTTTCCATGAGGGGCGCAGCCTAAGACAGTGTCCACAATAAGCTCCCTTGCCCATCATTTGCCTAATGTCAGGGTGGCCTGGACACCCTTCCTTTGAACCAGGAGTGATCAAATAGGCCTGCCTTTAATACTGCTCAGCTTCTCCGCTTGGAGGCCTGCTGATCTTGGGGTATAGATTCTTTGTGTGAATTGGAGTCATGAGAAAACCCAAGCACATAATGGCTAGCCTCTGCAGGGCTTTGAAAAACTCATTTGACCCAAAGGATCCCTATTCTCACTTGATGGAGGACAGGAACCTTACAGAGGAAGGCAAGAGACTTCATCCACATTGACTGCTTTTTTGCCATATTGGCTATGGATGCACATATGGGATCTTTCTTGAGATCCATCAGGTGCTGACAATCTAAGCCACAGCCTTACACAGGGCCAAGAGGCTGATTCAGACACATCCCTTTGCAAAGCAATTAAGCAAAGAGCCACAAGTGATGCCCGTTCGTTTGCATTTGAAAACTGTTTTCAGGCTTCACAAAGGGGTGTCCTGAGGCAAAGACCTTGCTGACATCCAGAAAAACAGAACAATAGGTAAGCAAAAGGCCCAAAGCAGAGTTTCTCCACTGAGAACTTAATGGGCCCACTGATATCTGAGTTTTCTGAGATGCTCACAATTCATTTCAGCTATCTAGTACATGGCAATGTCACCAAGCTTGGAGGTGGTACATATCTTGGACACAAAACCATGAGCCTATTCTGAAGAGTGGCCAGAATTCAGGAAAAAACCAGAAATTTAGGAAGATAGTAGGTTTTGTCCATTGATAAGGCAAGCCCCAGTCCATTCATAAATTGGGCAGGATGAATGCTGGAAGCTTTCTACTAGACAGGACACATCCATTGATGCATTCTCTTTTCTAATGTCTACAACCAGGGACACAGTGCGATACACAGACATGGCAACACTCGCCTTTTCAAAAGACTTGCTAGAAACAGTCCACTCCAAACCAAACAAACCGCCTTTCCTAGCTCTTCTCAGAACATGAGACCAAACCACAGACTCACACCCACACCCACAAAGCCACCTCCTTCCCCCCAAGTAGGTCTGTGACTACCCGCAGTGTCCTCTGACTGGTGGGCCATACTATGTTCCCCCGAAATGGCCTGTCCTGTCTCAGATCTGGACTCCTTGGCCAATTCTGTGAAGTTATCAGGAGCCAGGGGTGAGCCACTACCTGCTTTCTCAGGAAAGACCCCCTTCAGAGCTTTCTTGGCAATTGGCCATCCTCACATCTGTGGGTACCAAGAAAGACTGACTCTGTCCTCGGTAAATCCAAACAAGTGAGCCCACTGGGACTGGCACTGGGACTGCCTCTGGGTGCCTAGCTTCCTGGATCCCAAGTTTAGAGAGTTCCATCACCAAGGAAGTGTGGTGAGGTCACTTCCTTCAGGAACTGAATGAGGTCACTGCCTTGGAAACCACTCTGTCCTAACTGTTGCTTCCAAGGGTCCCATGAGATGGAGGCTGCCCCTGCTTCCTGTGACACTTTCACAAGTTAGAATGGTATATCAACCATAGGCACCCAGGAAAAGCTCTCCACACAGGCCTGGTTTGGTCCATCTTGTCTACATTAAGAAGAGAGAGGCTCATTCAGACACATCTTTTCATCCTGACCAGGTTGTTTGCCACAGAAGATGACTTCTGCTCTCTCAGGTCCTTCCTGGCTGCCTACATCTTCTCCAGGGATCATTTCTGCATGGACCTTTGAGGTTCTCAGCAGGTGGAAGATCCCCTACATTCCTGTATTGTAAGACCAACTCTGTCCCTGCTCTTCTGTAAAGTTAGATTGAGGGAAAAGTAAATGCTTGGGATTAAGAACATGTTCGATTTGGGTTAGAAATCATTCTGCTGGATGAAGAATGGTATTGGGAACCTGTGATATTTATAATAATATAGAGGTGAAATATATGTATGAAAACAGAAATCTAAGTAAGATTTGAAGGCCAGAAGAACATTGGGCCCTTGATTGAAATACTTAGCTTTGAATTACATTCTGTACAGATGTCTCTGACAAATCCATATACAATGGCATAGGACCTTGTACCTTGGATGATTAAATGTAGAAAAGAAGATCCAGTCAAAAAGGGATAGTAGGTAGGATTAGGAAGATAGTCAGTAGGTTTAGGAAGAAGAGTGGGTATAATATTTGGACCAAAAGATCTTTAGCAATAGGGTGCCTGTTAGAGAGTGAATGTAAATGTCAGCACATGTGAAGAGTCAGTCACAATGATGAACTGGGGAAGATATGTAGGAAAGCAGATATGAATATAGACATTAGGAAATCAGGAAAAGTATAAAGTGAGTGATAGGATTTGACATTGTCAACAGGGTTGAGGTTGAATATATAATCTAAGGCAGAAACAAATGTGTAGTCACCAATAGGATTGACATTTGAGAGCATTAGCCAACCTGGACAAGGATGGTTTTAGTAATCCATGCTAACTTTCCAATTAGGCTTTGGTACAATCATAAGTGTGACCTTTGCATTTTGTGTCCAGAATATCACTGTGATAAAATATATATGTAGATCAGGTGACATGAGTATTTCTTCAACTATTTGTGGGAGCAATGTATAGAAGACGTATAAATTAGCATTCGGGGGTACAATTAGGTACACCCAGGGTCTATGTGTATAGAGATAATGCATGAATAGACCACACTGTGAATAAAGAATATAACTGGTTCCAATTTAAATAATGGATTGAATTGATATCTGAAAATATATAGGAAATCTTATATTGATACAGGATCATTCATTCCAACCAGTTATACATCTAATGGTAATATTAGGGTGATGGTTTACCATGAGGGGTGTGTGAGTTTTGGTTCCAAAGTGATTATGGAAATCCAAAATAATATGCTTGGAAAGAAGTCTCATGAAAAGACCAGTCAAGAAACATGGAGGAATACATGTGTTCTGAAGCAGGATTTGATTGAAAGTGAACCAAATGCCTAGAAATTTGTGAACATGAGGATGAAATATATATCCTATGATGTGCATCAACTGAAGAAATAGTAATGTACCAGTGTTGAATAAAAATAAATGTCCAAATACACATCATGTCCCATAGGAGTCTACTTGCATTGATGTTAAAAAGGGTCAGTTACTGAAGAAATGTTAGGATTTCTATTCACCATTCACTGAAGTTAGTTTTCAGTACTAGGAAACAAATACGTATTTCAGGTGGATGAATATTTCTGAGAATAATTTGTGAAAAGTTTATTATAAATCCACATACATGAACATGAATTTAGGGAGTGTAAAATAAGACACATATATTTTATATTTTGAAAAATATGGAGAGTGTGTGTGTGTATATATATACATAGATATATATACAAAAACACAAACACAGAGACATTAAGAAGTAAAAATATATATGCCAATTGAAATTCATCATGAAATATATATCATTTGAAGATCCAAAAATATTTATTTTACTGAACATGGATGTATGTATCATGTTGTTCAAGTAGGAAGCTCACCCATAGGTTGATTTTCAGTTCAAACAGCATTTAGGAGGAGTGATTTCTTTTCACAGATTGTATCTCCCAAGTCAGCCACCTCAAAAGAATGTAGCTGGGAAACCAGGTAGGATTCTGTATGTGCATGTAAAAAGACATGTGCTGAATAGGCTGCAAAGAAAGGGAGACAGGAATTCAGATATTTGTTAAGTTTAAAAACACATGGAGTTCTATTACATTGGACTGGATTCATAACATGTACCCTTTATAATTCAAAAGGCCTGTCCAACTACGCCTCATGCCTCCTCTGTACTGCTAGTATTTTTATTCTTTTTGGGTTATTTTTCTCTATCATATTATGATTCGTAGTCAGAGTCTAGTAGGGTATGGGTTAGTGTCAGGGATTCAGTTTTTGGAATGGAAAATTGGAAAATAAGTCCAATGTTTATGCAAATATGTTCTACACAAAATCTTCCCACAATCATCCAGAAAAATGCCTTGACAATACCCTTGCCCCATGTAAGACGCAATTCGAGAAGAAGAGTTAGAAAATCATTGAATACATATGTGGAATGAAAAATGCTCAGGAGTTCACAACTTTGGAGGTGGTAGAGGAGTTTCCAGGAGTAAGGGACAGGATAAACACTCCACAAACATGGAGATCTGCTGGCCTAAAGACTTTTTGAGAAACTGCCTCTGAGAATGGGCTTTTGAAATATATGTTGTTGTCAGGAGCTTTAGCTTCTTTTGTAGTGAGACCATCAAACCTGGGTCTTCATCTATGTGACCTGGAGGATATGGTTTCTGATTTTCCAATTAACATGAGGCAGACGTGCTGAATTCTCTCTTTGTAGGTAAACTGTGGCCATTGGGGGCTAAGTGTCTCCCCGTGGGGACTCTGAAGCCATTTGGTCATCCTCCACTTTTCGTGGTGTTTCTTGCTGCTGCACTAGGAGTTTGGTATTTGCTTCACGAAATACAAGGAGTTTAACTGGGACACAGTGCTGGAGGGAGTTCTGTCACGTGTGGTGGGTCAGGGTCCTAGGAGAATGCACCAACCATGATTCTATCTTACAGAGCGTGGCCCCTTGACCATAGCAACCTGATTCTGAACATTGTACTGAAACCTCTTCATGTAACAAGATGCCTTTACATATAAGGGTCTGCTGCGTGCACCATGTCAGTCACAAGCCATTTGGAAGCCCATCGCAGATCCACATGGCCCCACCACAGATGTTTTATCACACACCTGCACACCACTGCTCTAGGCCCACTACTCAGCAGGCCCCACCATACTGGCATCTCTGTTCTTCATCATTTTCATGAAACCCGTCAATCAAGGCACCTGTCTGGTACACTCATGATCAGCAACAGGACATCCAAAGGTTCTCCAGTGCCACCTGGTCATGGGAATTTCAAATATTGCATGGTATTTATCTAGCCGTTTTTAAAGGATGAAGTTGGAGGCACTGTGGGTTTCCATTCATTCAGGAACCATTAAATGGTGAGAAAGATCATTTCAATGAAATCTCTGGAGAACTCTAACAAACAAGGCTTCCCACAGAGTGGCCAAAACGTCACATGAAACCAGGCCCACTGAGGTGTACAATGTGAGGTCCATGTGTGTTTTGACTCTCAACTATGGCTGCCAGGTCTTTAAGAATAAAATCATGTGATATCCTGGCTGAGATTCCCAGTGTTCTGTGGAAAGTCACCCTGGGCTTCGATCTCAGTTTCAAGGGGGGGCTCTCATGAGTAGCCTCGGAAAATCCCAACTCAATTCATGGCAATACTTCTCTGAGTTCAGTTCCAGAACTCAGTCTCCAAGGGAATCACACCAGAGTTCAAGCCCAGGCGGACCCAGTCCTCTCTTCCACCGCCACACAAATGACCACAATTCAAACCAAAACACTGCCAAAAGGCCCTCATCTTCTTCCATATAGACAATACTCATAACCTCTGGCTGGAGGTTTCCATGAGGGGCTCAGCCTAAGACAGTGTCCACAATAAGCTCCCTTGCCCATCATTTGCCTAATGTCAGGGTGGCCTGGACACCCTTCCTTTGAACCAGGAGTGATCAAATAGGCCTGCCTTTAATACTGCTCAGCTTCTCCGCTTGGAGGCCTGCTGATCTTGGGGTATAGATTCTTTGTGTGAATTGGAGTCATGAGAAAACCCAAGCACATAATGGCTAGCCTCTGCAGGGCTTTGAAAAACTCATTTGACCCAAAGGATCCCTATTCTCACTTGATGGAGGACAGGAACCTTACAGAGGAAGGCAAGAGACTTCATCCACATTGACTGCTTTTTTGCCATATTGGCTATGGATGCACATATGGGATCTTTCTTGAGATCCATCAGGTGCTGACAATCTAAGCCACAGACTTACGCAGGGCCAAGAGCCTTATTTAGACACATCCCTTTGCAAAGCAATTAAGCAAAGGGCCACAAGTGATGCCCGTTCGTTTGCATTTGAAAACTGTTTTCTTCAGGCTTCACAAAGGGGTGTCCTGAGGCAAAGACCTTGCTGACATCCAGGGAAACAGAACAATAGGTAAGCAAAAGGCCCAAAGCAGGGTTTCTCCACTGAGAACTTAATGGGCCCACTGATATCTGAGTTTTCTGAGATGCTCACTATTCATTTCAGCTATCTAGTACATGGCAATGTCACCAAGCTTGGAGGTGGTACATATCTTGGACACAAAACCATGAGCCTATTCTGAAGAGTGGCCAGAATTCAGGAAAAAACCAGAAATTTAGGAAGATAGTAGGTTTTGCCCATGGATAAGGCAAGCCCCAGTCCATTCATAAATTGGGCAGGATGAATGCTGGAAGCTTTCTACTAGACAGGACACATCCATTGATGCATTCTCTTTTCTAATGTCTACAACCACGGACACAGTGCGATACACAGACATAGCAACACTCGCCTTGTCAAAAGACTTGCTAGAAACAGTCCACTCCAAACCAAACAAACCGCCTTTCCTAGCTCTTCTCAGAACATGAGACCAAACCACAGACTCACACCCACACCCACAAAGCCACCTCCTTCCCCCAAGTAGGTCTGTGACTACCCGCAGTGTTCTCTGACTGGTGGGCCATACTATGTTCCCCCGAAATGGCCTGTCCTGTCTCAGATCTGGACTCCTTGTCCAATTCTGTGAAGTTATCAGGAGCCAGGGGTGAACCACTGCCTGCTTTCTCAGGAAAGACCCCCTCAGAGCTTCCTTGGCAATTGGCCATCCTCACATCTGTAGGTACCAAGAAAGACTGACTCTGTCCTTGGTAAATCCAAACAAGTGAGCCCACTGGGACTGGCACTGGGACTGCCTCTGGGTGCCTGGCTTCCTGGATCCCAAGTTCAGAGAGTTCCATCACCAAGGAAGTGTGGTGAGGTCACTTCCTTCAGGAACTGAATGAGGTCACTGCCTTGGAAACCACTCTGTCCTAACTGCTGCTTCCAAGGGTCCCACGAGATGGAGGCTGCCCCTGCTTCCTGTGACACTTTCACAAGTTAGAATGGTATATCAACCATAGGCACCCAGGAAAAGCTCTCCACACAGGCCTGGTTTGGTAGATCTTGTCTACATTAAGAAGAGAGAGGCTCATTCAGACACATCTTTTCATCCTGACCAGGTTGTTTGCCACAGAAGATGACTTCTGCTCTCTCAGGTCCTTCCTGGCTGCCTACATCTTCTTCAGGGATCATTTCTGCATGGACCTTTGAGGTTCTCAGCAGGTGGAAGATCCCCTACATTCCTGTATTGTAAGACCAACTCTGTCCCTGCTCTTCTGTAAAGTTAGATTGAGGGAAAAGTAAATGCTTGGGGTTAAGAACATGTTCGATTTGGGTTAGAAATCATTCTGCTGGATGAAGAATGGTATTGGGAACCTGTGATATTTATAATAATATAGAGGTGAAATATATGTATGAAAACAGAAATCTAAGTAAGATTTGAAGGCCAGAAGGGCATTGGGCCCTTGATTGAAATACTTAGCTTTGAATTACATTCTGTACAGATGTCTCTGACAAATCCATGTACAATGGCATAGGACCTTGTACCTTGGATGATTGAATGTAGAAGAGAAGATCCAGTCAAAAAGGGATAGGAGGTAGGATTAGGAAGATAGTCAGTAGGTTTAGGAAGCAGAGTGGGTATAATATTTGGACCAAAAGTTCTTTAGCAATAGGGTGTCTGTTAGAGAGTGGATGTAAATGTCAGCAAATGTGAAGAGTCAGTCACAATGATGAACTGGGGAAGATATGTAGGAAAGCAGATATGAATATAGACATTAGGAAATCAGGAAAAGTATAAAGTGAGTGATAGGATTTGACATTTTCAACAGGGTTGAGGGTGAATATATAATCTAAGGCAGAAACAAATGTGTAGTCACCAATAGGATTGACATTTGAGAGCATTAGGCAACCTGGACAAGGATGGTTTTAGTAATCCATGCTAACTTTCCAATTAGGCTTTGGTACAATCATAAGTGTGACCTTTGCATTTTGTGTCCAGAATATCACTGTGATAAAATATATATGTAGATCAGGTGACATGAGTATTTCTTCAACTATTTTTGGGAGCAATGTATTGAAGACGTATAAATTAGCATTCGGGGGTACAAATAGGTATACCCAGGGTCTATGAGTATAGAGATAATGCATGAATAGACCACACTGTGAATAAAAAATATAACTGGTTCGAATTTAAATAATGGATTGAATTGATATCTGAAAATATATAGGAAATCTTATATTGATACAGGATCATTCATTCCAACCAGTTATACATCTAATGGTAATATTAGGGTGATGGTTTACCATGAGGGGTGTGTGAGTTTTGGTTCCAAAGTGATTATGGAAATCCAAAATAATATGCTTGGAAAGAAGTCTCATGAAAAGACCAGTCAAGAAACATGGAGGAATACATGTGTTCTGAAGCAGGATTTGATGGAAAGTGAACCAAATGCCTAGAAATTTGTGAACATGAGGATGAAATATATATCCTATGATGTGCATCAACTGAAGAAATAGTAATGTACCAGTGTTGAATAAAAATAAATGTCTAAATACACATCATGTCCAATAGGAGTCTACTTGCATTGATGTTAAACAGGGTCAGTTACTGAAGAAATGTTAGGACTTCTATTCACCATTCACTGAAGTTAGTTTTCAGTACTAGGAAACAAATACGTATTTCAGGTGGATGAATATTTCTGAGAATAATCTTGTGAAAAGTTGATTATAAATCCACATACATGAACATGAATTTAGGGAGTGTAAAATAAGACACATATATTTTATATTTTGAAAAATCTGGAGAGTGTGTGTGTGTATATATACATAGATATATATACACAAACACAAACACAGAGACATTAAGAAGTAAAAATATATATGCCAATTGAAATTCATCATGAAATATATATCATTTAAAGATCCAAAAATATTTATTTTACTGAACATGGATGTATGTATCATGTTGTTCAAGTAGGAAGCTCACCCATAGGTTGATTTTCAGTTCAAACAGCATTTAGGAGGAGTGATTTCTTCTCACAGATTGTATCTGCCAAGTCAGCCACCTCAAAAGAATGTAGCTGGGAAACTAGGTAGGATTCAGTATGTGCATGTAAAAAGACATGTGCTGAATAGGCTGCAAAGAAAGGGAGACGGGAATTCACATATTTGTTAAGTTTAAAAACACATGGAGATCTATTACATTGGACTAGATTCATAACATGTACCCTTTATAATTCAAAAGGCCTGTCCAACTACGCCTCATGCCTCCTCTGAACTGCTAGTATTTTTATTCTTTTTGGGTTATTTTTCTCTATCATATTATGATTCGTAGTCAGAGTCTAGTAGGTTATGGGCTAGTGTCAGGGATTCAGTTTTTGGAATGGAAAATAGGAAAATAAATCCAATGTTTATGCAAATATGTTCTCCACAAAATCTTCCCACAATCATCCAGAAAAATTCCTTGACAATACCCTTGCCCCATGTAAGATGCAAATCGAGAAGAAGAGTTAGAAAATCATTGAATACATATGTGGAATGAAAAATGCTCAGGAGTTCACAACTTTGGAGGTGGTAGAGGAGTTTCCAGAAGTAAGGGACAGGAGAAACACTCCACAAACATGGAGCTCTGCTGGCCTAAAGACTTCTTGAGAAACTGCCTCTGAGAATGGGCTTTTGAAATATATGTTGTTGTCAGGGGCTTTAGCTTCTTTTGTAGTGAGACCATCAAAGCTGGGTCTTCATCTATGTGACCTGGAGGATATGGTTTCTGATTTTCCAATGAACATGAGGCAGAAGTGCTGAATTCTCTCTTTGTAGGTAAACTGTGGCCATTGGGGGCTAAGTGTCTCCCCGTGGGGACTCTGAAGCCATTTGGTCATCCTCCACTTTTCGTGGTGTTTCTTGCTGCTGCACTAGGAGTTTGGTATTTGCTTCACGAAATACAAGGAGTTTAACTGGGACACAGTGCTGGAGGGAGTTCTGTCACGTGTGGTGGGTCAGGGTCCTAGGAGAATGCACCAACCATGATTCTATCTACAGAGTGTGGCCCCTTGACCATAGCAACCTGATTCTGAACATTGTTCTGAAACCTCTTCATATAACAAGATGCCTTTACATATAAGGGTCTGCTGGGTGCACCATGTCAGTCACAAGCCATTTGGAAGCCCATCGCAGATACACATGGCCCCACCACACATGTTTTATCACACACCTGCACACCACTGCTCTAGGCCCACTACTCAGCAGGCCCCACCATACTGGCATCTCTGTTCTTCATCATTTTCATGAAACCCGTCAATCAAGGCACCTGTCTGGTACACTCATGATCAGCAACAGGACATCCAAAGGTTCTCCAGTGCCACCTGGTCACGGGAATTTCAAAGATTGCATGGTATTTATCTAGCCGTTTTTAAAGGATGAAGTTGGAGGCACTGTGGGTTTCCATTCATTCAGGAACCATTAAATGGTGAGAAAGATCATTTCAATGAAATCTCTGGAGAACTCTAACAAACAAGGCTTCCCAAAGAGTGGCCAAAACGTCACATGAAACCAGGCCCACTGAGGTGTACAATGTGAGGTCCATGTGTGTTTTGACTCTCAACTATGGCTGCCAGGTCTTTAAGAATAAAATCATGTGATATCCTGGCTGAGATTCCCAGTGTTCTGTGGAAAGTCACCCTGGGCTTCGATCTCAGTTTCCAGGGGGGGCTCTCATGGGTGGCCTTGGAAAATCCCAACTCAATTCATGGCAATACTTCTCTGAGTTCAGTTCCAGAACTCAGTCTCCAAGGGAATCACACCAGAGTTCAAGCCCAGGCGGACCCAGTCCTCTCTTCCACCGCCACACAAATGACCACAATTCAAACCAAAACACTGCCAAAAGGCCCTCATCTTCTTCCATATAGACAATACTCATAACCTCTGGCTGGAGGTTTCCATGAGGGGTGCAGCCTAAGACAGTGTCCACAATAAGCTCCCTTGCCCATCATTTGCCTAATGTCAGGGTGGCCTGGACACCCTTCCTTTGAACCAGGAGTGATCAAATAGGCCTGCCTTTAATACTGCTCAGCTTCTCCGCTTGGAGGCCTGCTGATCTTTGGGTATAGATTCTTTGTGTGAATTGGAGTCATGAGAAAACCCAAGCACATAATGGCTAGCCTCTGCAGGGCTTTGAAAAACTCATTTGACCCAAAGGATCCCTATTCTCACTTGATGGAGGACAGGAACCTTACAGAGGAAGGCAAGAGACTTCATCCACATTGACTGCTTTTTTGCCATATTGGCTATGGATGCACATATGGGATCTTTCTTGAGATCCATCAGGTGCTGACAATCTAAGCCACAGCCTTACACAAGGGCAAGAGGCTGATTCAGACACATCCCTTTGCAAAGCAATTAAGCAAAGAGCCACAAGTGATGCCCGTTCGTTTGCATTTGAAAACTGTTTTCTTCAGGCTTCACAAAGGGGTGTCCTGAGGCAAAGACCTTGCTGACATCCAGGGAAACAAAACAATAGGTAAGCAAAAGGCCCTAAGCAGGGTTTCTCCACTGAGACTTTAATGGGCCCACTGATATCTGAGTTTTCTGAGATGCTCACTATTCATTTCAGCTATCTAGTACATGGCAATGTCACCAAGCTTGGAGGTGGTACATATCTTGGACACAAAACCATGAGCCTATTCTGAAGAGTGGCCAGAATTCAGGAAAATACCAGAAATTTAGGAAGATAGTAGGTTTTGCCCATGGATAAGGCAAGCCCCAGTCCATTCATAAATTGGGCAGGATGAATGCTGGAAGCTTTCTACTAGACAGGACACATCCATTGATGCATTCTCTTTTCTAATGTCTACAACCACGGACACAGTGCGATACACAGACATAGCAACACTCGCCTTGTCAAAAGACTTGCTAGAAACAGTCCACTCCAAACCAAACAAACCGCCTTTCCTAGCTCTTCTCAGAACATGAGACCAAACCACAGACTCACACCCACACCCACAAAGCCACCTCCTTCCCCCAAGTAGGTCTGTGACTACCCGCAGTGTCCTCTGACAGGTGGGCCATACTATGTTCCCCCGAAATGGCCTGTCCTGTCTCAGATCTGGACTCCTTGGCCTATTCTGAGAAGTTATCAGGAGCCAGGGGTGAGCCACTACCTGCTTTCTCAGGAAAGACCTCCTTCAGAGCTTTCTTGGCAATTGGCCATCCTCACATCTGTAGGTACCAAGAAAGACTGACTCTGTCCTTGGTAAATCCAAACAAGTGAGCCCACTGGGACTGGCACTGGGACTGCCTCTGGGTGCCTGGCTTCCTGGATCCCAAGTTCAGAGAGTTCCATCACCAAGGAAGTGTGGTGAGGTCACTTCCTTCAGGAACTGAATGAGGTCACTGCCTTGGAAACCACTCTGTCCTAACTGTTGCTTCCAAGGGTCCCATGAGATGGAGGCTGCCCCTGCTTCCTGTGACACTTTCACAAGTTAGAATGGTATATCAACCATAGGCACCCAGGAAAAGCTCTCCACACAGGCCTGGTTTGGTCCATCTTGTCTACATTAAGAAGAGAGAGGCTCATTCAGACACATCTTTTCATCCTGACCAGGTTGTGTGCCACAGAAGATGACTTCTGCTCTCTCAGGTCCTTCCTGGCTGCCTACATCTTCTCCAGGGATCATTTCTGCATGGACCTTTGAGGTTCTCAGCAGGTGGAAGATCCCCTACATTCCTGTATTGTAAGACCAACTCTGTCCCTGCTCTTGTGTAAAGTTAGATTGAGGGAAAAGTAAATGCTTGGGGTTAAGAACATGTTCGATTTGGGTTAGAAATCATTCTGCTGGATGAAGAATGGTATTGGGAACCTGTGATATTTATAATAATATAGAGGTGAAATATATGTATGAAAACAGAAATCTAAGTAAGATTTGAAGGCCAGAAGGGCATTGGGCCCTTGATTGAAATACTTAGCTTTGAATTACATTCTGTACAGATGTCTCTGACAAATCCATATACAATGGCATAGGACCTTGTACCTTGGATGATTGAATGTAGAAGAGAAGATCCAGTCAAAAAGGGATAGGAGGTAGGATTAGGAAGATAGTCAGTAGGTTTAGGAAGAAGAGTGGGTATAATATTTGGACCAAAAGTTCTTTAGCAAAAGGGTGTCTGTTAGAGAGTGAATGTAAATGTCAGCACATGTGAAGAGTCAGTCACAATGATGAACTGGGGAAGATATGTAGGAAAGCAGATATGAATATAGACATTAGGAAATCAGGAAAAGTATAAAGTGAGTGATAGGATATGACATTTTGAACAGGTTT
Organism: Ictidomys tridecemlineatus; assembly: GCF_052094955.1. Classification (NCBI taxonomy): domain Eukaryota; kingdom Metazoa; phylum Chordata; class Mammalia; order Rodentia; family Sciuridae; genus Ictidomys; species Ictidomys tridecemlineatus. Next base: position 69,426,181 of record NC_135489.1, on the reverse strand, counting down.
GAGGTTAAATATATAATCTAAGGCAGAAACAAATGTGTAGTCACCAATAGGATTGACATTTGAGAGCATTAGGCAACCTGGACAAGGATGGTTTTAGTATTCCATGCTAACTTTCCAATTAGGCTTTGGTACAATCATAAGTGTGACCTTTGCATTTTGTGTCCAGAATATCACTGTGATAAAATATATATGTAGATCAGGTGACATGAGTATTTCTTCAACTATTTTTGGGAGCAATGTATTGAAGACGTATAAATTAGCATTCGGGGGTACAAATAGGTATACCCAGGGTCTATGAGTATAGAGATAATGCATGAATAGACCACACTGTGAATAAAGAATATAACTGGTTCCAATTTAAATAATGGATTGAATTGATATCTGAAAATATATAGGAAATCTTATATTGATACAGGATCATTCATTCCAACCAGTTATACATCTAATGGTAATATTAGGGTGATGGTTTACCATGAGGGGTGTGTGAGTTTTGGTTCCAAAGTGATTATGGAAATCCAAAATAATATGCTTGGAAAGAAGTCTCATGAAAAGACCAGTCAAGAAACATGGAGGAATACATGTGTTCTGAAGCAGGATTTGATGGAAAGTAAACCAAATGCCTAGAAATTTGTGAACACGAGGATGAAATATATATCCTATGATGTGCATCAACTGAAGAAATAGTAATGTGCCAGTGTTGAATAAAAATAAATGTCCAAATACACATCATGTCCCATAGGAGTCTACTTGCATTGATGTTAAACAGGGTCAGTTACTGAAGAAATGTTAGGACTTCTATTCACCATTCACTGAAGTTAGTTTTCAGTACTAGGAAACAAATACGTATTTCAGGTGGATGAATATTTCTGAGAATAATCTTGTGAAAAGTTGATTATAAATCCACATACATGAACATGAATTTAGGGAGTGTAAAATAAGACACATTTATTTTATATTTTGAAAAATCTGGAGAGTGTGTGTGTGTGTATATATACATAGATATATATACACAAACACAAACACAGAGACATTAAGAAGTAAAAATATATATGCCAATTGAAATTCATCATGAAATATATATCATTTAAAGATCCAAAAATATTTATTTTACTGAACATGGATGTATGTATCATGTTGTTCAAGTAGGAAGCTCACCCATAGGTTGATTTTCAGTTCAAACAGCATTTAGGAGGAGTGATTTCTTCTCACAGATTGTATCTGCCAAGTCAGCCACCTCAAAAGAATGTAGCTGGGACACCAGGTAGGATTCTGTATGTGCATGTAAAAAGACATGTGCTGAATAGGCTGCAAAGAAAGGGAGACAGGAATTCACATATTTGTTAAGTTTAAAAACACATGGAGATCTATTACATTGGACTGGATTCATAACATGTACCCTTTATAATTCAAAAGGCCTGTCCAACTACGCCTCATGCCTCCTCTGAACTGCTAGTATTTTTATTCTGCTTGGGTTATTTTTCTCTATCATATTATGATTCATAGTCAGGGTCTAGTAGGGTATGGGTTAGTGTCAGGGATTCAGTTTTTGGAATGGAAAATAGGAAAATAAATCCAATGTTTATGCAAATGTGTTCTACACAAAATCTTCCCACAATCATCCAGAAAAATGCCTTGACAATACCCCTGCCCCATGTAAGACGAAATTCGAGAAGAAGGGTTAGAAAATCATTGAATACATATGTGGAATGAAAAATGCTCAGGAGTTCACAACTTTGGAGGTGGTAGAGGAGTTTCCAGAAGTAAGGGACAGGATAAACACTCCACAAACATGGAGCTCTGCTGGCCTAAAGACTTCTTGAGAAACTGCCTCTGAGAATGGGCTTTTGAAATATATGTTGTTGTCAGGAGCTTTAGATTCTTTTGTAGTGAGACCATCAAAGCTGGGTCTTCATCTATGTGACCTGGAGGATATGGTTTCTGATTTTCCAATGAACATGAGGCAGAAGTGCTGAATTCTCTCTTTGTAGGTGAACTGTGGCCATTGGGGGCTAAGTGTCTCCCCGTGGGGACTCTGAAGCCATTTGGTCATCCTCCACTTTTCGTGGTGTTTCTTGCTGCTGCACTAGGACTTTGGTATTTGCTTCACGAAATAGAAGGAGTTTAACTGGGACACAGTGCTGGAGGGAGTTCTGTCACGTGTGGTGGGTCAGGGTCCTAGGAGAATGCACCAACCATGATTCTATCTTACAGAGCTAGGCCCCTTGACCATAGCAACCTGATTCTGAACATTGTTCTGAAACCTCTTCATGTAACAAGATGCCTTTACATATAAGGGTCTGCTGGGTGCACCATGTCAGTCACAAGCCATTTGGAAGCCCATCGCAGATCCACATGGCCCCACCACAGATGTTTTATCACACACCTGTACACCACTGCTCTAGGCCCACTACTCAGCAGGCCCCACCATACTGGCATCTCTGTTCTTCATCATTTTCATGAAACCCGTCAATCAAGGCACCTGTCTCGTACACTCATGATCAGCAACAGGACATCCAAAGGTTCTCCAGTGCCACCTGGTCATGGGAATTTCAAAGATTGCATGGTATTTATCTAGCCATTTTTAAAGGATGAAGTTGGAGGCACTGTGGGTTTCCATTCATTCAGGAACCATTAAATGGTGAGAAAGATCATTTCAATGAAATCTCTGGAGAACTCTAACAAACAAGGCCTCCCAAAGAGTTGCCAAAACGTCACATGAAACCAGGCCCACTGAGGTGTACAATGTGAGGTCCATGTGTGTTTTGACTCTCAACTATGGCTGCCAGGTCTTTAAGAATAAAATCATGTGATATCCTGGCTGAGATTCCCAGTGTTCTGTGGAAAGTCACCCTGGGCTTCGATCTCAGTTTCCAGGGGGGGGCTCTCATGAGTGGCCTCGGAAAATCCCAACTCAATTCATGGCAATACTTCTCTGAGTTCAGTTCCAGAACTCAGTCTCCAAGGGAATCACACCAGAGTTCAAGCCCAGGCGGACCCAGTCCTCTCTTCCACCGCCACACAAATGACCACAATTCAAACAAAAACACTGCCAAAAGGCCCTCATCTTCTTCCATATAGACAATACTCATAACCTCTGGCTGGAGGTTTCCATGAGGAGCTCAGCCTAAGACAGTGTCCACAATAAGCTCCATTGCCCATCATTTGCCTAATGTCAGGGTGGCCTGGACACCCTTCCTTTGAACCAGGAGTGATCAAATAGGCCTGCCTTTAATACTGCTCAGCTTCTCCGCTTGGAGGCCTGCTGATCTTGGGGTATAGATTCTTTGTGTGAATTGGAGTCATGAGAAAACCCAAGCACATAATGGCTAGCCTCTGCAGGGCTTTGAAAAACTCATTTGCCCCAAAGGATCCCTATTCTCACTTGATGGAGGACAGGAACCTTACAGAGGAAGGCAAGAGACTTCATCCACATTGACTGCTTTTTTGCCATATTGGCTATGGATGCACATATGGGATCTTTCTTGAGATCCATCAGGTGCTGACAATCTAAGCCACAGCCTTACACAGGGCCAAGAGGCTGACTCAGACACATCCCTTTGCAAAGCAATTAAGCAAAGAGCCACAAGTGATGCCCGTTCGTTTGCATTTGAAAACTGTTTTCTTCAGGCTTCACAAAGGGGTGTCCTGAGGCAAAGACCTTGCTGACATCCAGGGAAACAGAACAATAGGTAAGCAAAAGGCCCAAAGCAGGGTTTCTCCACTGAGACTTTAATGGGCCCACTGATATCTGAGTTTTCTGAGATGTTCACTATTCATTTCAGCTATCTAGTACATGGTAATGTCACCAAGCTTGGAGGTGGTACATATCTTGGACACAAAACCATGAGCCTATTCTGAAGAGTGGCCAGAATTCAGGAAAAAAACAGAAATTTAGGAAGATAGTAGGTTTTTCCCATGGATAAGGCAAGCCCCAGTCCATTCATAAATTGGGCAGGATGAATGCTGGAAGCATTCTACTAGACAGGACACATCCATTGATGAATTCTCTTTTCTAATGTCTACACCCATGGACACAGTGCGGTACACAGACATGGCAACACTCGCCTTTTCAAAAGACTTGCTAGAAACAGTCCACTCCAAACCAAACAAACCGCCTTTCCTAGCTCTTCTCAGACCATGATATTGGGAACCTGTGATATTTATAATAATATATAGGTGAATAATATATAGGTGAAATATATTTCTGTTTTCTATGAAAACAGAAATCAAAGTAAGATTTGAAGGCCAGAAGGGCATTGGGCCCTTGAATGAAATACTTAGCTTTGAATTACATTCTGTACAGATGTCTCTGACAAATCCATATACAATGGCATAGGACCTTGTATCTTGGATGATTGAATGTAGAAGAGAAGATCCAGTCAAAAAAGGATAGGAGGTAGGATTAGGAAGATAGTCAGTAGTTTTAGGAAGAAGAGTGGGTATAATATTTGGACCAAAAGTTCTTTAGCAATAGGGTGTCTGTTAGAGAGTGAATGTAAATGTCAGCACATGTGAAGAGTCAGTCACAATGATGAACTGGGGAAGATATGTAGGAAAGCAGATATGAAAATAGACATTAGGAAATCAGGAAAAGTATAAAGTGAGTGATAGGATTTGACATTTTCAACAGGGTTGAGGTTGAATATGTAATCTAAGGCAGAAACAAATGTGTAGTCACCAATAGGATTGACATTTGAGAGCATTAGGCAACCTGGACAAGGATGGTTTTAGTAATCCATGCTAACTTTCCAATTAGGCTTTGGTACAATCATAAGTGTGACCTTTGCATTTTGTGTCCAGAATATCACTGTGATAAAATATATATGTAGATCAGGTGACATGAGTATTTCTTCAACTATTTTTGGGAGCAATGTATTGAAGACGTATAAATTAGCATTCGGGGGTACAAATAGGTATACCCAGGGTCTATGAGTATAGAGATAATGCATGAATAGACCACACTGTGAATAAAGAATATAACTGGTTCCAATTTAAATAATGGATTGAATTGATATCTGAAAATATATAGGAAATCTTATATTGATACAGGATCATTCATTCCAACCAGTTATACATCTAATGGTAATATTAGGGTGATGGTTTACCATGAGGGGTGTGTGAGTTTAGTTCCAAAGTGATTATGGAAATCCAAAATAATATGCTTGGAAAGAAGTCTCATGAAAAGACCAGTCAAGAAACATGGAGGAATACATGTGTTCTGAAGCAGGATTTGATGGAAAGTGAACCAAATGCCTAGAAATTTGTGAACATGAGGATGAAATATATATCCTATGATGTGCATCAACTGAAGAAATAGTAATGTACCAGTGTTGAATAAAAATAAATGTCCAAATACACATCATGTCCTATAGGAGTCTACTTGCATTGATGTTAAATAGGGTCAGTTACTGAAGACATGTTAGGATTTCTATTCACCATTCACTGAAGTTAGTTTTCAGTACTAGGAAACAAATACGTATTTCAGGTGGATGAATATTTCTGAGAATAATCTTGTGAAAAGTTGATTATAAATCCACATACATGAACATGAATTTAGGGAGTGTAAAATAAGACACATATATTTTATATTTTGAAAAATCTGGAGAGTGTGTGTGTGTGTATATACATAGATATATATACACAAACACAAATACAGAGACATTAAGAAGTAAAAATATATATGCCAATTGAATTTCATCATGAAATATATATCATTTAAAAATCCAAAAATATTTATTTTACTGAACATGGATGTATGTATCATGTTGTTCAAGTAGGAAGCTCACCCATAGGTTGATTTTCAGTTCAAACAGCATTTAGGAGGAGTGATTTCTTCTCACAGATTGTATCTGCCAAGTCAGCCACCTCAAAATAATGTAGCTGGGAAACCAGGTAGGATTCTGTATGTGCATGTAAAAAGACATGTGCTGAATAGGCTGCAAAGAAAGGGAGACAGGAATTCACATATTTGTTAAGTTTAAAAACACATGGAGATCTATTACATTGGACTAGATTCATAACATGTACCCTTTATAATTCAAAAGGCCTGTTCAACTACGCATCATGCCTCCTCTGAACTGCTAGTATTTTTATTCTGTTTGGGTTATTTTTCTCTATCATATTATGATTCGTAGTCAGAGTCTATTAGGGCATGGGTTAGTGTCAGGGATTCAGATTTTGGAATGGAAAATAGGAAAATAAATCCAATGTTTATGCAAATATGTTCTACACAAAATCTTCCCACAATCATCCAGAAAAATGCCTTGACAATACCCTTGCCCCATGTAAGACGCAATTCGAGAAGAAGAGTTAGAAAATCATTGAATACATATGTGGAATGAAAAATGCTCAGGAGTTCACAACTTTGGAGGTGGTAGAGGAGTTTCCAGAAGTAAGGGACAGGAGAAACACTCCACAAACATGGAGCTCTGCTGGCCTAAAGACTTCTTGAGAAACTGCCTCTGAGAATGGGCTTTTGAAATATATGTTGTTGTCAGGAGCTTTAGCTTCTTTTGTAGTGAGACCATCAAAGGTGGGTCTTCATCTATGTGACCTGGAGGATATGGTTTCTGATTTTCCAATGAACATGAGGCAGAAGTGCTGAATTCTCTCTTTGTAGGTAAACTGTAGCCATTGGGGGATAAGTGTCTCCCCGTGGGGACTGTGAAGCCATTTGGTCATCCTCCACTTTTCGTGGTGTTTCTTGCTGCTGCACTAGGAGTTTGGTATTTGCTTCACGAAATACAAGGAGTTTAACTGGGACACAGTGCTGGAGGGAGTTCTGTCACGTGTGGTGGGTCAGGGTCCTAGGAGAATGCACCAACCATGATTCTATCTTACAGAGCGTGGCCCCTTGACCATAGCAACCTGATTCTGAACATTGTTCTGAAACCTCTTCATATAACAAGATGCCTTTACATATAAGGGTCTGCTGGGTGCACCGTGTCAGTCACAAGCCATTTGGAAGCCCATCGCAGATCCACATGGCCCCACCACAGTTGTTTTATCACACACCTGCACACCACTGCTCTAGGCCCACTACTCAGCAGGCCCCACCATACTGGCATCTCTGTTCTTCATCATTTTCATGAAACCCGTCAATCAAGGCACCTGTCTGGTACACTCATGATCAGCAACAGGACATCCAAAGGTTCTCCAGTGCCACCTGGTCATGGGAATTTCAAAGATTGCATGGTATTTATCTAGCCGTTTTTAAAGGATGAAGTTGGAGGCACTGTGGGTTTCCATTCATTCAGGAACCATTAAATGGTGAGAAAGATCATTTCAATGAAATCTCTGGAGAACTCTAACAAACAAGGCTTCCCAAAGAGTGGCCAAAACGTCACATGAAACCAGGCCCACTGAGGTGTACAATGTGAGGTCTATGTGTATTTTGACTCTCAACTATGGCTGCCAGGTCTTTAAGAATAAAATCATGTGATATCCTGGCTGAGATTCCCAGTGTTCTGTGGAAAGTCACCCTGGGCTTCGATCTCAGTTTCCAGGGGGGGCTCTCATGAGTGGCCTCGGAAAATCCCAACTCAATTCATGGCAATACTTCTCTGAGTTCAGTTCCAGAACTCAGTTCTCCAAGGGAATCACACCAGAGTTCAAGCCCAGGCGGACCCAGTCCTCTCTTCCACCGCCACACAAATGACCACAATTCAAACCAAAACACTGCCAAAAGGCCCTCATCTTCTTCCATATAGACAATACTCATAACCTCTGGCTGGAGGTTTCCATGAGGGGCGCAGCCTAAGACAGTGTCCACAATAAGCTCCCTTGCCCATCATTTGCCTAATGTCAGGGTGGCCTGGACACCCTTCCTTTGAACCAGGAGTGATCAAATAGGCCTGCCTTTAATACTGCTCAGCTTCTCCGCTTGGAGGCCTGCTGATCTTGGGGTATAGATTCTTTGTGTGAATTGGAGTCATGAGAAAACCCAAGCACATAATGGCTAGCCTCTGCAGGGCTTTGAAAAACTCATTTGACCCAAAGGATCCCTATTCTCACTTGATGGAGGACAGGAACCTTACAGAGGAAGGCAAGAGACTTCATCCACATTGACTGCTTTTTTGCCATATTGGCTATGGATGCACATATGGGATCTTTCTTGAGATCCATCAGGTGCTGACAATCTAAGCCACAGCCTTACACAGGGCCAAGAGGCTGATTCAGACACATCCCTTTGCAAAGCAATTAAGCAAAGAGCCACAAGTGATGCCCGTTCGTTTGCATTTGAAAACTGTTTTCTTCAGGCTTCACAAAGGGGTGTCCTGAGGCAAAGACCTTGCTGACATCCAGGGAAACAGAACAATAGGTAAGCAAAAGGCCCAAAGCAGGGTTTCTCCACTGAGAACTTAATGGGCCCACTGATATCTGAGTTTTCTGAGATGCTCACTATTCATTTCAGCTATCTAGTACATGGCAATGTCACCAAGCTTGGAGGTGGTACATATCTTGGACACAAAACCATGAGCCTATTCTGAAGAGTGGCCAGAATTCAGGAAAAAACAGAAATTTAGGAAGATAATAGGTTTTGCCCATGGATATGGCAAGCCCCAGTCCATTCATAAATTGGGCAGGATGAATGCTGGAAGCTTTCTACTAGACAGGACACATCCATTGATGCATTCTCTTTTCTAATGTCTACAACCAGGGACACAGTGCGATACACAGACATAGCAACACTCGCCTTGTCAAAAGACTTGCTAGAAACAGTCCACTCCAAACCAAACAAACCGCCTTTCCTAGCTCTTCTCAGAACATGAGACCAAACCACAGACTCACACCCACACCCACAAAGCCACCTCCTTCCCCCAAGTAGGTCTGTGACTACCCGCAGTGTCCTCTGACAGGTGGGCCATACTATGTTCCCCCGGAATGGCCTGTCCTGTCTCAGATCTGGACTCCTTGGACTATTCTGTTAAGTTATCAGGAGCCAGGGGTGAGCCACTACCTGCTTTCTCAGGAAAGACCCCCTTCAGAGCTTCCTTGGCAATTGGCCATCCTCACATCTGTAGGTACCAAGAAAGACTGACTCTGTCCTCGGTAAATCCAAACAAGTGAGCCCACTGGGACTGGTACTGGGACTGCCTCTGGGTGCCTGGCTTCCTGGATCCCAAGTTCAGAGAGTTCAATCACGAAGGAAGTGTGGTGAGGTCACTTCCTTCAAAAACGGAATGAGGTCACTGCCTTGGAAACCACTCTGTCCTAACTGTTGCTTCCAAGGGTCCCATGAGATGGAGGCTGCCCCTGATTCCTGTGACACTTTCACAAGTTAGAATGGTATAAAAGCCATAGGCACCCAGGAAAAGCTCTCCACACAGGCCTGGTTTGGTCCATCTTGTCTACATTAAGAAGAGAGAGGCTCATTCAGACACATCTTTTCATCCTGACCAGGTTGTTTGCCACAGAAGATGACTTCTGCTCTCTCAGGTCCTTCCTGGCTGCCTACATCTTCTCCAGGGATCATTTCTGCATGGACCTTTGAGGTTCTCAGCAGGTGGAAGATCCCCTACATTCCTGTATTGTAAGACCAACTCTGTCCCTGCTCTTCTGTAAAGTTATATTGAGGGAAAAGTAAATGCTTGGGGTTAAGAACATGTTCGATTTGGGTTAGAAATCATTCTGCTGGATGAAGAATGGTATTGGGAACCTGTGATATTTATAAAAATATAGAAGTGAAATATATGTATGAAAACAGAAATCTAAGTAAGATTTGAAGGTCAGAAGGGCATTGGGCCCTTGATTGAAATACTTAGCTTTGAATTACATTCTGTACAGATGTCTCTGACAAATCCATATACAATGGCATAGGACCTTGTACCTTGGATGATTGAATGTAGAAGAGAAGATCCAGTCAAAAAGGGATAGGAGGTAGGATTAGGAAGATAGTCAGTAGGTTTAGAAAGAAGAGTGGGTATAATATTTGGACCAAAAGTTCTTTAGCAATAGGGTGTCTGTTAGAGAGTGAATGTAAATGTCAGCACATGTGAAGAGTCAGTCACAATGATGAACTGGGGAAGATATGTAAGAAAGCAGATATGAATATAGACATTAGGAAATCAGGAAAAGTATAAAGTGAGTGATAGGCTTTGACATTTTCAACAGGGTTGAGGTTGAATATATAATCTAAGGCAGAAACAAATGTGTAGTCACCAATAGGATTGACATTTGAGAGCATTAGGCAACCTGGACAAGGATGGTTTTAGTAATCCATGCTAACTTTCCAATTAGGCTTTGGTACAATCATAAGTGTGACCTTTGCATTTTGTGTCCAGAATATCACTGTGATAAAATATATATGTAGATCAGGTGACATGAGTATTTCTTCAACTATTTTTGGGAGCAATGTATTGAAGACGTATAAATTAGCATTCGGGGGTACAAATAGGTATAACCAGGGTCTATGAGTATAGAGATAATGCATGAATAGACCACACTGTGAATAAAGAATATAACTGTTTCCAATTTAAATAATGGATTGAATTGATATCTGAAAATATATAGGAAATCTTATATTGATACAGGATCATTCATTCCAACCAGTTATACATCTAATGGTAATATTAGGGTGATGGTTTACCATGAGGGGTGTGTGAGTTTTGGTTCCAAAGTGATTATGGAAATCCAAAATAATATGCTTGGAAAGAAGTCTCATGAAAAGACCAGTCAAGAAACATGGAGGAATACATGTGTTCTGAAGCAGGATTTGATGGAAAGTGAACCAAATGCCTAGAAATTTGTGAACATGAGGATGAAATATATATCCTATGATGTGCATCAACTGAAGAAATAGTAATGTACCAGTGTTGAATAAAAATAAATGTCCAAATACACATCATGTCCCATAGGAGTCTACCTGCATTGATGTTAAATAGGGTCAGTTACTGAAGACATGTTAGGATTTCTATTCACCATTCACTGAAGTTAGTTTTCAGTACTAGGAAACAAATACGTATTTCAGGTGGATGAATATTTCTGAGAATAATCTTGTGAAAAGTTGATTATAAATCCACATACATGAACATGAATTTAGGGAGTGTAAAATAAGACATATATTTTATATTTTGAAAAATCTGGAGAGTGTGTGTGTGTGTATATACATAGATATATATACACAAACACAAACACAGAGACATTAAAAAGTAAAAATATATATGCCAATTTAAATTCATCATGAAATATATATCATTTAAAGATCCAAAAATATTTATTTTTCTGAACATGGATGTATGTATCATGTTGTTCAAGTAGGAAGCTCACCCATAGGTTGATTTTCAGTTCAAACAGCATTTAGGAGGAGTGATTTCTTCTCACAGATTGTATCTGCCAAGTCAGCCACCTCAAAAGAATGTAGCTGGGAAACCAGGTAGGATTCTGTATGTGCATGTAAAAAGACATGTGCCGAATAGGCTGCAAAGAAAGGGAGACAGGAATTCACATATTTGTTAAGTTTAAAAACACATGGAGATCTATTACATTGGACTAGATTCATAACATGTACCCTTTATAATTCAAAAGGCCTGTCCAACTACACATCATGCCTCCTCTGAACTGCTAGTATTTTTATTCTGTTTGGGTTATTTTTGTCTATCATATTATGATTCGTCATCAGAGTCTAATAGGGTATGGGTTAGTGTCAGGGATTCAGTTTTTGGAATGGAAAATAGGAAAATAAGTCCAATGTTTATGCAAATATGTTCTACACAAAATCTTCCCACAATCATCCAGAAAAATGCCTTGACAACACCCTAGCCCCATGTAAGACGCAATTCGAGAAGAAGAGTTAGAAAATCATTGAATACATATGTGGAATGAAAAATGCTCAGGAGTTCACAACTTTGGAGGTGGTAGAGGAGTTTCCAGAAGTAATGGACAGGATAAACACTCCACAAACATGGAGCTCTGCTTGCCTATAGACTTCTTGAGTAACTGCCTCTGAGAATGGGCTTTTGAAATATATGTTGTTGTCAGGAGCTTTAGCTTCTTTTGTAGTGAGACCATCAAAGCTGGGTCTTCATCTATGTGACCTGGAGGATATGGTTTCTGATTTTCCAATGAACATGAGGCAGAAGTGCTGAATTCTCTCTTTGTAGGTAAACTGTGGGCATTGGGGGCTAAGTGTCTGCCCGTGGGGACTCTTAAGCCATTTGGTCATCCTCCACTTTTCGTGGTTTTTCTTGCTGCTGCACTAGGAGTTTGGTATTTGCTTCACGAAATACAAGGAGTTTAACTGAGACACAGTGCTGCAGTGAGTCCTACCACGTGTGGTGGGTCAGGGTCCTAGGAGAATGCACCAACCATGATTCTATCTTACAGAGCGTGGCCCCTTGACCATAGCAACCTGATTCTGAACATTGTTCTGAAACCTCTTCATATAACAAGATGCCTTTACATATAAGGGTCTGCTGGGTGCACCATGTCAGTCACAAGCCATTTGAAAGCCCATCGCACATCCACATGGCCCCACCACAGATGTTTTATCACACACCTGCACACCACTGCTCTAGGCCCACTACTCAGCAGGACCCACCATACTGGCATCTCTGTTCTTCATCATTTTCATGAAACCCGTCAATCAAGTCACCTGTCTGGTACACTCATGATCAGCAACAGGACATCCATAGGTTCTCCAGTGCCACCTGGTCATGGGAATTTGAAAGATTGCATGGTATTTATCTAGCCATTTTTAAAGGATGAAGTTGGAGGCACTGTGGGTTTCCATTCATTCAGGAACCATTAAATGGTGAGAAAGATCATTTCAATGAAATCTCTGGAGAACTCTAACAAACAAGGCTTCCCAAAGAGTGGCCAAAACGTCACATGAAACCAGGCCCACTGAGGTGTACAATGTGAGGTCCATGTGTGTTTTGACTCTCAACTATGGCTGCCAGGTCTTTAAGAATAAAATCATGTGATATCCTGGCTGAGATTCCCAGTGTTCTGTGGAAAGTCACCCTGGGCTTCGATCTCAGTTTCCAGGGGGGGCTCTCATGGGTGGCCTCGGAAAATCCCAACTCAATTCATGGCAATACTTCTCTGAGTTCAGTTCCAGAACTCAGTCTCCAAGGGAATCACACCAGAGTTCAAGCTTAGGCGGACCCAGTCCTCTCTTCCACCGCCACACAAATAACCACAATTCAAACCAAAACACTGCCAAAAGGCCCTCATCTTCTTCCATATAGACAATACTCATAACCTCTGGCTGGAGGTTTCCATGAGGGGTGCAGCCTAAGACAGTGTCCACAATAAGCTCCCTTGCCCATCATTTGCCTAATGTCAGGGTGGCCTGGACACCCTTCCTTTGAACCAGGAGTGATCAAATAGGCCTGCCTTTAATACTGCTCAGCTTCTCCGCTTGGAGGCCTGCTGATCTTGGGGTATAGATTCTTTGTGTGAATTGGAGTCATGAGAAAACCCAAGCACATAATGGCTAGCCTCTGCAGGGCTTTGAAAAACTCATTTGACCCAAAGGATCCCTATTCTCACTTGATGGAGGACAGGAACCTTACAGAGGAAGGCAAGAGACTTCATCCACATTGACTGCTTTTTTGCCATATTGGCTATGGATGCACATATGGGATCTTTCTTGAGATCCATCAGGTGCTGACAATCTAAGCCACAGCCTTACACAGGGCCAAGAGGCTGATTCAGACACATCCCTTTGCAAAGCAATTAAGCAAAGAGCCACAAGTGATGCCCGTTCATTTGCATTTGAAAACTATTTTCTTCAGGCTTCACAAAGGGGTGTCCTGAGGCAAAGACCTTGCTGACATCCAGGGAAACAAAACAATAGGTAAGCAAAAGGCCCAAAGCAGGGTTTCTCCACTGAGACTTTAATGGGCCCACTGATATCTGAGTTTTCTGAGATGCTCACTATTCATTTCAGCTATCTAGTAAATGGCAATGTCACCAAGTTTGGAGGTGGTACATATCTTGGACACAAAACCATGAGCCTATTCTGAATTGTGGCCAGAATTCAGGAAAATACCAGAAATTTAGGAAGATAGTAGGTTTTGCCCATGGATAAGGCAAGCCCCAGTCCATTCATAAATTGGGCAGGATGAATGCTGGAAGCTTTCTACTAGACAGGACACATCCATTGATGCATTCTCTTTTCTAATGTCTACAACCACGGACACAGTGCGATACACAGACATAGCAACACTCGCCTTGTCAAAAGACTTGCTAGAAACAGTCCACTCCAAACCAAACAAACCGCCTTTCCTGGCTCTTCTCAGAACATGAGACCAAACCACAGACTCACACCCACACCCACAAAGCCACCTCCTTCCCCCAACTAGGTCTGTGACTACCCGCAGTGTCCTCTGACAGGTGGGCCATACTATGTACCCCCGAAATGGCCTGTCCTGTCTCATATCTGGACTCCTTGGCCTATTCTGTGAAGTTATCAGGAGCCAGGGGTGAGCCACTACCTGCTTTCTAAGGAAAGATTCCCTTCAGAGCTTTCTTGGCAATTGGCCATCCTCACATCTGTAGGTACCAAGAAAGACTGACTCTGTCCTTGGTAAATCTAAACAACTGAGCCCACTGGGACTGGCACTGGGACTGCCTCTGGGTGCCTGGCTTCCTGGATCCCAAGTTCAGAGAGTTCCATCACCAAGGAAGTGTGGTGAGGTCACTTCCTTCAGGAACTGAATGAGGTCACTGCCTTGGAAACCACTCTGTCCTAACTGTTGCTTCCAAGGGTCCCATGAGATGGAGGCTGCCCCTGCTTCCTGTGACACTTTCACAAGTTAGAATGGTATATCAACCATAGGCACCCAGGAAAAGCTCTCCACACAGGCCTGGTTTGGTCCATCTTGTCTACATTAAGAAGAGAGAGGCTCATTCAGACACATCTTTTCATCCTGACCATGTTGTTTGCCACAGAAGATGACTTCTGCTCTCTCAGGTCCTTCCTGGCTGCCTACATCTTCTCCAGGGATCATTTCTGCATGGACCTTTGAGGTTCTCAGCAGGTGGAAGATCCCCTACATTCCTGTTTTGTAAGACCAACTCTGTCCCTGCTCTTCTGTAAAGTTAGATTGAGGGAAAAGTAAATGCTTGGGGTTAAGGACATGTTCGATTTGGGTTAGAAACCATTCTGCTGGATGAAGAATGGTATTGGGAACCTGTGATATTTATAATAATATAGAGGTGAAATATATGTATGAAAACAGAAATCTAAGTAAGATTTCAAGGCCAGAAGGGCATTGGGCCCTTGATTGAAATACTTAGCTTGAATAACATTCTGTACAGATGTCTCTGACAAATCCATATACAATGGCATAGGACCTTGTACCTTGGATGATTGAATGTAGAAGAGAAGATCCAGTCAAAAAGGGATAGTAGGTAGGATTAGGAAGATAGTCAGTAGGTTTAGGAAGAAGAGTGGGTATAATATTTGGACCAAAAGTTCTTTAGCAATAGGGTGTCTGTTAGAGAGTGAATGTAAATGTCAGCACATGTGAAGAGTCAGTCACAATGATGAACTGGGGAAGATATGTAGGAAAGCAGATATGAATATAGACATTAGGAAATCAGGAAAAGTATAAAGTGAGTGATAGGCTTTGACATTTTCAACAGGGTTCAGGTTGAATATATAATCTAAGGCAGAAACAAATGTGTAGTCACCAATAGGATTGACATTTGAGAGCATTAGGCAACATGGACAAGGATGGTTTTAGTAATCCATGCTAACTTTCCAATTAGGCTTTGGTACAATCATAAGTGTGACCTTTGCATTTTGTGTCCAGAATATCACTGCGATAAAATATATATGTAGATCAGGTGACATGAGTATTTCTTCAACTATTTTGGGAAGCAATGTATTGAAGAGGTATAAATTAGCATTTGGGGGTACAAATAGGTATACCCAGGGTCTATGAGTATAGAGATAATGCATGAATAGACCACACTGTGAATAAAGAATATAACTGGTTCCAATTTAAATAATGGATTGAATTGATATCTGAAAATATATAGGAGATCTTATATTGATACAGGATCATTCATTCCAACCAGTTATACATCTAATGGTAATATTAGGGTGATGGTTTACCATGAGGGGTGTGTGAGTTTTGGTTCCAAAGTGATTATGGAAATCCAAAATATTATGCTTGGAAAGAAGTCTCATGAAAGACCAGTCAAGAAACATGGAGGAATACATGTGTTCTGAAGCAGGATTTGATGGAAAGTGAACCAAATGCCTAGAAATTTGTGAACATGAGGATGAAATATATATCCTATGATGTGCATCAACTGAAGAAATAGTAATGTGCCAGTGTTGAATAAAAATAAATGTCCAAATACACATCATGTCTCATAAAAGTCTACTTGCATTGATGTTAAACAGGGTCAGTTACTGAAGAAATGTTAGGATTTCTATTCACCATTCACTGAAGTTAGTTTTCAGTACTAGGAAACAAATACGTATTTCAGGTGGATGAATATTTCTGAGAATAATCTTGTGAAAAGTTGATTATAAATCCACATACATGAACAAGAATTTAGGGAGTGTAAAATAAGACACATATATTTTATATTTTGAAAAATCTGGAGAGTGTGTGTGTGTATATATACATAGATATATATACACAAACACAAACACAGAGACATTAAGAAGTAAAAATATATATTCCAATTGAAATTCATCATCAAATATATATCATTTAAAGATCCAGAAATATTTATTTTACTGAACATGGATGTATGTATCATGTTGTTCAAGTAGGAAGCTCACCCATAGGTTGATTTTCAGTTCAAACAGCATTTAGGAGGAGTGATTTCTTCTCACAGATTGTATCTGCCAAGTCAGCCACCTCAAAAGAATGTAGCTGGGAAACCAGGTAGGATTCTGTATGTGCATGTAAAAAGACATGTGCTGAATAGGCTGCAAAGAAAGGGAGACAGGAATTCACATACTTGTTAAGTTTAAAAACACATGGAGATCTATTACATTGGACTGGATTCATAACATGTACCCTTTATAATTCAAAAGGCCTGTCCAACTACGCCTCATCGCTCCTCTGAACTGCTAGTATTTTTATTCTCTTTGGGTTATTTTTCTCTATCATATTATGATTCGTAGTCAGAGTCTAGTAGGGTATGGGTTAGTGTCAGGGATTCAGTTTTTGGAATGGAAAATAGGAAAATAAATCCAATGTTTATGCAAATATGTTCTACACAAAATCTTCCCACAATCATCCAGAAAAATGCCTTGACAATACCCTTGCCCCATGTAAGACGCAATTCGAGAAGAAGAGTTAGAAAATCATTGAATACATATGTGGAATGAAAAATGCTCAGGAGTTCACAACTTTGGAGGTGGTAGAGGAGTTTCCAGAAGTAAGGGACAGGAGAAACACTCCACAAACATGGAGCTCTGCTGGCCTAAAGACTTCTTGAGAAACTGCCTCTGAGAATGGGCTTTTGAAATATATGTTGTTGTCAGGAGCTTTAGCTTCTTTTGTAGTGAGACCATCAAAGCTGGGTCTTCATCTATGTGACCTGGAGGATATGGTTTCTGATTTTCCAATGAACATGAGGCAGAAGTGCTGAATTCTATCTTTGTAGGTAAACTGTGGCCATTGGGGGCTAAGTGTCTCCCCGTGGGGACTCTGAAGCCATTTGGTCATCCTCCACTTTTCGTGGTGTTTCTTGCTGCTGTACTAGGAGTTTGGTATTTGCTTCACGAAATACAAGGAGTTTAACTGGGACACAGTGCTGGAGGGAGTTCTGCCACGTGTGGTGGGTCAGGGTCCTAGGAGAATGCACCAACCATGATTCTTTCTTACAGAGTGTGGCCCCTTGACCATAGCAACCTGATTCTGAACATTGTTCTGAAACCTCTTCATATAACAAGATGCCTTTACATATAAGGGTCTTCTGGGTGCACCATGTCAGTCACAAGCCATTTGGAAGCCCATCGCAGATCCACATGGCCCCACCACAGATGTTTTATCACACACCTGCACACCACTGCTCTAGGCCCACTACTCAGCAGGCCCCACCATACTGGCATCTCTGTTCTTCATCATTTTCATGAAACCCGTCAATCAAGGCACCTGTCTGGTACACTCATGATCAGCAACAGGACATCCAAAGGTTCTCCAGTGCCACCTGGTCATGGGAATTTCAAAGATTGCATGGTATTTATCTAGCCGTTTTTAAAGGATGAAGTTGGAGGCACTGTGGGTTTCCATTCATTCAGGAACCATTAAATGGTGAGAAAGATCATTTCAATGAAATCTCTGGAGAACTCTAACAAACAAGGCTTCCCAAAGAGTGGCCAAAACGTCACATGAAACCAGGCCCACTGAGGTGTACAATGTGAGGTCCATGTGTGTTTTGACTCTCAACTATGGCTGCCAGGTCTTTAAGAATAAAATCATGTGATATCCTGGCTGAGATTCCCAGTGTTCTGTGGAAAGTCACCCTGGGCTTCGATCTCAGTTTCCAGGGGGGGCTCTCATGAGTGGCCTCGGAAAATCCCAACTCAATTCATGGCAATACTTCTCTGAGTTCAGTTCCAGAACTCAGTCTCCAAGGGAATCACACCAGAGTTCAAGCCCAGGCGGACCCAGTCCTCTCTTCCACCGCCACACAAATGACCACAATTCAAACCAAAACACTGCCAAAAGGCCCTCATCTTCTTCCATATAGACAATACTCATAACCTCTGGCTGGAGGTTTCCATGAGGGGCGCAGCCTAAGACAGTGTCCACAATAAGCTCCCTTGCCCATCATTTGCCTAATGTCAGGGTGGCCTGGACACCCTTCCTTTGAACCAGGAGTGATCAAATAGGCCTGCCTTTAATACTGCTCAGCTTCTCCGCTTGGAGGCCTGCTGATCTTGGGGTATAGATTCTTTGTGTGAATTGGAGTCATGAGAAAACCCAAGCACATAATGGCTAGCCTCTGCAGGGCTTTGAAAAACTCATTTGACCCAAAGGATCCCTATTCTCACTTGATGGAGGACAGGAACCTTACAGAGGAAGGCAAGAGACTTCATCCACATTGACTGCTTTTTTGCCATATTGGCTATGGATGCACATATGGGATCTTTCTTGAGATCCATCAGGTGCTGACAATCTAAGCCACAGCCTTACACAGGGCCAAGAGGCTGATTCAGACACATCCCTTTGCAAAGCAATTAAGCAAAGAGCCACAAGTGATGCCCGTTTGTTTCCATTTGAAAACTGTTTTCTTCAGGCTTCACAAAGGGGTGTCCTGAGGCAAAGACCTTGCTGACATCCAGGGAAACAGAACAATAGGTAAGCAAAAGGCCCAAAGCAGGGTTTCTCCACTGAGAACTTAATGGGCCCACTGATATCTGAGTTTTCTGAGATGCTCACTATTCATTTCAGCTATCTAGTACATGGCAATGTCACCAAGCTTGGAGGTGGTACATATCTTGGACACAAAACCATGAGCCTATTCTGAAGAGTGGCCAGAATTCAGGAAAAAACCAGAAATTTAGGAAGATAGTAGGTTTTGCCCATGGATAAGGCAAGCCCCAGTCCATTCATAAATTGGGCAGGATGAATGCTGGAAGCTTTCTACTAGACAGGACACATCCATTGATGCATTCTCTTTTCTAATGTCTACAACCACGGACACAGTGTGATACACAGACATAGCAACACTCGCCTTGTCAAAAGACTTGCTAGAAATAGTCCACTCCAAACCAAACAAACTGCCTTTCCTAGCTCTTCTCAGAACATGAGACCAAACCACAGACTCACACCCACACCTACAAAGCCACCACCTTTCCCCAAGTAGGTCTGTGACTACCCGCAGAGTCCTCTGACTGGTGGGCTATACTATGTTCCCCCGAAATGGCCTGTCCTGTCTCAGATCTGGACTCCTTGGCCAATTCTGTGAAGTTATCAGGAGCCAGGGGTGAGCCAGTACCTGCTTTCTCATGAAAGACTCCCTTCAGAGCTTTCTTGGCAATTGGCCATCCTCACATCTGTAGGTACCAAGAAAGACTGACTGTGTCCTCGGTAAATTCAAACAAGTGAGCCCACTGGGACTGGCACTGGGACTGCCTCTGGGTGCCTGGCTTCCTGGATCCCAAGTTCAGAGAGTTCCATCACCAAGGAAGTGTGGTGAGGTCACTTCCTTCAGGAACTGAATGAGGTCACTGCCTTGGAAACCACTCTGTCCTAACTGTTGCTTCCAAGGGTCCCATGAGATGAAGGCTTCCCCTGCTTCCTGTGACACTTTCACAAGTTAGAATGGTATATCAACCATAGGCACCCAGGAAAAGCTCTCCACACAGGCCTGGTTTGGTCCATCTTGTCTACATTAAGGAGAGAGAGGCTCATTCAGACACATCTTTTCATCCTGACCAGGTTGTTTGCCACTGAAGATGACTTCTGCTCTCTCAGGTCCTTCCTGGCTACGTACATCTTCTCCAGGGATCATTTCTGCATGGACCTTTGAGGTTCTCAGCAGGTGGAAGATCCCCTACATTCCTGTATTGTAAGACCAACTCTGTCCCTGCTCTTCTGTAAAGTTAGATTGAGGGAAAAGTAAATGCTTGGGGTTAAGAACATGTTCGATTTGGGTTAGAAATCATTCTGCTGGATGAAGAATGGTATTGGGAACCTGTGATATTTATAATAATATAGAGGTGAAATATATGTATGAAAACAGAAATCTAAGTAAGATTTGAAGGCCAGAAGGGCATTGGGCCCTTGATTGAAATACTTAGCTTTGAATTATATTCTGTACAGATGTCTCTGACAAATGCATATACAATGGCATAGGACCTTGTACCTTGGATGATTGAATGTAGAAGAGAAGATCCAGTCAAAAAGGGATAGTAGGTAGGATTAGGAAGATAGTCAGTAGGTTTAGGAAGAAGAGTGGGTATAATATTTGGACCAAAAGTTCTTTAGCAATAGGGTGTCTGTTAGAGAGTGAATGTAAATGTCAGCACATGTGAAGAGTCAGTCACAATGATGAACTGGGGAAGATATGTAGGAAAGCAGATATGAATATAGACATTAGGAAATCAGGAAAAGTATAAAGTGATAGGCTTTGACATTTTCAACAGGGTTGAGGTTGAATATATAATCTAAGGCAGAAACAAATGTGTAGTCATCAATAGGATTGACATTTGAGAGCATTAGGCAACCTGGACAAAGATGGTTTTAGTAATCCATGCTAACTTTCCAATTAGGCTTTGGTACAATCATAAGTGTGACCTTTGCATTTTGTGTCCAGAATATCACTGTGATAAAATATATATGTAGATCAGGTGACATGAGTATTTCTTCAACTATTTTTGGGAGCAATATATTGAAGACGTATAAAGTAGCATTCGGGGGTACAAATAGGTATACCCAGGGTCTTTGAGTATAGAGATAATGCATGAATAGACCACACTGTGAATAAAGAATATAACTGGTTCCAATTTAAATAATGGATTGAATTGATATCTGAAAATATATAGGAAATCTTATATTGATACAGGATCATTCATTCCAACCAGTTATACATCTAATGGTAATATTAGGGTGATGGTTTACCATGAGGGGTGTGTGAGTTTTGGTTCCAAAGTGATTAAGGAAATCCAAAATAATATGCTTGGAAAGAAGTCTCATGAAAAGACCAGTGAAGAAACATGGAGGAATACATGTGTTCTGAAGCAGGATTTGATGGAAAGTGAACCAAATGCCTAGAAATTTGTGAACATGAGGATGAAATATATATCCTATGATGTGCATCAACTGAAGAAATAGTAATGTGCCAGTGTTGAATAAAAATAAATGTCCAAATACACATCATGTCTCATAGGAGTCTACTTGCATTGATGTTAAACAGGGTCAGTTACTGAAGAAATGTTAGGACTTCTATTCACCATTCACTGAAGTTAGTTTTCAGTACTAGGAAACAAATACGTATTTCAGGTGGATGAATATTTCTGAGAATAATCTTGTGAGAAGTTGATTATAAATCCACATACATGAACATGAATTTAGGGAGTGTAAAATAAGACACATATATTTTATATTTTGAAAAATCTGGAGAGTGTGTGTGTGTATATATACATAGATATATATACACAAACACAAACACAGAGACATTAAGAAGTAAAAATATATATGCCAATTGAAATTCATCATGAAATATATATCATTTAAAGATCCAAAAATATTTATTTCACTGAACATGGATGTATGTATCATGTTGTTCAAGTAGGAAGCTCACCCATAGGTTGATTTTCAGTTCAAACAGCATTTAGGAGGAGTGATTTCTTCTCACAGATTGTATCTGCCAAGTCAGCCACCTCAAAAGAATGTAGCTGGGAAAACAGGTAGGATTCTGTATGTGCATGTAAAAAGACATGTGCCAAATAAGCTGCAAAGAAAGGGAGACAGGAATTCACATATTTGTTAAGTTAAAAACACATGGAGATCTATTACATTGGACTAGATTCATAACATGTACCCTTTATAATTCAAAAGGCCTGTCCAACTACGCCTCATGCCTCCTCTGAACTGCTAGTATTTTTATTCTGTTTGGGTTATTTTTCTCTATCATATTATGATTCGTAGTCAGAGTCTAGTAGGGTATGGGTTAGTGTCAGGGATTCAGTTTTTGGAATGGAAAATAGGAAAATAAATCCAATGTTTATGCAAATATGTTCTCCACAAAATCTTCCCACAATCATCCAGAAAAATGCCTTGACAATACCCTTGCCCCATGTAAGACGCAATTCCAGAAGAAGAGTTAGAAAATCATTGAATACATATGTGGAATGAAAAATGCTCAGGAGTTCACAACTTTGGAGGTGGTAGAGGAGTTTCCAGAAGTAAGGGACAGGAGAAACACTCCACAAACATGGAGCTCTGCTGGCCTAAAGACTTCTTGAGAAACTGCCTCTGAGAATGGGCTTTTGAAATATATGTTGTTGTCAGGAGCTTTAGCTTCTTTTGTAGTGAGACCATCAAAGCTGGGTCTTCATCTATGTGACCTGGAGGATATGGTTTCTGATTTTCCAATGAACATGAGGCAGAAGTGCTGAATTCTCTCTTTGTAGGTAAACTGTGGGCATTGGGGGCTAAGTGTCTCCCCGTGGGGACTCTGAAGCCATTTGGTCATCCTCCACTTTTCGTGGTGTTTCTTGCTGCTGCACTAGGAGTTTGGTATTTGCTTCACGAAATACAAAGAGTTTAACTGGGACACAGTGCTGGAGGGAGTTCTGTCACGTGTGGTGGGTCAGGGACCTAGGAGAATGCACCAACCATGATTCTATCTTACAGAGCGTGGCCCCTTGACCATAGCAACCTGATTCTGAACATTGTTCTGAAACCTCTTCATATAACAAGATGCCTTTACATATAAGGGTCTGCTGGGTGCACCATGTCAGTCACAAGCCATTTGGAAGCCCATCGCAGATCCACATGGCCCCACCACAGATGTTTTATCACACACCTGCACACCACTGCTCTAGGCCCACTACTCAGCAGGCCCCGCCATACTGGCATCTCTGTTCTTCATCATTTTCATGAAACCCGTCAATCAAGGCACCTGTCTGGTACACTCATGATCAGCAACAGGACATCCAAAGGTTCTCCAGTGCCACCTGGTCATGGGAATTTCAAAGATTGCATGGTATTTATCTAGCCGTTTTTAAAGGATGAAGTTGGAGGCACTGTGGGTTTCCATTCATTCAGGAACCATTAAATGGTGAGAAAGATCATTTCAATGAAATCTCTGGAGAACTCTAACAAACAAGGCCTCCCAAAGAGTTGCCAAAACGTCACATGAAACCAGGCCCACTGAGGTGTACAATGTGAGGTCCATGTGTGTTTTGACTCTCAACTATGGCTGCCAGGTCTTTAAGAATAAAATCATGTGATATCCTGGCTGAGATTCCCAGTGTTCTGTGGAAAGTCACCCTGGGCTTCGATCTCAGTTTCCAGGGGGGGCTCTCATGAGTGGCCTCGGAAAATCCCAACTCAATTCATGGCAATACTTCTCTGAGTTCAGTTCCAGAACTCAGTCTCCAAGGGAATCACACCAGAGTTCAAGCCCAGGCGGACCCAGTCCTCTCTTCCACCGCCACACAAATGACCACAATTCAAACCAAAACACTGCCAAAAGGCCCTCATCTTCTTCCATATAGACAATACTCATATCCTCTGGCTGGAGGTTTCCATGAGGGGCGCAGCCTAAGACAGTGTCCACAATAAGCTCCCTTGCCCATCATTTGCCTAATGTCAGGGTGGCCTGGACACCCTTCCTTTGAACCAGGAGTGATCAAATAGGCCTGCCTTTAATACTGCTCAGCTTCTCCGCTTGGAGGCCTGCTGATCTTGGGGTATAGATTCTTTGTGTGAATTGGAGTCATGAGAAAACCCAAGCACATAATGGCTAGCCTCTGCAGGGCTTTGAAAAACTCATTTGACCCAAAGGATCCCTATTCTCACTTGATGGAGGACAGGAACCTTACAGAGGAAGGCAAGAGACTTCATCCACATTGACTGCTTTTTTGCCATATTGGCTATGGATGCACATATGGGATCTTTCTTGAGATCCATCAGGTGCTGACAATATAAGCCACAGCCTTACACAGGGCCAAGAGGCTGATTCAGACACATCCCTTTGCAAAGCAATTAAGCAAAGGGCCACAAGTGATGCCCGTTCGTTTGCATTTGAAAACTGTTTTCTTCAGGCTTCACAAAGGGGTGTCCTGAGGCAAAGACCTTGCTGACATCGAGGGAAACAGAACAATAGGTAAGCAAAAGGCCCAAAGCAGGGTTTCTCCACTGAGAACTTAATGGGCCCACTGATATCTGAGTTTTCTGAGATGCTCACTATTCATTTCAGCTATCTAGTACATGGCAATGTCACCAAGCTTGGAAGTGGTACATATCTTGGACACAAAACCATGAGCCTATTCTGAAGAGTGGCCAGAATTCAGGAAAAAACCAGAAATTTAGGAAGATAGTAGGTTTTGCTCATGGATAAGGCAAGCCCCAGTCCATTCATAAATTGGGCAGGATGAATGCTGGAAGCTTTCTACTAGACAGGACACATCCATTGATGCATTCTCTTTTCTAATGTCTTCAACCACGGACACAGTGCGATACACAGACATAGCAACACTCGCCTTGTCAAAAGACTTGCTAGAAACAGTCCACTCCAAACCAAACAAACCGCCTTTCCTAGCTCTTCTCAGAACATAAGACCAAACCACAGACTCACACCCACACCCACAAAGCCACCTCCTTCCCCAAGTAGGTCTGTGACTACCCGCAGTGTCCTCTGACAGGTGGGCCATACTATGTTCCCCCGGAATGGCCTGTCCTGTCTCAGATCTGGACTCCTTGTCCAATTCTGTGAAGTTATCAGGAGCCAGGGGTGAGCCACTACCTGCTTTCTCAGGAAAGACCCCCTTCAGAGCTTTCTTGGCAATTGGCCATCCTCACATCTGTAGGTACCAAGAAAGACTGACTCTGTCCTTGGTAAATCCAAACAAGTGAGCCCACTGGGACTGGCACTGGGACTGCCTCTGGGTGCCTGGCTTCCTGGATCCCAAGTTCAGAGAGTTCCATCACCAAGGAAGTGTGGTGAGGTCACTTCCTTCAAGAACTGAATGAGGTCACTGCCTTGGAAACCACTCTGTCCTAACTGTTGCTTCCAAGGGTCCCACGAGATGGAGGCTGCCCCTGCTTCCTGTGACACTTTCACAAGTTAGAATGGTATATCAACCATAGGTACCCAGGAAAAGCTCTCCACACAGGCCTGGTTTGGTCCATATTGTCTACATTAAGAAGAGAGAGGCTCATTCAGACACATCTTTTCATCCTGACCAGGTTGTTTGCCACAGAAGATGACTTCTGCTCTCTCAGGTCCTTCCTGGCTGCCTACATCTTCTCCAGGGATCATTTCTGCATGGACCTTTGAGGTTCTCAGCAGGTGGAAGATCCCCTACATTCCTGTATTGTAAGACCAACTCTGTCCCTGCTCTTCTGTAAAGTTAGATTGAGAAAAAAGTAAATGCTTGGGGTTAAGAACATGTTCGATTTGGGTTAGAAATCATTCTGCTGGATGAAGAATGGTATTGGGAACCTGTGATATTTATAATAATATAGAGGTGAAATATATGTATGAAAACAGAAATCTAAGTAAGATTTGAAAGCCAGAAGGGCATTGGGCCCTTGATTGAAATACTTAGCTTTGAATTACATTCTGTACAGATGTCTCTGACAAATCCATATACAATGGCATAGGACCTTGTACCTTGATGATTGAATGTAGAAGAGAAGATCCAGTCAAAAAGGGATAGGAGTTAGGATTAGGAAGATAGTCAGTAGGTTGAGGAAGAAGAGTGGGTATAATATTTAGACCAAAAGTTCTTTAGCAATAGGGTGTCTGTTAGAGAGTGAATGTAAATGTCAGCACATGTGAAGAGTCAGTCACAATGATGAACTGGGGAAGATATGTAGGAAAGCAGATATGAATATAGACATTAGGAAATCAGGAAAAGTATAAAGTGAGTGATAAGATTTGACATTTTCAACAGGGTTGAGGTTGAATATATAATCTAAGGCAGAAACAAATGTGTAGTCACCAATAGGATTGACATTTGAGAGCTTTAGGCAACCTGGACAAGGATGGTTTTAGTAATCCATGCTAACTTTCCAATTAGGCTTTGGTACAATCATAAGTGTGACCTTTGCATTTTGTGTCCAGAATATCACTGTGATAAAATATATATGTAGATCAGGTGACATGAGTATTTCTTCAACTATTTGTGGGAGCAATGTATAGAAGACGTATAAATTAGCATTCGGGGGTACAAATAGGTATACCCAGGGTCTATGTGTATAGAGATAATGCATGAATAGACCACACTGTGAATAAAGAATATAACTGGTTCCAATTTAAATAATGGATTGAATTGATATCTGAAAATATATAGGAAATCTTATATTGATACAGGATCATTCGTTCCAACCAGTTATACATCTAATGGTAATATTAGGGTGATGGTTTACCATGAGGGGTGTGTGAGTTTTGGTTCCAAAGTGATTATGGAAATCCAAAATAATATGCTTGGAAAGAAGTCTCATGAAAAGACCAGTCAAAAACATGGAGGAATACATGTGTTCTGAAGCAGGATTTGATTGAAAGTGAACCAAATGCCTAGAAATTTGTGAACATGAGGATGAAATATATATCCTATGATGAGCATCAACTGAAGAAATAGTAATGTGCCAGTGTTGAATAAAAATAAATGTCCAAATACATATCATGTCCCATAGCAGTCTACTTGCATTGATGTTAAACAGGGTCAGTTACTGAAGAAATGTTAGGACTTCTATTCACCATTCACTGAAGTTAGTTTTCAGTACTAGGAAACAAATACGTATTTCAGGTGGATGAATATTTCTGAGAATAATCTTGTGAAAAGTTTATTATAAATCTACATACATGAACATGAATTTAGGGAGGGTAAAATAATACACATATATTTTATATTTTGAAAAATCTGGAGAGTGTGTGTGTGTGTATATACATAGATATATATACACAAACACAAACACAGAGACATTAAGAAGTAAAAATATATATGCCAATTGAAATTCATCATGAAATATATATCATTTAAAGATCCAAAAATATTTATTTTACTGAACATGGATGTATGTATCATGTTGTTCAAGTAGGAAGCTCACGCATAGGTTGATTTTCAGTTCAAACAGCATTTAGGAGGAGTGATTTCTTCTCACAGATTGTATCTGCCAAGTCAGCCACCTCAAAAGAATGTAGCTGGGAAACCATGTAGGATTCTGTATGTGCATGTAAAAAGACATGTGCCGAATAGGCTGCAAAGAAAGGGAGACAGGAATTCACATATTTGTTAAGTTTAAAAACACATGGAGATCTATTACATTGGACTAGATTCATAACATGTACCCTTTATAATTCAAAAGGCCTGTCCAACTACGCATCATGCCTCCTCTGAACTGCTAGTATTTTTATTCTGTTTGGGTTATTTTTCTCTATCATATAATGATTCGTAGTCAGAGTCTAGTAGGGTATGGGTTAGTGTCAGGGATTCAGTTTTTGGTATGGAAAATAGGAAAATAAATCCAATGTTTATGCAAATATGTTCTACACAAAATCTTCCCACAATCATCCAGAAAAATGCCTTGACAATACCCTTGCCCCATGTAAGACGCAATTCGAGAAGAAGAGTTAGAAAATCATTGAATACATATGTGGAATGAAAAATGCTCAGGAGTTCACAACTTTGGAGGTGGTAGAGGAGTTTCCAGAAGTAAGGGACAGGAGAAACACTCCACAAACATGGAGCTCTGCTGGCCTAAAGACTTCTTGAGAAACTGCCTCTGAGAATGGGCTTTTGAAATATATGTTGTTGTCAGGAGCTTTAGCTTCTTTTGTAGTGAGACCATCAAAGCTGGGTCTTCATCTATGTGACCTGGAGGATATGGTTTCTGATTTTCCAATGAACATGAGGCAGAAGTACTGAATTCTCTCTTTGTAGGTAAACTGTGGGCATTGGGGGCTAAGTGTCTCCTCGTGGGGACTCTGAAGCCATTTGGTCATCCTCCACTTTTCGTGGTGTTTCTTACTGCTGCACTAGGAGTTTGGTATTTGCTTCACGAAATACAAGGAGTTTAACTGGGACACAGTGCTGGAGGGAGTTCTGTCACTTGTGGTGGGTCAGGGTCCTAGGAGAATGCACCAACCATGATTCTATCTTACAGAGCGTGGCCCCTTGACCATAGCAACCTGATTCTGAACATTGTTCTGAAACCTCTTCATATAACAAGATGCCTTTACATATAAGTGTCTGCTGGGTGCACCATGTCAGTCACAAGGCATTTGGAAGCCCATCGCAGATTCACATGGCCCCACCACAGATGTTTTATCACACACCTGCACACCACTGCTCTAGGCCCACTACTCAGCAGGCCCCGCCATACTGGCATCTCTGTTCTTCATCATTTTCATGAAACCCGTCAATCAAGGCACCTGTCTGGAACACTCATGATCAGCAACAAGACATCCAAAGGTTCTCCATTGCCACCTGGTCACGGGAGTTTCAAAGATTGCATGGTATTTATCTAGCCGTTTTTAAAGGATGAAGTTGGAGGCACTGTGGGTTTCCATTCATTCAGGAACCATTAAATGGTGAGAAAGATCATTTCAATGAAATCTCTGGAGAACTCTAACAAACAAGGCTTCCCAAAGAGTGGCCAAAACGTCACATGAAACCAGGCCCACTGAGGTGTACAATGTGAGGTCCATGTGTGTTTTGACTCTCAACTATGGCTGCCAGGTCTTTAAGAATAAAATCATGTGATATCCTGGCTGAGATTCCCAGTGTTCTGTGGAAAGTCACCCTGGGCTTCGATCTCAGTTTCCAGGGGGGGCTCTCATGAGTGGCCTCGGAAAATCCCAACTCAATTCATGGCAATACTTCTCTGAGTTCAGTTCCAGAACTCAGTCTCCAAGGGAATCACACCAGAGTTCAAGCCCAGGCGGACCCAGTCCTCTCTTCCACTGCCACACAAATGACCACAATTCAAACCAAAACACTGCCAAAAGGCCCTCATCTTCTTCCATATAGACAATACTCATAACCTCTGGCTGGAGGTTTCCATGAGGGGCGCAGCCTAAGACAGTGTCCACAATAAGCTCCCTTGCCCATCATTTGCCTAATGTCAGGGTGGCCTGGACACCCTTCCTTTGAACCAGGAGTGATCAAATAGGCCTGCCTTTAATACTGCTCAGCTTCTCCGCTTGGAGGCCTGCTGATCTTGGGGTATAGATTCTTTGTGTGAATTGGAGTCATGAGAAAACCCAAGCACATAATGGCTAGCCTCTGCAGGGCTTTCAAAAACTCATTTGACCCAAAGGATCCCTATTCTCACTTGATGGAGGACAGGAACCTTACAGAGGAAGGCAAGAGACTTCATCCACATTGACTGCTTTTTTGCCATATTGGCTATGGATGCACATATGGGATCTTTCTTGAGATCCATCAGGTGCTGACAATCTAAGCCACAGCCTTACACAGGGCCAAGAGGCTGATTCAGACACATCCCTTTGCAAAGCAATTAAGCAAAGAGCCACAAGTGATGCCCGTTCGTTTGCATTTGAAAACTGTTTTCTTCAGGCTTCACAAAGGGGTGTCCTGAGGCAAAGACCTTGCTGACATCCAGGGAAACAGAACAATAGGTAAGCAAAAGGCCCAAAGCAGAGTTTCTCCACTGAGAACTTAATGGGCCCACTGATATCTGAGTTTTCTGAGATGCTCACTATTCACTTCACCTATCTAGTACATGGCAATGTCACCAAGCTTGGAGGTGGTACATGTCTTGGAAACAAAACCATGAGCCTATTCTGAAGAGTGGCCAGTATTCAGGAAAAAAACAGAAATTTAGGAAGATAGTAGGTTTTTCCCATGGATAAGGCAAGCCCCAGTCCATTCATAAATTGAGCAGGATGAATGCTGGAAGCTTTCTACTAGACAGGACACATCCATTGATGAATTCTCTTTTCTAATGTCTACAACCACGGACACAGTGTGATACACAGACATGGCAACACTCGCCTTTTCAAAAGACTTGCTAGAAACAGTCCACTCCAAACCAAAGAAACCGCCTTTCCTAGCTCTTCTCAGAACATGAGACCAAACCACAGACTCACACCCACACCCACAAAGCCACCTCCTTCCCCCCAAGTAGGTCTGTGACTACCCGCAGTGTCCTCTGACTGGTGGGCCATACTATGTTCCCCCGAAATGGCCTGTCCTGTCTCAGATATGGACTCCTTGGCCAATTCTGTGAAGTTATCAGGAGCCAGGGGTGAGCCACTACCTGCTTTCTCAGGAAAGACCCCCTTCAGAGCTTTCTTGGCAATTGGCCATCCTCACATCTGTGGGTACCAAGAAAGACTGACTCTGTCCTCGGTAAATCCAAACAAGTGAGCCCACTGGGACTGGCACTGGGACTGCCTCTGGGTGCCTGGCTTGCTGGATCCCAAGTTTAGAGAGTTCCATCACCAAGGAAGTGTGGTGAGTTCACTTCCTTCAGGAACTGAATGAGGTCACTGCCTTGGAAACCACTCTGTCCTAACTGTTGCTTCCTAGGGTCCCATGAGATGGTGGCTGCCCCTGCTTCCTGTGACACTTTCACCAGTTAGAATGGTATATCAACCATAGGCACCCAGGAAAAGCTCCCCACACAGGCCTGGTTTGGTCCATCTTGTCTACATTAAGAAGAGAGAGGCTCATTCAGACACATCTTTTCATCCTGACCAGGTTGTTTGCCACAGAAGATGACTTCTGCTCTCTCAGGTCCTTCCTGGCTGCCTACATCTTCTCCAGGGATCATTTCTGCATGGACCTTTGAGGTTCTCAGCAGGTGGAAGATCCCCTACATTCCTGTATTGTAAGACCAACTCTGTCCCTGCTCTTCTGTAAAGTTAGATTGAGGGAAAAGTAAATGCTTGGGATTAAGAACATGTTCGATTTGGGTTAGAAATCATACTGCTGGATGAAGAATGGTATTGGGAACCTGTGATATTTATAATAATATAGAGGTGAAATATATGTATGAAAACAGAAATCTAAGTAAGATTTGAAGGCCAGAAGAACATTGGGCCCTTGACTGAAATACTTAGCTTTGAATTACATTCTGTACAGATGTCTCTGACAAATCCATATACAATGGCATAGGACCTTGTACCTTGGATGATTGAATGTAGAAGAGAAGATCCAGTCAAAAAGGGATAGTAGGTAGGATTAGGAAGATAGTCAGTAGGTTTAGGAAGAAGAGTGGGTATAATATTTGGATCAAAAGTTCTTTAGCAATAGGGTGCCTGTTAGAGAGTGAATGTAAATGTCAGCACATGTGAAGAGTCAGTCACAATGATGAACTGGGGAAGATATGTAGGAAAGCAGATATGAATATAGACATTAGGAAATCAGGAAAAGTATAAAGTGAGTGATAGGATTTGACATTGTCAACAGGGTTGAGGTTGAATATATAATCTAAGGCAGAAACAAATGTGTAGTCACCAATAGGATTGACATTTGAGAGCATTAGGCAACCTGGACAAGGATGGTTTTAGTAATCCATGCTAACTTTCCAATTAGGCTTTGGTACAATCATAAGTGTGACCTTTGCATTTTGTGTCCAGAATATCACTGTGATAAAATATATATGTAGATCAGGTGACATGAGTATTTCTTCAACTATTTGTGGGAGCAATGTATAGAAGACGTATAAATTAGCATTCGGGGGTACAAATAGGTATACCCAGGGACTATGTGTATAGAGATAATGCATGAATAGACCACACTGTGAATAAAGAATATAACTGGTTCCAATTTAAATAATGGATTGAATTGATATCTGAAAATATATAGGAAATCTTATATTGATACAGGATCATTCGTTCCAACCAGTTATACATCTAATGGTAATATTAGGGTGATGGTTTACCATGAGGGGTGTGTGAGTTTTGGTTCCAAAGTGATTATGGAAATCCAAAATAATATGCTTGGAAAGAAGTCTCATGAAAAGACCAGTCAAAAACATGGAGGAATACATGTGTTCTGAAGCAGGATTTGATTGAAAGTGAACCAAATGCCTAGAAATTTGTGAACATGAGGATGAAATATATATCCTATGATGAGCATCAACTGAAGAAATAGTAATGTGCCAGTGTTGAATAAAAATAAATGTCCAAATACATATCATGTCCCATAGCAGTCTACTTGCATTGATGTTAAACAGGGTCAGTTACTGAAGAAATGTTAGGACTTCTATTCACCATTCACTGAAGTTAGTTTTCAGTACTAGGAAACAAATACGTATTTCAGGTGGATGAATATTTCTGAGAATAATCTTGTGAAAAGTTTATTATAAATCTACATACATGAACATGAATTTAGGGAGGGTAAAATAATACACATATATTTTATATTTTGAAAAATCTGGAGAGTGTGTGTGTGTGTATATACATAGATATATATACACAAACACAAACACAGAGACATTAAGAAGTAAAAATATATATGCCAATTGAAATTCATCATGAAATATATATCATTTAAAGATCCAAAAATATTTATTTTACTGAACATGGATGTATGTATCATGTTGTTCAAGTAGGAAGCTCACCCATAGGTTGATTTTCAGTTCAAACAGCATTTAGGAGGAGTGATTTCTTCTCACAGATTGTATCTGCCAAGTCAGCCACCTCAAAAGAATGTAGCTGGGAAACCATGTAGGATTCTGTATGTGCATGTAAAAAGACATGTGCCGAATAGGCTGCAAAGAAAGGGAGACAGGAATTCACATATTTGTTAAGTTTAAAAACACATGGAGATCTATTACATTGGACTAGATTCATAACATGTACCCTTTATAATTCAAAAGGCCTGTCCAACTACGCATCATGCCTCCTCTGAACTGCTAGTATTTTTATTCTGTTTGGGTTATTTTTCTCTATCATATAATGATTCGTAGTCAGAGTCTAGTAGGGTATGGGTTAGTGTCAGGGATTCAGTTTTTGGTATGGAAAATAGGAAAATAAATCCAATGTTTATGCAAATATGTTCTACACAAAATCTTCCCACAATCATCCAGAAAAATGCCTTGACAATACCCTTGCCCCATGTAAGACGCAATTCGAGAAGAAGAGTTAGAAAATCATTGAATACATATGTGGAATGAAAAATGCTCAGGAGTTCACAACTTTGGAGGTGGTAGAGGAGTTTCCAGAAGTAAGGGACAGGAGAAACACTCCACAAACATGGAGCTCTGCTGGCCTAAAGACTTCTTGAGAAACTGCCTCTGAGAATGGGCTTTTGAAATATATGTTGTTGTCAGGAGCTTTAGCTTCTTTTGTAGTGAGACCATCAAAGCTGGGTCTTCATCTATGTGACCTGGAGGATATGGTTTCTGATTTTCCAATGAAATGAGGCAGAAGTACTGAATTCTCTCTTTGTAGGTAAACTGTGGGCATTGGGGGCTAAGTGTCTCCTCGTGGGGACTCTGAAGCCATTTGGTCATCCTCCACTTTTCGTGGTGTTTCTTACTGCTGCACTAGGAGTTTGGTATTTGCTTCACGAAATACAAGGAGTTTAACTGGGACACAGTGCTGGAGGGAGTTCTGTCACTTGTGGTGGGTCAGGGTCCTAGGAGAATGCACCAACCATGATTCTATCTTACAGAGCGTGGCCCCTTGACCATAGCAACCTGATTCTGAACATTGTTCTGAAACCTCTTCATATAACAAGATGCCTTTACATATAAGTGTCTGCTGGGTGCACCATGTCAGTCACAAGGCATTTGGAAGCCCATCGCAGATTCACATGGCCCCACCACAGATGTTTTATCACACACCTGCACACCACTGCTCTAGGCCCACTACTCAGCAGGCCCCGCCATACTGGCATCTCTGTTCTTCATCATTTTCATGAAACCCGTCAATCAAGGCACCTGTCTGGAACACTCATGATCAGCAACAAGACATCCAAAGGTTCTCCATTGCCACCTGGTCACGGGAGTTTCAAAGATTGCATGGTATTTATCTAGCCGTTTTTAAAGGATGAAGTTGGAGGCACTGTGGGTTTCCATTCATTCAGGAACCATTAAATGGTGAGAAAGATCATTTCAATGAAATCTCTGGAGAACTCTAACAAACAAGGCTTCCCAAAGAGTGGCCAAAACGTCACATGAAACCAGGCCCACTGAGGTGTACAATGTGAGGTCCATGTGTGTTTTGACTCTCAACTATGGCTGCCAGGTCTTTAAGAATAAAATCATGTGATATCCTGGCTGAGATTCCCAGTGTTCTGTGGAAAGTCACCCTGGGCTTCGATCTCAGTTTCCAGGGGGGGCTCTCATGAGTGGCCTCGGAAAATCCCAACTCAATTCATGGCAATACTTCTCTGAGTTCAGTTCCAGAACTCAGTCTCCAAGGGAATCACACCAGAGTTCAAGCCCAGGCGGACCCAGTCCTCTCTTCCACTGCCACACAAATGACCACAATTCAAACCAAAACACTGCCAAAAGGCCCTCATCTTCTTCCATATAGACAATACTCATAACCTCTGCCTGGAGGTTTCCATGAGGGGCGCAGCCTAAGACAGTGTCCACAATAAGCTCCCTTGCCCATCATTTGCCTAATGTCAGGGTGGCCTGGACACCCTTCCTTTGAACCAGGAGTGATCAAATAGGCCTGCCTTTAATACTGCTCAGCTTCTCCGCTTGGAGGCCTGCTGATCTTGGGGTATAGATTCTTTGTGTGAATTGGAGTCATGAGAAAACCCAAGCACATAATGGCTAGCCTCTGCAGGGCTTTGAAAAACTCATTTGACCCAAAGGATCCCTATTCTCACTTGATGGAGGACAGGAACCTTACAGAGGAAGGCAAGAGACTTCATCCACATTGACTGCTTTTTTGCCATATTGGCTATGGATGCACATATGGGATCTTTCTTGAGATCCATCAGGTGCTGACAATCTAAGCCACAGCCTTACACAGGGCCAAGAGGCTGATTCAGACACATCCCTTTGCAAAGCAATTAAGCAAAGAGCCACAAGTGATGCCCGTTCGTTTGCATTTGAAAACTGTTTTCTTCAGGCTTCACAAAGGGGTGTCCTGAGGCAAAGACCTTGCTGACATCCAGGGAAACAGAACAATAGGTAAGCAAAAGGCCCAAAGCAGGGTTTCTCCACTGAGAACTTAATGGGCCCACTGATATCTGAGTTTTCTGAGATGCTCACTATTCACTTCACCTATCTAGTACATGGCAATGTCACCAAGCTTGGAGGTGGTACATATCTTGGAAACAAAACCATGAGCCTATTCTGAAGAGTGGCCAGAATTCAGGAAAAAAACAGAAATTTAGGAAGATAGTAGGTTTTTCCCATGGATAAGGCAAGCCCCAGTCCATTCATAAATTGGGCAGGATGAATGCTGGAAGCTTTCTACTAGACAGGACACATCCATTGATGAATACTCTTTTCTAATGTCTACAACCACGGACACAGTGCGATACACAGACATGGCAACACTCGCCTTTTCAAAAGACTTGCTAGAAACAGTCCACTCCAAACCAAAGAAACCGCCTTTCCTAGCTCTTCTCAGAACATGAGACCAAACCACAGACTGAAACCCACACCCACAAAGCCACCTCCTACCCCCAAGTAGGTCTGTGACTACCCACAGTGTCCTCTGATAGGTGGGCCATACTATGTTCCCCCGAAATGGCCTGTCCTGTCTCAGATCTGGACTCCTTGTCCAATTCTGTGAAGTTATCAGAAGCCAGGGGTCAGCCACTACCTGCTTTCTCAGGAAAGCCCCCCTTCAGAGCTTTCTTGGCAATTGGCCATCCTCACATCTGTAGGTACCAAGAAAGACTGACTCTGTCCTCGGTAAATCCAAACATGTGAGCCCACTGGGACTGGCACTGGAACTGCCTCTGGGTGCCTGGCTTCCTGGATTTCAAGTTCAGAGAGTTCCATCACCAAGGAAGTGTGGTGAGGTCACTTCCTTCAGGAACTGAATGAGGTCACTGCCTTGGAAACCACTCTGTTGCTTCCAAGGGTCCCATGAGATGGAGGCTGCCCCCTGCTTCCTGTGACACTTTCACAAGTTAGAATGGTATATCAACCATAGGCACCCAGGAAAAGCTCTCCACACAGGCCTGGTTTGGTCCATATTGTCTACATTAAGAAGAGAGAGGCTCATTCAGACACATCTTTTCATCCTGACCAGGTTGTTTGCCACAGAAGATGACTTCTGCTCTCTCAGGTCCTTCCTGGCGGCCTACATCTTCTCCAGGGATCATTTCTGCATGGACCTTTGAGGTTTTCAGCAGGTGGAAGATCCCCTACATTCCTGTATTGTAAGACCAAATCTGTCCCTGCTCTTCTGTAAAGTTAGATTGAGGGAAAAGTAAATGCTTGGGGTTAAGAACATGTTTGATTTGGGTTAGAAATCATTCTGCTGGATGAAGAATGGTATTGGGAACCTGTGATATTTATAATAATATAGAGGTGAAATATATGTATGAAAACAGAAATCTAAGTAAGATTTGAAGGCCAGAAGGGCATTGGGCCCTTGATTGAAATACTTAGCTTTGAATTACATTCTGTACAGATGTCTCTGACAAATCCATATACAATGGCATAGGACCTTGTACCTTGGATGATTGAATGTAGAAGAGAAGATCCAGTCAAAAAGGGATAGTAGGTAGGATTAGAAAGATAGTCAGTAGGTTTAGGAAGAAGAGTGGGTATAATATTTGGACCAAAAGTTCTTTAGCAATAGGGTGTCTGTTAGAGAGTGAATGTAAATGTCAGCACATGTGAAGAGTCAGTCACAATGATGAACTGGGGAAGATATGTAGGAAAGCAGATATGAATATAGACATTAGGAAGTCAGGAAAAGTATAAAGTGAGTGATAGGATTTGACATTTTCAACAGGGTTGAGGTTGAATATATAATCTAAGGCAGAAACAAATGTGTAGTCACCAATAGGATTGACATTTTAGAGCATTAGGCAACCTGGACAAGGATGGTTTTAGTAATCCATGCTAACTTTCCAATTAGGCTTTGGTACAATCATAAGTGTGACCTTTGCATTTTGTGTCCAGAATATCACTGTGATAAAATATATATGTAGATCAGGTGACATGAGTATTTCTTCAACTATTTTTGGGAGGAATGTATTGAAGACGTATAAATTAGCATTCGGGGGTACAAATAGGTATACCCAGGGTCTATGAGTATAGAGATAATGCATGAATAGACCACACTGTGAATAAAGAATATAACTGGTTCCAATTTAAATAATGGATTGAATTGATATCTGAAAATATATAGGAAATCTTATATTGATACAGGATCATTCATTCCAACCAGTTATACATCTAATGGTAATATTAGGGTGATGGTTTACCATGAGGGGTGTGTGAGTTTTGGTTCCAAAGTGATTATGGAAATCCGAAATAATATGCTTGGAAAGAAGTCTCATGAAAAGACCAGTCAAGAAACATGGAGGAATACATGTGTTCTGAAGCAGGATTTGATGGAAAGTGAACCAAATAACTAGAAATTTGAGAACATGAGCATGAAATATATATCCTATGATGTGCATCAAGTGAAGAAATAGTAATGTGCCAGTGTTGAATAAAAATAAATGTCTAAATACACATCATGTCCCATAGGAGTCTACTTGCATTGATGTTAAACAGGGTCAGTTACTGAAGAAATGTTAGGACTTCTATTCACCATTCACTGAAGTTAGTTTTCAGTACTAGGAAACAAATACGTATTTCAGGTGGATGAATATTTCTGAGAACAAGCTTGTGAAAAGTTGATTATAAATCCACATACATGAACATGAATTTAGGGAGTGTAAAATAAGACACATATATTTTATATTTTGAAAAATCTGGAGACTGTGTGTGTGTATATATACATAGATATATATAAACAACACAAACACAGAGACATTAAGAAGTAAAAATATACATGCCAATTGAAATTCATCTTGAAATATATATCATTTAAAGATCCAAAAATATTTATTTTACTGAACATGGATGTATGTATCATGTTGTTCAAGTAGGAAGCTCACCCATAGGTTGATTTTCAGTTCAAACAGCATTTAGGAGGAGTGATTTCTTCTCACAGATTGTATCTGCCAAGTCAGCCACCTCAAAAGAATGTAGCTGGGAAACTAGGTAGGATTCTGTATGTGCATGTAAAAAGACATGTGCTGAATAGGCTGCAAAGAAAGGGAGACAGGAATTCACATATTTGTTAAGTTTAAAAACACATGGAGATCTATTACATTGGACTAGATTCATAACATGTACCCTTTATAATTCAAAAGGCCTGTGCAACTACGCCTCATGCCTCCTCTGAACTGCTAGTATTTTTATTCTGTTTGGGTTATTTTTCTCTATCATATTATGATTCGTAGTCAGAGTCTAGTAGGGTATGGGTTAGTGTCAGGGATTCAGTTTTTGGAATGGAAAATAGGAAAATAAATCCAATATTTATGCAAATATGTTCTACACAAAATCTTCCCACAATCATCCAGAAAAATGCCTTGACAATACCCTTGCCCCATGTAAGACGCAATTCGAGAAGAAGAGTTAGAAAATCATTGAATACATATGTGGAATGAAAAATGCTCAGGAGTTCACAACTTTGGAGGTGGTAGAGGAGTTTCCAGAAGTAAGGGACAGGAGAAACACTCCACAAACATGGAGCTCTGCTGGCCTAAAGACTTCTTGAGAAACTGCCTCTGAGAATGGGCTTTTGAAATATATGTTGTTGTCAGGAGCTTTAGCTTCTTTTGTAGTGAGACCATCAAAGCTGGGTCTTCATCTATGTGACCTGGAGGATATGGTTTCTGATTTTCCAATGAACATGAGGCAGAAGTGCTGAATTCTCTCTTTGTAGGTAAACTGTGGGCATTGGGGGCTAAGTGTCTCCCCGTGGGGACTCTGAAGCCATTTGGTCATCCTCCACTTTTCGTGGTGTTTCTTGCTGCTGCACTAGGAGTTTGGTATTTGCTTCATAAAATACAAGGAGTTTAACTGGGACACAGTGCTGGAGGGAGTTCTGTCACGTGTGGTGGGTCAGGGTCCTAGGAGAATGCACCAACCATGATTCTATCTTACAGAGCGTGGCCCCTTGACCATAGCAACCTGATTCTGAACATTGTTCTGAAACCTCTTCATATAACAAGATGCCTTTACATATAAGGGTCTGCTGGGTGCACCATGTCAGTCACAAGCCATTTGGAAGCCCATCGCAGATCCACATGGCCCCACCACAGATGTTTTATCACACACCTGCACACCACTGCTCTAGGCCCACTACTCAGCAGGCCCCGCCATACTGGCATCTCTGTTCTTCATCATTTTCATGAAACCCGTCAATCAAGGCACCTGTCTGGTACACTCATGATCAGCAACAGGACATCCAAAGGTTCTCCAGTGCCACCTGGTCATGGGAATTTCAAAGATTGCATGGTATTTATCTAGCCGTTTTTAAAGGATGAAGTTGGAGGCACTGTGGGTTTCCATTCATTCAGGAACCATTAAATGGTGAGAAAGATCATTTCAATGAAATCTCTGGAGAACTCTAACAAACAAGGCTTCCCAAAGAGTGGCCAAAACGTCACATGAAACCAGGCCCACTGAGGTGTACAATGTGAGGTCCATGTGTGTTTTGACTCTCAACTATGGCTGCCAGGTCTTTAAGAATAAAATCATGTGATATCCTGGCTGAGATTCCCAGTGTTCTGTGGAAAGTCACCCTGGGCTTCGATCTCAGTTTCCAGGGGGGGCTCTCATGAGTGGCCTCGGAAAATCCCAACTCAATTCATGGCAATACTTCTCTGAGTTCAGTTCCAGAACTCAGTCTCCAAGGGAATCACACCAGAGTTCAAGCCCAGGCAGACCCAGTCCTCTCATCCACCGCCACACAAATGACCACAATTCAAACCAAAACACTGCCAAAAGGCCCTCATCTTCTTCCATATAGACAATACTCATAACCTCTGGCTGGAGGTTTCCATGAGGGGCGCAGCCTAAGACAGTGTCCACAATAAGCTCCCTTGCCCATCATTTGCCTAATGTCAGGGTGGCCTGGACACCCTTCCTTTGAACCAGGAGTGATCAAATAGGCCTGCCTTTAATACTGCTCAGCTTCTCCGCTTGGAGGCCTGCTGATCTTGGGGTATAGATTCTTTGTGTGAATTGGAGTCATGAGAAAACCCAAGCACATAATGGCTAGCCTCTGCAGGGCTTTGAAAAACTCATTTGACCCAAAGGATCCCTATTCTCACTTGATGGAGGACAGGAACCTTACAGAGGAAGGCAAGAGACTTCATCCACATTGACTGCTTTTTTGCCATATTGGCTATGGATGCACATATGGGATCTTTCTTGAGATCCATCAGGTGCTGACAATCTAAGCCACAGCCTTACACAGGGCCAAGAGGCTGATTCAGACACATCCCTTTGCAAAGCAATTAAGCAAAGAGCCACAAGTGATGCCCCTTCGTTTCCATTTGAAAACTGTTTTCTTCAGGCTTCACAAAGGGGTGTCCTGAGGCAAAGACCTTGCTGACATCCAGGGAAACAGAACAATAGGTAAGCAAAAGGCCCAAAGCAGGGTTTCTCCACTGAGAACTTAATGGGCTCACTGATATCTGAGTTTTCTGAGATGCTCACTATTCATTTCAGCTATCTAGTACATGGCAATGTCACCAAGCTTGGAGGTGGTGAATATCTTGGATACAAAACCATGAGCCTATTCTGCAGAGTGGCCAGAATTCAGGAAAAAACCAGAAATTTAGGAAGATAGTAGGTTTTGCCCATGGATAAGGCAAGCCCCAGTCCATTCATAAATTGGGCAGGATGAATGCTGGAAGCTTTCTACTAGACAGGACACATCCATTGATGCATTCTCTTTTCTAATGTCTACAACCACGGACACAGTGCGATACACACATAGCAACACTCGCCTTGTCAAAAGACTTGCTAGAAACAGTCCACTCTAAACCAAACAAACCGCATTTCCTAGCTCTTCTCAGAACATAAGACCAAACCACAGACTCACACCCACACCCACAAAGCCACCTCCTTCCCCCCAAGTAGGTCTGTGACTACCCGCAGTGTCCTCTGACTGGTGGGTCATACTATATTCCCCCGAAATGGCCTGTCCTGTCTCAGATCTGGACTCCTTGGCCTATTCTGTGAAGTTATCAGGAGCCAGGGGTGAGCCACTACCTGCTTTCTCAGGAAAGATCCCCTTCAGAGCTTTCTTGGCAATTGGCCATCCTCACATCTGTAGGTACCAAGAAAGACTGACTCTGTCCTTGGTAAATCTAAACAAGTGAGCCCACTGGGACTGGCACTGGGACTGCCTCTGGGTGCCTGGCTTCCTGGATCCCAAGTTCAGAGAGTTCCATCACCAAGGAAGTGTGGTGAGGTCACTTCCTTCAGGAACTGAATGAGGTCACTGCCTTGGAAACCACTCTGTCCTAACTGTTGCTTCCATGGGTCCCATGAGATGGAGGCTGCCCCTGCTTCCTGTGACACTTTCACAAGTTAGAATGGTATATCAACCATAGGCACCCAGGAAAAGCTCTCCACACAGGCCTGGTTTGGTCCATCTTGTCTACATTAAGAAGAGAGAGGCTCATTCAGACACATCTTTTCATCCTGACCAGGTTGTTTGCCACAGAAGATGACTTCTGCTCTCTCAGGTCCTTCCTGGCTGCCTACATCTTCTCCAGGGATCATTTCTGCATGGACCTTTGAGGTTCTCAGCAGGTGGAAGATCCCCTACATTCCTGTATTGTAAGACCAACTCTGTCCCTGCTCTTCTGTAAAGTTAGATTGAGGGAAAAGTAAATGCTTGGGGTTAAGAACATGTTCGATTTGGGTTAGAAATCATTCTGCTGGATGAAGAATGGTATTGGGAACCTGTGATATTTATAATAATATAGAGGTGAAATATATGTATGAAAACAGAAATCTAAGTAAGATTTCAAGGCCAGAAGGGCATTGGGCCCTTGATTGAAATACTTAGCTTGAATTACATTCTGTACAGATGTCTCTGACAAATCCTTGTACAATGGCATAGGACCTTGTACCTTGGATGATTGAATGTAGAAGAGAAGATCCAGTCAAAAAGGGATAGTAGGTAGGATTAGGAAGATAGTCAGTAGGTTTAGGAAGAAGAGTGGGTATAATATTTGGACCAAAAGTTCTTTAGCAATAGGGTGTCTGTTAGAGAGTGAATGTAAATGTCAGCACATGTGAAGAGTCAGTCACAATGATGACTGGGGAAGATATGTAGGAAAGCAGATATGAATATAGACATTAAGAAATCATTAAAAGTATAAAGTGAGTGATAGGATTTGACATTTTCAACAGGGTTGAGGTTGAATATATAATCTAAGGCAGAAACAAATGTGTAGTCACCAATAGGATTGACATTTGAGAGCATTAGGCAACCTGGACAAGGATGGTTTTAGTAATCCATGCTAACTTTCCAATTAGGCTTTGGTACAATCATAAGTGTGACCTTTGCATTTTGTGTCCAGAATATCACTGTGATAAAATATATATGTAGATCAGGTGACATGAGTATTTCTTCAACTAATTTTGGGAGCAATGTATTGAAGACGTATAAATTAGCATTCGGGGGTACAAATAGGTATACCCAGGGTCTATGAGTATAGAGATAATGCATGAATAGACCACACTGTGAATAAAGAATATAACTGGTTCCAATTTAAATAATGGATTGAATTGATATCTGAAAATATATAGGAAATCTTATATTGATACAGGATCATTCATTCCAACCAGTTATACATCTAATGGTAATATTAGGGTGATGGTTTACCATGAGGGGTGTGTGAGTTTTGGTTCCAAAGTGATTATGGAAATCCGAAATAATATGCTTGGAAAGAAGTCTCATGAAAAGACCAGTCAAGAAACATGGAGGAATACATGTGTTCTGAAGCAGGATTTGATGGAAAGTGAACCAAATAACTAGAAATTTGAGAACATGAGCATGAAATATATATCCTATGATGTGCATCAAGTGAAGAAATAGTAATGTGCCAGTGTTGAATAAAAATAAATGTCTAAATACACATCATGTCCCATAGGAGTCTACTTGCATTGATGTTAAACAGGGTCAGTTACTGAAGAAATGTTAGGACTTCTATTCACCATTCACTGAAGTTAGTTTTCAGTACTAGGAAACAAATA
The DNA here is from genome assembly GCF_052094955.1 of Ictidomys tridecemlineatus. Taxonomy (NCBI): domain Eukaryota; kingdom Metazoa; phylum Chordata; class Mammalia; order Rodentia; family Sciuridae; genus Ictidomys; species Ictidomys tridecemlineatus. The sequence continues at coordinate 69,382,343 of NC_135489.1, read as the reverse complement.
CGTATTTCAGGTGGATGAATATTTCTGAGAATAAGCTTGTGAAAAGTTGATTATAAATCCACATACATGAACATGAATTTAGGGAGTGTAAAATAAGACACATATATTTTATATTTTGAAAAATCTGGAGACTGTGTGTGTGTATATATACATAGATATATATAAACAACACAAACACAGAGACATGAAGAAGTAAAAATATACATGCCAATTGAAATTCATCTTGAAATATATATCATTTAAAGATCCAAAAATATTTATTTTACTGAACATGGATGTATGTATCATGTTGTTCAAGTAGGAAGCTCACCCATAAGTTGATTTTCAGTTCAAACAGCATTTAGGAGGAGTGATTTCTTCTCACAGATTGTATCTGCCAAGTCAGCCACCTCAAAAGAATGTAGCTGGGAAACTAGGTAGGATTCTGTATGTGCATGTAAAAAGACATGTGCTGAATAGGCTGCAAAGAAAGGGAGACAGGAATTCACATATTTGTTAAGTTTAAAAACACATGGAGATCTATTACATTGGACTAGATTCATAACATGTACCCTTTATAATTCAAAAGGCCTGTGCAACTAAGCCTCATGCCTCCTCTGAACTGCTAGTATTTTTATTCTGTTTGGGTTATTATTCTCTATCATATTATGATTCGTAGTCAGAGTCTAGTAGGGTATGGGTTAGTGTCAGGGATTCAGTTTTTGGAATGGAAAATAGGAAAATAAATCCAATATTTATGCAAATATGTTCTACACAAAATCTTCCCACAATCATCCAGAAAAATGCCTTGACAATACCCTTGCCCCATGTAAGACGCAATTCGAGAAGAAGAGTTAGAAAATCATTGAATACATATGTGGAATGAAAAATACTCAGGAGTTCACAACTTTGGAGGTGGTAGAGGAGTTTCCAGAAGTAAGGGACAGGATAAACACTCCACAAACATGGAGCTCTGCTGGCCTAAAGACTTCTTGAGAAACTGCCTCTGAGAATGGGCTTTTGAAATATATGTTGTTGTCAGGAGCTTTAGCTTCTTTTGTAGTGAGACCATCAAAGATGGGTCTTCATCTATGTGACCTGGAGGATATGGTTTCTGATTTTCCAATGAACATGAGGCAGAAGTGCTGAATTCTCTCTTTGTAGGTAAACTGTGGCCATTGGGGGCTAAGTGTCTCCCCGTGGGGACTCTGAAGCCATTTGGTCATCCTCCACTTTTCGTGGTGTTTCTTGCTGCTGCACTAGGAGTTTGGTATTTGCTTCATAAAATACAAGGAGTTTAACTGGGACACAGTGCTGGAGGGAGTTCTGTCACGTGTGGTGGGTCAGGGTCCTAGGAGAATGCACCAACCATGATTCTATCTTACAGAGCGTGGCCCCTTGACCATAGCAACCTGATTCTGAACATTGTTCTGAAACCTCTTCATATAACAAGATGCCTTTACATATAAGGGTCTGCTGGGTGCACCATGTCAGTCACAAGCCATTTGGAAGCCCATCGCAGATCCACATGGCCCCACCACAGATGTTTTATCACACACCTGCACACCACTGCTCTAGGCCCACTACTCAGCAGGCCCCGCCATACTGGCATCTCTGTTCTTCATCATTTTCATGAAACCCGTCAATCAAGGCACCTGTCTGGTACACTCATGATCAGCAACAGGACATCCAAAGGTTCTCCAGTGCCACCTGGTCATGGGAATTTCAAAGATTGCATGGTATTTATCTAGCCGTTTTTAAAGGATGAAGTTGGAGGCACTGTGGGTTTCCATTCATTCAGGAACCATTAAATGGTGAGAAAGATCATTTCAATGAAATCTCTGGAGAACTCTAACAAACAAGGCTTCCCAAAGAGTGGCCAAAACGTCACATGAAACCAGGCCCACTGAGGTGTACAATGTGAGGTCCATGTGTGTTTTGACTCTCAACTATGGCTGCCAGGTCTTTAAGAATAAAATCATGTGATATCCTGGCTGAGATTCCCAGTGTTCTGTGGAAAGTCACCCTGGGCTTCGATCTCAGTTTCCAGGGGGGGCTCTCATGAGTGGCCTCGGAAAATCCCAACTCAATTCATGGCAATACTTCTCTGAGTTCAGTTCCAGAACTCAGTCTCCAAGGGAATCACACCAGAGTTCAAGCCCAGGCAGACCCAGTCCTCTCATCCACCGCCACACAAATGACCACAATTCAAACCAAAACACTGCCAAAAGGCCCTCATCTTCTTCCATATAGACAATACTCATAACCTCTGGCTGGAGGTTTCCATGAGGGGCGCAGCCTAAGACAGTGTCCACAATAAGCTCCCTTGCCCATCATTTGCCTAATGTCAGGGTGGCCTGGACACCCTTCCTTTGAACCAGGAGTGATCAAATAGGCCTGCCTTTAATACTGCTCAGCTTCTCCGCTTGGAGGCCTGCTGATCTTGGGGTATAGATTCTTTGTGTGAATTGGAGTCATGAGAAAACCCAAGCACATAATGGCTAGCCTCTGCAGGGCTTTGAAAAACTCATTTGACCCAAAGGATCCCTATTCTCACTTGATGGAGGACAGGAACCTTACAGAGGAAGGCAAGAGACTTCATCCACATTGACTGCTTTTTTGCCATATTGGCTATGGATGCACATATGGGATCTTTCTTGAGATCCATCAGGTGCTGACAATCTAAGCCACAGCCTTACACAGGGCCAAGAGGCTGATTCAGACACATCCCTTTGCAAAGCAATTAAGCAAAGAGCCACAAGTGATGCCCCTTCGTTTCCATTTGAAAACTGTTTTCTTCAGGCTTCACAAAGGGGTGTCCTGAGGCAAAGACCTTGCTGACATCCAGGGAAACAGAACAATAGGTAAGCAAAAGGCCCAAAGCAGGGTTTCTCCACTGAGAACTTAATGGGCTCACTGATATCTGAGTTTTCTGAGATGCTCACTATTCATTTCAGCTATCTAGTACATGGCAATGTCACCAAGCTTGGAGGTGGTGAATATCTTGGATACAAAACCATGAGCCTATTCTGCAGAGTGGCCAGAATTCAGGAAAAAACCAGAAATTTAGGAAGATAGTAGGTTTTGCCCATGGATAAGGCAAGCCCCAGTCCATTCATAAATTGGGCAGGATGAATGCTGGAAGCTTTCTACTAGACAGGACACATCCATTGATGCATTCTCTTTTCTAATGTCTACAACCACGGACACAGTGCGATACACACATAGCAACACTCGCCTTGTCAAAAGACTTGCTAGAAACAGTCCACTCTAAACCAAACAAACCGCATTTCCTAGCTCTTCTCAGAACATAAGACCAAACCACAGACTCACACCCACACCCACAAAGCCACCTCCTTCCCCCCAAGTAGGTCTGTGACTACCCGCAGTGTCCTCTGACTGGTGGGTCATACTATATTCCCCCGAAATGGCCTGTCCTGTCTCAGATCTGGACTCCTTGGCCTATTCTGTGAAGTTATCAGGAGCCAGGGGTGAGCCACTACCTGCTTTCTCAGGAAAGATCCCCTTCAGAGCTTTCTTGGCAATTGGCCATCCTCACATCTGTAGGTACCAAGAAAGACTGACTCTGTCCTTGGTAAATCTAAACAAGTGAGCCCACTGGGACTGGCACTGGGACTGCCTCTGGGTGCCTGGCTTCCTGGATCCCAAGTTCAGAGAGTTCCATCACCAAGGAAGTGTGGTGAGGTCACTTCCTTCAGGAACTGAATGAGGTCACTGCCTTGGAAACCACTCTGTCCTAACTGTTGCTTCCATGGGTCCCATGAGATGGAGGCTGCCCCTGCTTCCTGTGACACTTTCACAAGTTAGAATGGTATATCAACCATAGGCACCCAGGAAAAGCTCTCCACACAGGCCTGGTTTGGTCCATCTTGTCTACATTAAGAAGAGAGAGGCTCATTCAGACACATCTTTTCATCCTGACCAGGTTGTTTGCCACAGAAGATGACTTCTGCTCTCTCAGGTCCTTCCTGGCTGCCTACATCTTCTCCAGGGATCATTTCTGCATGGACCTTTGAGGTTCTCAGCAGGTGGAAGATCCCCTACATTCCTGTATTGTAAGACCAACTCTGTCCCTGCTCTTCTGTAAAGTTAGATTGAGGGAAAAGTAAATGCTTGGGGTTAAGAACATGTTCGATTTGGGTTAGAAATCATTCTGCTGGATGAAGAATGGTATTGGGAACCTGTGATATTTATAATAATATAGAGGTGAAATATATGTATGAAAACAGAAATCTAAGTAAGATTTCAAGGCCAGAAGGGCATTGGGCCCTTGATTGAAATACTTAGCTTGAATTACATTCTGTACAGATGTCTCTGACAAATCCTTGTACAATGGCATAGGACCTTGTACCTTGGATGATTGAATGTAGAAGAGAAGATCCAGTCAAAAAGGGATAGTAGGTAGGATTAGGAAGATAGTCAGTAGGTTTAGGAAGAAGAGTGGGTATAATATTTGGACCAAAAGTTCTTTAGCAATAGGGTGTCTGTTAGAGAGTGAATGTAAATGTCAGCACATGTGAAGAGTCAGTCACAATGATGACTGGGGAAGATATGTAGGAAAGCAGATATGAATATAGACATTAAGAAATCATTAAAAGTATAAAGTGAGTGATAGGATTTGACATTTTCAACAGGGTTGAGGTTGAATATATAATCTAAGGCAGAAACAAATGTGTAGTCACCAATAGGATTGACATTTGAGAGCATTAGGCAACCTGGACAAGGATGGTTTTAGTAATCCATGCTAACTTTCCAATTAGGCTTTGGTACAATCATAAGTGTGACCTTTGCATTTTGTGTCCAGAATATCACTGTGATAAAATATATATGTAGATCAGGTGACATGAGTATTTCTTCAACTAATTTTGGGAGCAATGTATTGAAGACGTATAAATTAGCATTCGGGGGTACAAATAGGTATACCCAGGGTCTATGAGTATAGAGATAATGCATGAATAGACCACACTGTGAATAAAGAATATAACTGGTTCCAATTTAAATAATGGATTGAATTGATATCTGAAAATATATAGGAAATCTTATATTGATACAGGATCATTCATTCCAACCAGTTATACATCTAATGGTAATATTAGGGTGATGGTTTACCATGAGGGGTGTGTGAGTTTTGGTTCCAAAGTGATTATGGAAATCCGAAATAATATGCTTGGAAAGAAGTCTCATGAAAAGACCAGTCAAGAAACATGGAGGAATACATGTGTTCTGAAGCAGGATTTGATGGAAAGTGAACCAAATAACTAGAAATTTGAGAACATGAGCATGAAATATATATCCTATGATGTGCATCAAGTGAAGAAATAGTAATGTGCCAGTGTTGAATAAAAATAAATGTCTAAATACACATCATGTCCCATAGGAGTCTACTTGCATTGATGTTAAACAGGGTCAGTTACTGAAGAAATGTTAGGACTTCTATTCACCATTCACTGAAGTTAGTTTTCAGTACTAGGAAACAAATACGTATTTCAGGTGGATGAATATTTCTGAGAATAAGCTTGTGAAAAGTTGATTATAAATCCACATACATGAACATGAATTTAGGGAGTGTAAAATAAGACACATATATTTTATATTTTGAAAAATCTGGAGACTGTGTGTGTGTATATATACATAGATATATATAAACAACACAAACACAGAGACATGAAGAAGTAAAAATATACATGCCAATTGAAATTCATCTTGAAATATATATCATTTAAAGATCCAAAAATATTTATTTTACTGAACATGGATGTATGTATCATGTTGTTCAAGTAGGAAGCTCACCCATAAGTTGATTTTCAGTTCAAACAGCATTTAGGAGGAGTGATTTCTTCTCACAGATTGTATCTGCCAAGTCAGCCACCTCAAAAGAATGTAGCTGGGAAACTAGGTAGGATTCTGTATGTGCATGTAAAAAGACATGTGCTGAATAGGCTGCAAAGAAAGGGAGACAGGAATTCACATATTTGTTAAGTTTAAAAACACATGGAGATCTATTACATTGGACTAGATTCATAACATGTACCCTTTATAATTCAAAAGGCCTGTGCAACTAAGCCTCATGCCTCCTCTGAACTGCTAGTATTTTTATTCTGTTTGGGTTATTATTCTCTATCATATTATGATTCGTAGTCAGAGTCTAGTAGGGTATGGGTTAGTGTCAGGGATTCAGTTTTTGGAATGGAAAATAGGAAAATAAATCCAATATTTATGCAAATATGTTCTACACAAAATCTTCCCACAATCATCCAGAAAAATGCCTTGACAATACCCTTGCCCCATGTAAGACGCAATTCGAGAAGAAGAGTTAGAAAATCATTGAATACATATGTGGAATGAAAAATACTCAGGAGTTCACAACTTTGGAGGTGGTAGAGGAGTTTCCAGAAGTAAGGGACAGGATAAACACTCCACAAACATGGAGCTCTGCTGGCCTAAAGACTTCTTGAGAAACTGCCTCTGAGAATGGGCTTTTGAAATATATGTTGTTGTCAGGAGCTTTAGCTTCTTTTGTAGTGAGACCATCAAAGATGGGTCTTCATCTATGTGACCTGGAGGATATGGTTTCTGATTTTCCAATGAACATGAGGCAGAAGTGCTGAATTCTCTCTTTGTAGGTAAACTGTGGCCATTGGGGGCTAAGTGTCTCCCCGTGGGGACTCTGAAGCCATTTGGTCATCCTCCACTTTTCGTGGTGTTTCTTGCTGCTGCACTAGGAGTTTGGTATTTGCTTCATAAAATACAAGGAGTTTAACTGGGACACAGTGCTGGAGGGAGTTCTGTCACGTGTGGTGGGTCAGGGTCCTAGGAGAATGCACCAACCATGATTCTATCTTACAGAGCGTGGCCCCTTGACCATAGCAACCTGATTCTGAACATTGTTCTGAAACCTCTTCATATAACAAGATGCCTTTACATATAAGGGTCTGCTGGGTGCACCATGTCAGTCACAAGCCATTTGGAAGCCCATCGCAGATCCACATGGCCCCACCACAGATGTTTTATCACACACCTGCACACCACTGCTCTAGGCCCACTACTCAGCAGGCCCCGCCATACTGGCATCTCTGTTCTTCATCATTTTCATGAAACCCGTCAATCAAGGCACCTGTCTGGTACACTCATGATCAGCAACAGGACATCCAAAGGTTCTCCAGTGCCACCTGGTCATGGGAATTTCAAAGATTGCATGGTATTTATCTAGCCGTTTTTAAAGGATGAAGTTGGAGGCACTGTGGGTTTCCATTCATTCAGGAACCATTAAATGGTGAGAAAGATCATTTCAATGAAATCTCTGGAGAACTCTAACAAACAAGGCTTCCCAAAGAGTGGCCAAAACGTCACATGAAACCAGGCCCACTGAGGTGTACAATGTGAGGTCCATGTGTGTTTTGACTCTCAACTATGGCTGCCAGGTCTTTAAGAATAAAATCATGTGATATCCTGGCTGAGATTCCCAGTGTTCTGTGGAAAGTCACCCTGGGCTTCGATCTCAGTTTCCAGGGGGGGCTCTCATGAGTGGCCTCGGAAAATCCCAACTCAATTCATGGCAATACTTCTCTGAGTTCAGTTCCAGAACTCAGTCTCCAAGGGAATCACACCAGAGTTCAAGCCCAGGCGGACCCAGTCCTCTCATCCACCGCCACACAAATGACCACAATTCAAACCAAAACACTGCCAAAAGGCCCTCATCTTCTTCCATATAGACAATACTCATAACCTCTGGCTGGAGGTTTCCATGAGGGGCGCAGCCTAAGACAGTGTCCACAATAAGCTCCCTTGCCCATCATTTGCCTAATGTCAGGGTGGCCTGGACACCCTTCCTTTGAACCAGGAGTGATCAAATAGGCCTGCCTTTAATACTGCTCAGCTTCTCCGCTTGGAGGCCTGCTGATCTTAGGGTATAGATTCTTTGTGTGAATTGGAGTCATGAGAAAACCCAAGCACATAATGGCTAGCCTCTGCAGGGCTTTCAAAAACTCATTTGACCCAAAGGATCCCTATTCTCACTTGATGGAGGACAGGAACCTTACATAGGAAGGCAAGAGACTTCATCCACATTGACTGCTTTTTTGCCATATTGGCTATGGATGCACATATGGGATCTTTCTTGAGATCCATCAGGTGCTGACATTATAAGCCACAGCCTTACACAGGGCCAAGAGGCTGATTCAGACACATCCCTTTGCAAAGCAATTAAGCAAAGAGCCACAAGTGATACCCGTTTGTTTCCATTTGAAAACTGTTTTCTTCAGGCTTCACAAAGGGGTGTCCTGAGGCAAAGACCTTGCTGACATCCAGGGAAACAGAACAATAGGTAAGCAAAAGGCCCAAAGCAGGGTTTCTCCTCTGAGAACTTAATGGGCCCACTGATATCTGAGTTTTCTGAGATGCTCACTATTCATTTCAGCTATCTAGTACATGGCAATGTCACCAAGCTTGGAGGTGGTGAATATCTTAAATACAAAACCATGAGCCTATTCTGAAGAGTGGCCAGAATTCAGGAAAAAACCAGAAATTTAGGAAGATAGTAGGTTTTGCCCATGGATAAGGCAAGCCCCAGTCCATTCATAAATTGGGCAGGATGAATGCTGGAAGCTTTCTACTAGACAGGACACATCCATTGATGCATTCTCTTTTCTAATGTCTACAACCACGGACACAGTGCGATACACACATAGCAACACTTGCCTTGACAAAAGACTTGCTAGAAACAGTCCACTCTAAACCAAACAAACCGCCTTTCCTAGCTCTTCTCAGAACATGAGACCAAACCACGGACTCACACCCACACCCACAAAGCCACCTCCTTCCCCCCAAGTAGGTCTGTGACTACCCGCAGTGTCCTCTGACTGGTGGGTCATACTATATTCCCCCGAAATGGCCTGTCCTGTCTCAGATCTGGACTCCTTGGCCTATTCTGTGAAGTTATCAGGAGCCAGGGGTGAGCCACTACCTGCTTTCTCAGGAAAGATCCCCTTCAGAGCTTTCTTGGCAATTGGCCATCCTCACATCTGTAGGTACCAAGAAAGACTGACTCTGTCCTTGGTAAATCTAAACAAGTGAGCCCACTGGGACTGGCACTGGGACTGCCTCTGGGTGCCTGGCTTCCTGGATCCCAAGTTCAGAGAGTTCCATCACCAAGGAAGTGTGGTGAGGTCACTTCCTTCAGGAACTGAATGAGGTCACTGCCTTGGAAACCACTCTGTCCTAACTGTTGCTTCCATGGGTCCCATGAGATGGAGGCTGCCCCTGCTTCCTGTGACACTTTCACAAGTTAGAATGGTACATCAACCATAGGCACCCAGGAAAAGCTCTCCACACAGGCCTGGTTTGGTCCATCTTGTCTACATTAAGAAGAGAGAGGCTCATTCAGACACATCTTTTCATCCTGACCAGGTTGTTTGCCACAGAAGATGACTTCTGCTCTCTCAGGTCCTTCCTGGATGCCTACATCTTCTCCAGGGATCATTTCTGCATGGACCTTTGAGGTTCTCAGCAGGTGGAAGATCCCCTACATTCCTGTATTGTAAGACCAACTCTGTCCCTGCTCTTCTGTAAAGTTAGATTGAGGGAAAAGTAAATGCTTGGGGTTAAGAACATGTTCGATTTGGGTTAGAAATCATTCTGCTGGATGAAGAATGGTATTGGGAACCTGTGATATTTATAATAATATAGAGGTGAAATATATGTATGAAAACAGAAATCTAAGTAAGATTTCAAGGCCAGAAGGGCATTGGGCCCTTGATTGAAATACTTAGCTTGAATTACATTCTGTACAGATGTCTCTGACAAATCCTTGTACAATGGCATAGGACCTTGTACCTTGGATGATTGAATGTAGAAGAGAAGATCCAGTCAAAAAGGGATAGTAGGTAGGATTAGGGAGATAGTCAGTAGGTTTAGGAAGAAGAGTGGGTATAATATTTGGACCAAAAGTTCTTTAGCAATAGGGTGTCTGTTAGAGAGTGAATGTAAATGTCAGCAAATGTGAAGAGTCAGTCACAATGATGACTGGGGAAGATATGTAGGAAAGCAGATATGAATATAGACATTAGGAAATCATTAAAAGTATAAAGTGAGTGATAGGATTTGACATTTTCAACAGGGTTGAAGTTGAATATATAATCAAAGGCAGAAACAAATGTGTAGTCACCAATAGGATTGACATTTGAGAGCATTAGGCAACCTGGACAAGGATGGTTTTAGTAATCCATGCTAACTTTCCAATTAGGCTTTGGTACAATCATAAGTGTGACCTTTGCATTTTGTGTCCAGAATATCACTGTGATAAAATATATATGTAGATCAGGTGACATGAGTATTTCTTCAACTAATTTTGGGAGCAATGTATTGAAGACGTATAAATTAGCATTCGGGGGTACAAATAGGTATACCCAGGGTCTATGAGTATAGAGATAATGCATGAATAGACCACACTGTGAATAAAGAATATAACTGTTTCCAATTTAAATAATGGATTGAATTGATATCTGAAAATATATAGGAAATCTTATATTGATACAGGATCATTCATTCCAACCAGTTATACATCTAATGGAAATATTAGGGTGATGGTTTACCATGAGGGGTGTGTGAGTTTTGGTTCCAAAGTGATTAAGGAAATCCAAAATAATATGCTTGGAAAGAAGTCTCATGAAAAGACCAGTCAAGAAACATGGAGGAATACATGTGTTCTGAAGCAGGATTTGATGGAAAGTGAAACAAATGCCTAGAAATTTGTGAACATGAGGATGAAATATATATCCTATGATGTGCATCAACTGAAGAAATAGTAATGTACCAGTGTTGAATAAAAATAAATGTCCAAATACACATCATGTCCCATAAAAGTCTACTTGCATTGATGTTAAACAGGGTCAGTTACTGAAGAAATGTTAGGATTTCTATTCACCATTCACTGAAGTTAGTTTTCACTACTAGGAAACAAATACGTATTTCAGGTGGATCAATATTTCTGAGAATACTCTTTTGAAAAGTTGATTATAAATCCACATACATGAACATGAATTTAGGGAGTGTAAAATAAGACACATATATTTTATATTTTGAAAAATCTGGAGAGTGTGTGTGTGTATATATACTTAGATATATATACACAAAGACAAACACAGAGACATTAAGAAGTAAAAATATATATGCCAATTTAAATTCATCATGAAATATATATCATTTAAAGATCCAAAAATATTTATTTTACTGAACATGGATGTATGTATCATGTTGTTCAAGTAGGAAGCTCACCCATAGGTTGATTTTCAGTTCAAACAGCATTTAGGAGGAGTGATTTCTTCTCACAGATTGTATCTGCCAAGTCAGCCACCTCAAAAGAATGTAGCTGGGAAACCAGGTAGGATTCTGTATGTGCATGTAAAAAGACATGTGCTGAATAGGCTGCAAAGAAAGGGAGACGGGAATTCACATATTTGTTAAGTTTAAAAACACATGGAGATCTATTACATTGGACTAGATTCATAACATGTACCCTTTATAATTCAAAAGGCCTGTCCAACTACGCCTCATGCCTCCTCTGAACTGCTAGTATTTTTATTCTGTTTGGGTTATTTTTCTCTATCATATTATGATTCGTAGTCAGAGTCCAGTAGGGTATGGGTTTGTGTCAGGGATTCAGTTTTTGGAATGGAAAATAGGAAAATAAATCCAATGTTTATGCAAATATGTTCTACACAAAATCTTCCCACAATCATCCAGAAAAATGCCTTGACAATACCCTTGCCCCATGTAAGACGCAATTCGAGAAGAAGAGTTAGAAAATCATTGAATACATATGTGGAATGAAAATGCTCAGGAGTTCACAACTTTGGAGGTGGTAGAGGAGTTTCCAGAAGTAAGGGACAGGAGAAACACTCCACAAACATGGAGCTCTGCTGGCCTAAAGACTTCTTGAGAAACTGCCTCTGAGAATGGGCTTTTGAAATATATGTTGTTGTCAGGAGCTTTAGCTTCTTTTGTAGTGAGACCATCAAAGCTGGGTCTTCATCTATGTGACCTGGAGGATATGGTTTCTGATTTTCCAATGAACATGAGGCAGACGTGCTGAATTCTCTCTTTGTAGGTAAACTGTGGCCATTGGGGGCTAAGTGTCTCCCCGTGGGGACTCTGAAGCCATTTGGTCATCCTCCACTTTTCGTGGTGTTTCTTGCTGCTGCACTAGGAGTTTGGTATTTGCTTCACGAAATACAAGGAGTTTAACTGGGACACAGTGCTGGAGGGAGTTCTGTCACGTGTGGTGGGTCAGGGTCCTAGGAGAATGCACCAACCATGATTCTATCTTACAGAGCGTGGCCCCTTGACCATAGCAACCTGATTCTGAACATTGTTCTGAAACCTCTTCATATAACAAGATGCCTTTACATATAAGGGTCTGCTGGGTGCACCATGTCAGTCACAAGCCATTTGGAAGCCCATCGCAGATCCACATGGCCCCACCACAGATGTTTTATCACACACCTGCACACCACTGCTCTAGGCCCACTACTTAGCAGGCCCCACCATACTGGCATCTTCGTTCTTCATCATTTTCATGAAACCCGTCAATCAAGGCACCTGTCTGGTACACTCATGATCAGCAACAGGACATCCAAAGGTTCTCCAGTGCCACCTGGTCATGGGAATTTCAAAGATTGCATGGTATTTATCTAGCCGTTTTTAAAGGATGAAGTTGGAGGCACTGTGGGTTTCCATTCATTCAGGAACCATTAAATGGTGAGAAAGATCATTTCAAAGAAATCTCTGGAGAACTCTAACAAACAAGGCTTCCCAAAGAGTGGCCAAAACGTCACATGAAACCAGGCCCACTGAGGTGTACAATGTGAGGTCCATGTGTGTTTTGACTCTCAACTATGGCTGCCAGGTCTTTAAGAATAAAATCATGTGATATCCTGGCTGAGATTCCCAGTGTTCTGTGGAAAGTCACCCTGGGCTTCGATCTCAGTTTCCAGGGGGGGCTCTCATGAGTGGCCTCGGAAAATCCCAACTCAATTCATGGCAATACTTCTCTGAGTTCAGTTCCAGAACTCAGTCTCCAAGGGAATCACACCAGAGTTCAAGCCCAGGCGGACCCAGTCCTCTCTTCCACCGCCACACAAATGACCACAATTCAAACCAAAACACTGCCAAAAGGCCCTCATCTTCTTCCATATAGACAATACTCATAACCTCTGGCTGGAGGTTTCCATGAGGGGCGCAGCCTAAGACAGTGTCCACAATAAGCTCACTTGCCCATCATTTGCCTAATGTCAGGGTGGCCTGGACACCCTTCCTTTGAACAAGGAGTGATCAAATAGGCCTGCATTTAATACTGCTCAGCTTCTCCGCTTGGAGGCCTGCTGATCTTTGGGTATAGATTCTTTGTGTGAATTGGAGTCATGAGAAAACCCAAGCACATAATGGCTAGCCTCTGCAGGGCTTTGAAAAACTCATTTGACCCAAAGGATCCCTATTCTCACTTGATGGAGGACAGGAACCTTACAGAGGAAGGCAAGAGACTTCATCCACATTGACTGCTTTTTTGCCATATTGGCTATGGATGCACATATGGGATCTTTCTTGAGATCCATCAGGTGCTGACAATCTAAGCCACAGACTTACGCAGGGCCAAGAGCCTTATTTAGACACATCCCTTTGCAAAGCAATTAAGCAAAGGGCCACAAGTGATGCCCGTTCGTTTGCATTTGAAAACTGTTTTCTTCAGGCTTCACAAAGGGGTGTCCTGAGGCAAAGACCTTGCTGACATCCAGGGAAACAGAACAATAGGTAAGCAAAAGGCCCAAAGCAGGGTTTCTCCACTGAGAACTTAATGGGCCCACTGATATCTGAGTTTTCTGAGATGCTCACTATTCATTTCAGCTATCTAGTACATGGCAATGTCACCAAGCTTGGAGGTGGTACATATCTTGGACACAAAACCATGAGCCTATTCTGAAGAGTGGCCAGAATTCAGGAAAATACCAGAAATTTAGGAAGATAGTAGGTTTTGCCCATGGATAAGGCAAGCCCCAGTCCATTCATAAATTGGGCAGGATGAATGCTGGAAGCTTTCTACTAGACAGGACACATCCATTGATGCATTCTCTTTTCTAATGTCTACAACCACGGACACAGTGCGATACACAGACATAGCAACACTCGCCTTGTCAAAAGACTTGGTAGAAACAGTCCACTCCAAACCAAACAAACCGCCTTTCCTAGCTCTTCTCAGAACATGAGACCAAACCACAGACTGAAACCCACACCCACAAAGCCACCTCCTTCCCCCAAGTAGGTCTGTGACTACCCGCAGTGTTCTCTGACTGGTGGGCCATACTATGTTCCCCCGGAATGGCCTGTCCTGTCTCAGATCTGGACTCCTTGTCCAATTCTGTGAAGTTATCAGGATCCAGGGGTGAACCACTACCTGCTTTCTCAGGAAAGACCCCCTCAGAGCTTCCTTGGCAATTGGCCATCCTCACATCTGTAGGTACCAAGAAAGACTGACTCTGTCCTTGATAAATCCAAACAAGTGAGCCCACTGGGACTGGCACTGGGACTGCCTCTGGGTGCCTGGCTTCCTGGATCCCAAGTTCAGAGAGTTCCATCACCAAGGAAGTGTGGTGAGGTCACTTCCTTCAGGAACTGAATGAGGTCACTGCCTTGGAAACCACTCTGTCCTAACTGTTGCTTCCAAGGGTCCCATGAGATGGAGGCTGCCCCTGCTTCCTGTGACACTTTCACAAGTTAGAATGGTATATCAACCATAGGCACCCAGGAAAAGCTCTCCACACAGGCCTGGTTTGGTAGATCTTGTCTACATTAAGAAGAGAGAGGCTCATTCAGACACATCTTTTCATCCTGACCAGGTTGTTTGCCACAGAAGATGACTTCTGCTCTCTCAGGTCCTTCCTGGCTGCCTACATCTTCTCCAGGGATCATTTCTGCATGGACCTTTGAGGTTCTCAGCAGGTGGAAGATCCCCTACATTCCTGTATTGTAAGACCAACTCTGTCCCTGCTCTTCTGTAAAGTTATATTGAGGGAAAAGTAAATCCTTGGGGTTAAGAACATGTTCGATTTGGGTTAGAAATCATTCTGCTGGATGAAGAATGGTATTGGGAACCTGTGATATTTATAATAATATAGAGGTGAAATATATGTATGAAAACAGAAATCTAAGTAAGATTTGAAGGCCAGAAGGGCATTGGGCCCTTGATTGAAATACTTAGCTTTGAATTACATTCTGTACAGATGTCTCTGACAAATCCATGTACAATGGCATAGGACCTTGTACCTTGGATGATTGAATGTAGAAGAGAAGATCCAGTCAAAAAGGGATAGTAGGTAGGATTAGGAAGATAGTCAGTAGGTTTAGGAAGAAGAGTGGGTATAATATTTGGACCAAAAGTTCTTTAGCAATAGGGTGTCTGTTAGAGAGTGGATGTAAATGTCAGCAAATGTGAAGAGTCAGTCACAATGATGAACTGGGGAAGATATGTAGGAAAGCAGATATGAATATAGACATTAGGAAATCAGGAAAAGTATAAAGTGAGTGATAGGATTTGACATTGTCAACAGGGTTGAGGTTGAATATATAATCTAAGGCAGAAACAAATGTGTAGTCACCAATAGGATTGACATTTGAGAGCATTAGGCAACCTGGACAAGGATGGTTTTAGTAATCCATGCTAACTTTCCAATTAGGCTTTGGTACAATCATAAGTGTGACCTTTGCATTTTGTGTCCAGAATATCACTGTGATAAAATATATATGTAGATCAGGTGACATGAGTATTTCTTCAACTATTTTTGGGAGCAATGTATTGAAGACGTATAAATTAGCATTCGGGGGTACAAATAGGTATAACCAGGGTATATGAGTATAGAGATAATGCATGAATAGACCACACTGTGAATAAAGAATATAACTGGTTCCAATTTAAATAATGGATTGAATTGATATCTGAAAATATATAGGAAATCTTATATTGATACAGGATCATTCATTCCAACCAGTTATACATCTAATGGTAATATTAGGGTGATGGTTTACCATGAGGGGTGTGTGAGTTTTGGTTCCAAAGTGATTATGGAAATCCAAAATAATATGCTTGGAAAGAAGTCTCATGAAAAGACCAGTCAAGAAACATGGAGGAATACATGTGTTCTGAAGCAGGATTTGATGGAAAGTGAACCAAATGCCTAGAAATTTGTGAACATGAGGATGAAATATATATCCTATGATGTGCATCAACTGAAGAAATAGTAATGTGCCAGTGTTGAATAAAAATAAATGTCCAAATACACATCATGTCCCATAGGAGTCTACATGCATTGATGTTAAACAGGGTCAGTTACTGAAGAAATGTTAGGACTTCTATTCACCATTCACTGAAGTTAGTTTTCAGTACTAGGAAACAAATACGTATTTCAGGTGGATGAATATTTCTGAGAATAATCTTGTGAAAAGTTGATTATAAATCCACATACATGAACATGAATTTAGGGAGTGTAAAATAAGACACATATATTTTATATTTTGAAAAATCTGGGGAGTGTGTGTGTGTGTATATATACATAGATATATATACACAAACACAAACACAGAGACATTAAGAAGTAAAAATATATATGCCAATTGAAATTCATCATGAAATATATATCATTTAAAGATCCAAAAATATTTATTTTACTGAACATGGATGTATGTATCATGTTGTTCAAGTAGGAAGCTCACCCATAGGTTGATTTTCAGTTCAAACAGCATTTAGGAGGAGTGATTTCTTCTCACAGATTGTATCTGCCAAGTCAGCCACCTCAAAAGAATGTAGCTGGGAAACCAGGTAGGATTCTGTATGTGCATGTAAAAAGACATGTGCTGAATAGGCTGCAAAGAAAGGGAGACAGGAATTCACATATTTGTTAAGTTTAAAAACACATGGAGATCTATTACATTGGACTAGATTCATAACATGTACCCTTTATAATTCAAAAGGCCTGTCCAACTACGCCTCATGCCTCCTCTGAACTGCTAGTATTTTTATTCTGTTTGGGTTATTTTTCTCTATCATATTATGATTCATAGTCAGGGTCTAGTAGGGTATGGGTTAGTGTCAGGGATTCAGTTTTTGGAATGGAAAATAGGAAAATAAATCCAATGTTTATGCAAATGTGTTCTACACAAAATCTTCCCACAATCATCCAGAAAAATGCCTTGACAATACCCTTGCCCCATGTAAGACGCAATTCGAGAAGAAGGGTTAGAAAATCATTGAATACATATGTGGAATGAAAAATGCTCAGGAGTTCACAACTTTGGAGGTGGTAGAGGAGTTTCCAGAAGTAAGGGACAGGATAAACACTCCACAAACATGGAGCTCTGCTGGCCTAAAGACTTCTTGAGAAACTGCCTCTGAGAATGGGCTTTTGAAATATATGTTGTTGTCAGGAGCTTTAGCTTCTTTTGTAGTGAGACCATCAAAGCTGGGTCTTCATCTATGTGACCTGGAGGATATGGTTTCTGATTTTCCAATGAACATGAGGCAGAAGTGCTGAATTCTCTCTTTGTAGGTAAACTGTGGCCATTGGGGGCTAAGTTTCTCCCCGTGGGGACTCTGAAGCCATTTGGTCATCCTCCACTTTTCGTGGTGTTTCTTGCTGCTGCACTAGGAGTTTGGTATTTGCTTCACGAAATACAAGGAGTTTAACTGGGACACAGTGGTGGAGGGAGTTCTGTCACGTGTGGTGGGTCAGGGACCTAGGAGAATGCACCAACCATGATTCTATCTTACAGAGCGTGGCCCCTTGACCATAGCAACCTGATTCTGAACATTGTTCTGAAACCTCTTCATATAACAAGATGCCTTTACATATAAGGGTCTGCTGGGTGCACCATGTCAGTCACAAGCCATTTGGAAGCCCATCGCAGATCCACATGGCCCCACCACAGATGTTTTATCACACACCTGCACACCACTGCTCTAGGCCCACTACTCAGCAGGCCCCACCATACTGGCATCTCTGTTCTTCATCATTTTCATGAAACCCGTCAATCAAGGCACCTGTCTGGTACACTCATGATCAGCAACAGTACATCCAAAGGTTCTCCAGTGCCACCTGGTCATGGGAATTTCAAAGATTGCATGGTATTTATCTAGCCGTTTTTAAAGGATGAAGTTGGAGGCACTGTAGGTTTCCATTCATTCAGGAACCATTAAATGGTGAGAAAGATCATTTCAATAAAATCTCTGGAGAACTCTAACAAACAAGGCTTCCCAAAGAGTGGCCAAAACGTCACATGAAACCAGGCCCACTGAGGTGTACAATGTGAGGTCCATGTGTGTTTTGACTCTCAACTATGGCTGCCAGGTCTTTAAGAATAAAATCATGTGATATCCTGGCTGAGATTCCCAGTGTTCTGTGGAAAGTCACCCTGGGCTTCGATCTCAGTTTCCAGGGGGGGCTCTCATGAGTGGCCTCGGAAAATCCCAACTCAATTCATGGCAATACTTCTCTGAGTTCAGTTCCAGAACTCAGTCTCCAAGGGAATCACACCAGAGTTCAAGCCCAGGCGGACCCAGTCCTCTCTTCCACCGCCACACAAATGACCACAATTCAAACCAAAACACTGCCAAAAGGCCCTCATCTTCTTCCATATAGACAATACTCATAACCTCTGGCTGGAGGTTTCCATGAGGGGCGCAGCCTAAGACAGTGTCCACAATAAGCTCACTTGCCCATCATTTGCCTAATGTCAGGGTGGCCTGGACACCCTTCCTTTGAACCAGGAGTGATCAAATAGGCCTGCCTTTAATACTGCTCAGCTTCTCCGCTTGGAGGACTGCTGATCTTGGGGTATAGATTCTTTGTGTGAATTGGAGTCATGAGAAAACCCAAGCACATAATGGCTAGCCTCTGCAGGGCTTTGAAAAACTCATTTGACCCAAAGGATCCCTATTCTCACTTGATGGAGGACAGGAACCTTACAGAGGAAGGCAAGAGACTTCATCCACATTGACTGCTTTTTTGCCATATTGGCTATGGATGCACATATGGGATCTTTCTTGAGATCCAGCAGGTGCTGACAATCTAAGCCACAGCCTTACACAGGGCCAAGAGGCTGATTCAGACACATCCCTTTGCAAAGCAATTAAGCAAAGAGCCACAAGTGATGCCCGTTCGTTTGCATTTGAAAACTGTTTTCTTCAGGCTTCACAAAGGGGTGTCCTGAGGCAAAGACCTTGCTGACATCCAGGGAAACAGAACAATAGGTAAGCAAAAGGCCCAAAGCAGGGTTTCTCCACTGAGAACTTAATGGGCCCACTGATATCTGAGTTTTCTGAGATGCTCACTATTCAATTCAGCTATCTAGTACATGGCAATGTCACCAAGCTTGGAGGTGGTACATATCTTGGACACAAAACCATGAGCCTATTCTGAAGAGTGGCCAGAATTCAGGAAAAAACCAGAAATTTAGGAAGATAGTAGGATTTGCCCATGGATAAGGCAAGCCCCAGTCCATTCATAAATTGGGCAGGATGAATGCTGGAAGCTTTCTACTAGACAGGACACATCCATTGATGCATTCTCTTTTCTAATGTCTACAACCACGGACACAGTGCGATACACAGACATAGCAACACTCGCCTTGTCAAAAGACTTGCTAGAAACAGTCCACTCCAAACCAAACAAACCGCCATTCCTAGCTCTTCTCAGAACATGAGACCAAACCACAGACTCACACCCACACCCACAAAGCCACCTCCTTCCCCCAAGTAGGTCTGTGACTACCCGCAGTGTCCTCTGACAGGTGGGCCATACTATGTTCTCCCGAAATGGCCTGTCCTGTCTCAGATCTGGACTCCTTGGCCTATTCTGTGAAGTTATCAGGAGCCAGGGGTGAGCCACTACCTGCTTTCTCAGGAAAGACCCCCTTCAGAGCTTCCTTGGCAATTGGCCATCCGCACATCTGTAGGTACCAAGAAAGACTGACTCTGTCCTTGGTAAATACAAACAAGTGAGCCCACTGAAACTGCCACTGGGACTGCCTCTGGGTGCCTGGCTTCCTGGATCCCAAGTTCAGAGAGTTCCATCACCAAGGAAGTGTGGTGAGGTCACTTCCTTCAGGAACTGAATGAGGTCACTGCCTTGGAAACCACTCTGTCCTAACTGTTGCTTCCAAGGGGCCCATGAGATGGAGGCTGCCCCTGCTTCCTGTGACACTTTCACAAGTTAGAATGGTATATCAACCATAGGCACCCAGGAAAAGCTCTCCACACAGGCCTGGTTTGGTCCATCTTGTCTACATTAAGAAGAGAGAGGCTCATTCAGACACATCTTTTCATCCTGACCAGGTTGTTTGCCACAGAAGATGACTTCTGCTCTCTCAGGTCCTTCCTGGCTGCCTACATCTTCTCCAGGGATCATTTCTGCATGGACCTTTGAGGTTCTCAGCAGGTGGAAGATCCCCTACATTCCTGTATTGTAAGACCAACTCTGTCCCTGCTCTTCTGTAAAGTTATATTGAGGGAAAAGTAAATGCTTGGGGTTAAGAACATGTTCGATTTGGGTTAGAAATCATTCTGCTGGATGAAGAATGGTATTGGGAACCTGTGATATTTATAATAATATAGAGGTGAAACATATGTATGAAAACAGAAATCTAAGTAAGATTTGAAGGCCAGAAGGGCATTGGGCCCTTGATTGAAATACTTAGCTTTGAATTACATTCTGTACAGATGTCTCTGACAAATCCATGTACAATGGCATAGGACCTTGTACCTTGGCTGATTGAATGTAGAAGAGAAGATCCAGTCAAAAAGGGATAGGAGGTAGGATTAGGAAGATAGTCCGTAGGTTTAGGAAGAAGAGTGGGTATAATATTTGGACCAAAAGTTCTTTAGCAATGGGGTGTCTGTTAGAGAGTGAATGTAAATGTCAGCACATGTGAAGAGTCAGTCACAATGATGAACTGGGGAAGATATGTAGGAAAGCAGATATGAATATAGACATTAGGAAATCAGGAAAAGTATAAAGTGAGTGATAGGATTTGACATTTTCAACAGGGTTGAGGTTGAATATATAATCTAAGGCAGAAACAAATGTGTAGTCACCAATAGGATTGACATTTGAGAGCATTAGGCAACCTGGACAAGGATGGTTTTAGTAATCCATGCTAACTTTCCAATTAGGCTTTGGCACAATCATAAGTGTGACCTTTGCTTTTGTGTCCAGAATATCACTGTGATAAAATATATATGTAGATCAGGTGACATGAGTATTTCTTCAACTATTTTTGGGAGCAATGTATTGAAGACGTATAAATTAGCATTCGGGGGTACAAATAGGTATACCCAGGGTCTATGAGTATAGAGATAATGCATGAATAGACCACACTGTGAATAAAGAATATAACTGGTTCCAATTTAAATAATGGATTGAATTGATATCTGAAAATATATAGGAAATCTTATATTGATACAGGATCATTCATTCCAACCAGTTATACATCTAATGGTAATATTAGGGTGATGGTTTACCATGAGGGGTGTGTGAGTTTTGGTTCCAAAGTGATTATGGAAATCCAAAATAATATGCTTGGAAAGAAGTCTCATGAAAAGACCAGTCAAGAAACATGGACGAATACATGTGTTCTGAAGCAGGATTTGATGGAAAGTGAACCAAATGCCTAGAAATTTGTGAACATGAGGATGAAATATATATCCTATGATGTGCATCAACTGAAGAAATAGTAATGTGCCAGTGTTGAATAAAAATAAATGTCCAAATACACATCATGTCCCATAGGAGTCTACTTGCATTGATGTTAAACAGGGTCAGTTACTGAAGAAATGTTAGGATTTCTATTCACCATTCACTGAAGTTAGTTTTCAGTACTAGGAAACAAATAGGTATTTCAGGTGGATGAATATTTCTGAGAATAATCTTGTGAAAAGTTGATTATAAATCCACATACATGAACATGAATTTAGGGAGTGTAAAATAAGACACATATATTTTATATTTTGAAAAATCTGGAGAGTGTGTGTGTGTATATATACATAGATATATATACACAAACACAAACACAGAGACATTAAGAAGTAAAAATATATATGCCAATTGAAATTCATCATGAAATATATATCATTTAAAGATCCAAAAATATTTATTTTACTGAACATGGATGTATGTATCATGTTGTTCAAGTAGGAAGCTCACCCATAGGTTGATTTTCAGTTCAAACAGCATTTAGGAGGAGTGATTTCTTCTCACAGATTGTATCTGCCAAGTCAGCCACCTCAAAAGAATGTAGCTGGGAAACCATGTAGGATTCTGTATGTGCATGTAAAAAGACATGTGCTGAAGAAACTGCAAAGAAAGGGAGACGGGAATTCACATATTTGTTAAGTTTAAAAACACATGGAGATCTATTACATTGGACTGGATTTATAACATGTACCCTTTATAATTAAAAAGGCCTGTCCAACTACGCATCATGCCTCCTCTGAACTGCTAGTATTTTTATTCTGTTTGGGTTATTTTTCTCTATCGTATTATGATTCGTAGTAAGAGTCTAGTAGCGTATGGGTTTGTGTCAGGGATTCAGTTTTTGGAATGGAAAATAGGAAAATAAATCCAATGTTTATGCAAATATGTTCTACACAAAATCTTCCCACAATCATCCAGAAAAATGCCTTGACAATACCCTTGCCCCATGTAAGACGCAATTCGAGAAGAAGATTTAGAAAATCATTGAATACATATGTGGAATGAAAAATGCTCAGGAGTTCACAACTTTGGAGGTGGTAGAGGAGTTTACAGAAGTAAGGGACAGGAGAAACACTCCACAAACATGGAGCTCTGCTGGCCTAAAGACTTCTTGAGAAACTGCCTCTGAGAATGGGCTTTTGAAATATATGTTGTTGTCAGGGGCTTTAGCTTCTTTTGTAGTGAGACCATCAAAGCTGGGTCTTCATCTATGTGACCTGGAGGATATGGTTTCTGATTTTCCAATAAACATGAGGCAGAAGTGCTGAATTCTATCTTTGTAGGTAAACTGTGGCCATTGGGGGCTAAGTGTCTCCCCGTGGGGACTCTGAAGCCATTTGGTCATCCTCCACTTTTCGTGGTGTTTCTTGCTGCTGCACTAGGAGTTTGGTATTTGCTTCAGGAAATACAAGGAGTTTAACTGGGACACAGTGCTGGAGGGAGTTCTGTCACGTGTGGTGGGTCAGGGTCCTAGGAGAATGCACCAACCATGATTCTATCTTACAGAGCGTGGCCCCTTGACCATAGCAACCTGATTCTGAACATTGTTCTGAAACCTCTTCATATAACAAGATGCCTTTACATATAAGGGTCTGCTGGGTGCACCCTGTCAGTCACAAGCCATTTGGAAGCCCATCGCAGATCCACATGGCCCCACCACAGATGTTTTATCACACACCTGCACACCACTGCTCTAGGCCCACTACTCAGCAGGCCCCACCATACTGGCATCTCTGTTCTTCATCATTTTCATGAAACCCGTCAATCAAGGCACCTGTCTGGTACACTCATGATCAGCAACAGGACATCCAAAGGTTCTCCAGTGCCACCTGGTCATGGGAATTTCAAAGATTGCATGGTATTTATCTAGCCGTTTTTAAAGGATGAAGTTGGAGGCACTGTGGGTTTCCATTCATTCAGGAACCATTAAATGGTGAGAAAGATCATTTCAATGAAATCTCTGGAGAACTCTAACAAACAAGGCTTCCCAAAGAGTGGCCAAAACGTCACATGAAACCAGGCCCACTGAGGTGTACAATGTGAGGTCCATGTGTGTTTTGACTCTCAACTATGGCTGCCAGGTCTTTAAGAATAAAATCATGTGATATCCTGGCTGAGATTCCCAGTGTTCTGTGGAAAGTCACCCTGGGCTTCGATCTCAGTTTCCAGGGGGGGCTCTCATGGGTGGCCTTGGAAAATCCCAACTCAATTCATGGCAATACTTCTCTGAGTTCAGTTCCAGAACTCAGTCTCCAAGGGAATCACACCAGAGTTCAAGCCCAGGCGGACCCAGTCCTCTCTTCCACCGCCACACAAATGACCACAATTCAAACCAAAACACTGCCAAAAGGCCCTCATCTTCTTCCATATAGACAATACTCATAACCTCTGGCTGGAGGTTTCCATGAGGGGCGCAGCGTAAGACAGTGTCCACAATAAGCTCCCTTGCCCATCATTTGCCTAATGTCAGGGTGGCCTGGACACCCTTCCTTTGAACCAGGAGTGATCAAATAGGCCTGCATTTAATACTGCTCAGCTTCTCCGCTTGGAGGCCTGCTGATCTTTGGGTATAGATTCTTTGTGTGAATTAGAGTCATGAGAAAACCCAAGCACATAATGGCTAGCCTCTGCAGGGCTTTGAAAAACTCATTTGACCCAAAGGATCCCTATTCTCACTTGATGGAGGACAGGAACCTTACAGAGGAAGGCAAGAGACTTCATCCACATTGACTGCTTTTTTGCCATATTGGCTATGGATGCACATATGGGATCTTTCTTGAGATCCATCAGGTGCTGACAATCTAAGCCACAGACTTACGCAGGGCCAAGAGCCTTATTTAGACACATCCCTTTGCAAAGCAATTAAGCAAATGGCCACAAGTGATGCCCGTTCGTTTGCATTTGAAAACTGTTTTCTTCAGGCTTCACAAAGGGGTGTCCTGAGGCAAAGACCTTGCTGACATCCAGGGAAACAGAACAATAGGTAAGCAAAAGGCCCAAAGCAGGGTTTCTCCACTGAGAACTTAATGGGCCCACTGATATCTGAGTTTTCTGAGATGCTCACTATTCATTTCAGCTATCTAGTACATGGCAATGTCACCAAGCTTGGAGGTGGTGAATATCTTGGATACAAAACCATGAGCCTATTCTGCAGAGTGGCCAGAATTCAGGAAAAAACCAGAAATTTAGGAAGATAGTAGGTTTTGCCCATGGATAAGGCAAGCCCCAGTCCATTCATAAATTGGGCAGGATGAATGCTGGAAGCTTTCTACTAGACAGGACACATCCATTGATGCATTCTCTTTTCTAATGTCTACAACCACGGACACAGTGCGATACACACATAGCAACACTCGCCTTGTCAAAAGACTTGCTAGAAACAGTCCACTCTAAACCAAACAAACCGCATTTCCTAGCTCTTCTCAGAACATGAGACCAAACCACAGACTCACACCCACACCCACAAAGCCACCTCCTTCCCCCCAAGTAGGTCTGTGACTACCCGCAGTGTCCTCTGACTGGTGGGTCATACTATATTCCCCCGAAATGGCCTGTCCTGTCTCAGATCTGGACTCCTTGGCCTATTCTGTGAAGTTATCAGGAGCCAGGGGTGAGCCACTACCTGCTTTCTCAGGAAAGATCCCCTTCAGAGCTTTCTTGGCAATTGGCCATCCTCACATCTGTAGGTACCAAGAAAGACTGACTCTGTCCTTGGTAAATCTAAACAAGTGAGCCCACTGGGACTGGCACTGGGACTGCCTCTGGGTGCCTGGCTTCCTGGATCCCAAGTTCAGAGAGTTCCATCACCAAGGAAGTGTGGTGAGGTCACTTCCTTCAGGAACTGAATGAGGTCACTGCCTTGGAAACCACTCTGTCCTAACTGTTGCTTCCATGGGTCCCATGAGATGGAGGCTGCCCCTGCTTCCTGTGACACTTTCACAAGTTAGAATGGTATATCAACCATAGGCACCCAGGAAAAGCTCTCCACACAGGCCTGGTTTGGTCCATCTTGTCTACATTAAGAAGAGAGAGGCTCATTCAGACACATCTTTTCATCCTGACCAGGTTGTTTGCCACAGAAGATGACTTCTGCTCTCTCAGGTCCTTCCTGGCTGCCTACATCTTCTCCAGGGATCATTTCTGCATGGACCTTTGAGGTTCTCAGCAGGTGGAAGATCCCCTACATTCCTGTATTGTAAGACCAACTCTGTCCCTGCTCTTCTGTAAAGTTAGATTGAGGGAAAAGTAAATGCTTGGGGTTAAGAACATGTTCGATTTGGGTTAGAAATCATTCTGATGGATGAAGAATGGTATTGGGAACCTGTGATATTTATAATAATATAGAGGTGAAACATATGTATGAAAACAGAAATCTAAGTAAGATTTGAAGGCCAGAAGGGCATTGGGCCCTTGATTGAAATACTTAGCTTTGAATTACATTCTGTACAGATGTCTCTGACAAATCCATGTACAATGGCATAGGACCTTGTACCTTGGCTGATTGAATGTAGAAGAGAAGATCCAGTCAAAAAGGGATAGGAGGTAGGATTAGGAAGATAGTCCGTAGGTTTAGGAAGAAGAGTGGGTATAATATTTGGACCAAAAGTTCTTTAGCAATGGGGTGTCTGTTAGAGAGTGAATGTAAATGTCAGCACATGTGAAGAGTCAGTCACAATGATGAACTGGGGAAGATATGTAGGAAAGCAGATATGAATATAGACATTAGGAAATCAGGAAAAGTATAAAGTGAGTGATAGGATTTGACATTTTCAACAGGGTTGAGGTTGAATATATAATCTAAGGCAGAAACAAATGTGTAGTCACCAATAGGATTGACATTTGAGAGCATTAGGCAACCTGGACAAGGATGGTTTTAGTAATCCATGCTAACTTTCCAATTAGGCTTTGGCACAATCATAAGTGTGACCTTTGCTTTTGTGTCCAGAATATCACTGTGATAAAATATATATGTAGATCAGGTGACATGAGTATTTCTTCAACTATTTTTGGGAGCAATGTATTGAAGACGTATAAATTAGCATTCGGGGGTACAAATAGGTATACCCAGGGTCTATGAGTATAGAGATAATGCATGAATAGACCACACTGTGAATAAAGAATATAACTGGTTCCAATTTAAATAATGGATTGAATTGATATCTGAAAATATATAGGAAATCTTATATTGATACAGGATCATTCATTCCAACCAGTTATACATCTAATGGTAATATTAGGGTGATGGTTTACCATGAGGGGTGTGTGAGTTTTGGTTCCAAAGTGATTATGGAAATCCAAAATAATATGCTTGGAAAGAAGTCTCATGAAAAGACCAGTCAAGAAACATGGACGAATACATGTGTTCTGAAGCAGGATTTGATGGAAAGTGAACCAAATGCCTAGAAATTTGTGAACATGAGGATGAAATATATATCCTATGATGTGCATCAACTGAAGAAATAGTAATGTGCCAGTGTTGAATAAAAATAAATGTCCAAATACACATCATGTCCCATAGGAGTCTACTTGCATTGATGTTAAACAGGGTCAGTTACTGAAGAAATGTTAGGATTTCTATTCACCATTCACTGAAGTTAGTTTTCAGTACTAGGAAACAAATAGGTATTTCAGGTGGATGAATATTTCTGAGAATAATCTTGTGAAAAGTTGATTATAAATCCACATACATGAACATGAATTTAGGGAGTGTAAAATAAGACACATATATTTTATATTTTGAAAAATCTGGAGAGTGTGTGTGTGTATATATACATAGATATATATACACAAACACAAACACAGAGACATTAAGAAGTAAAAATATATATGCCAATTGAAATTCATCATGAAATATATATCATTTAAAGATCCAAAAATATTTATTTTACTGAACATGGATGTATGTATCATGTTGTTCAAGTAGGAAGCTCACCCATAGGTTGATTTTCAGTTCAAACAGCATTTAGGAGGAGTGATTTCTTCTCACAGATTGTATCTGCCAAGTCAGCCACCTCAAAAGAATGTAGCTGGGAAACCATGTAGGATTCTGTATGTGCATGTAAAAAGACATGTGCTGAAGAAACTGCAAAGAAAGGGAGACGGGAATTCACATATTTGTTAAGTTTAAAAACACATGGAGATCTATTACATTGGACTGGATTTATAACATGTACCCTTTATAATTAAAAAGGCCTGTCCAACTACGCATCATGCCTCCTCTGAACTGCTAGTATTTTTATTCTGTTTGGGTTATTTTTCTCTATCGTATTATGATTCGTAGTAAGAGTCTAGTAGCGTATGGGTTTGTGTCAGGGATTCAGTTTTTGGAATGGAAAATAGGAAAATAAATCCAATGTTTATGCAAATATGTTCTACACAAAATCTTCCCACAATCATCCAGAAAAATGCCTTGACAATACCCTTGCCCCATGTAAGACGCAATTCGAGAAGAAGATTTAGAAAATCATTGAATACATATGTGGAATGAAAAATGCTCAGGAGTTCACAACTTTGGAGGTGGTAGAGGAGTTTACAGAAGTAAGGGACAGGAGAAACACTCCACAAACATGGAGCTCTGCTGGCCTAAAGACTTCTTGAGAAACTGCCTCTGAGAATGGGCTTTTGAAATATATGTTGTTGTCAGGGGCTTTAGCTTCTTTTGTAGTGAGACCATCAAAGCTGGGTCTTCATCTATGTGACCTGGAGGATATGGTTTCTGATTTTCCAATAAACATGAGGCAGAAGTGCTGAATTCTATCTTTGTAGGTAAACTGTGGCCATTGGGGGCTAAGTGTCTCCCCGTGGGGACTCTGAAGCCATTTGGTCATCCTCCACTTTTCGTGGTGTTTCTTGCTGCTGCACTAGGAGTTTGGTATTTGCTTCAGGAAATACAAGGAGTTTAACTGGGACACAGTGCTGGAGGGAGTTCTGTCACGTGTGGTGGGTCAGGGTCCTAGGAGAATGCACCAACCATGATTCTATCTTACAGAGCGTGGCCCCTTGACCATAGCAACCTGATTCTGAACATTGTTCTGAAACCTCTTCATATAACAAGATGCCTTTACATATAAGGGTCTGCTGGGTGCACCCTGTCAGTCACAAGCCATTTGGAAGCCCATCGCAGATCCACATGGCCCCACCACAGATGTTTTATCACACACCTGCACACCACTGCTCTAGGCCCACTACTCAGCAGGCCCCACCATACTGGCATCTCTGTTCTTCATCATTTTCATGAAACCCGTCAATCAAGGCACCTGTCTGGTACACTCATGATCAGCAACAGGACATCCAAAGGTTCTCCAGTGCCACCTGGTCATGGGAATTTCAAAGATTGCATGGTATTTATCTAGCCGTTTTTAAAGGATGAAGTTGGAGGCACTGTGGGTTTCCATTCATTCAGGAACCATTAAATGGTGAGAAAGATCATTTCAATGAAATCTCTGGAGAACTCTAACAAACAAGGCTTCCCAAAGAGTGGCCAAAACGTCACATGAAACCAGGCCCACTGAGGTGTACAATGTGAGGTCCATGTGTGTTTTGACTCTCAACTATGGCTGCCAGGTCTTTAAGAATAAAATCATGTGATATCCTGGCTGAGATTCCCAGTGTTCTGTGGAAAGTCACCCTGGGCTTCGATCTCAGTTTCCAGGGGGGGCTCTCATGGGTGGCCTTGGAAAATCCCAACTCAATTCATGGCAATACTTCTCTGAGTTCAGTTCCAGAACTCAGTCTCCAAGGGAATCACACCAGAGTTCAAGCCCAGGCGGACCCAGTCCTCTCTTCCACCGCCACACAAATGACCACAATTCAAACCAAAACACTGCCAAAAGGCCCTCATCTTCTTCCATATAGACAATACTCATAACCTCTGGCTGGAGGTTTCCATGAGGGGCGCAGCGTAAGACAGTGTCCACAATAAGCTCCCTTGCCCATCATTTGCCTAATGTCAGGGTGGCCTGGACACCCTTCCTTTGAACCAGGAGTGATCAAATAGGCCTGCATTTAATACTGCTCAGCTTCTCCGCTTGGAGGCCTGCTGATCTTTGGGTATAGATTCTTTGTGTGAATTAGAGTCATGAGAAAACCCAAGCACATAATGGCTAGCCTCTGCAGGGCTTTGAAAAACTCATTTGACCCAAAGGATCCCTATTCTCACTTGATGGAGGACAGGAACCTTACAGAGGAAGGCAAGAGACTTCATCCACATTGACTGCTTTTTTGCCATATTGGCTATGGATGCACATATGGGATCTTTCTTGAGATCCATCAGGTGCTGACAATCTAAGCCACAGACTTACGCAGGGCCAAGAGCCTTATTTAGACACATCCCTTTGCAAAGCAATTAAGCAAATGGCCACAAGTGATGCCCGTTCGTTTGCATTTGAAAACTGTTTTCTTCAGGCTTCACAAAGGGGTGTCCTGAGGCAAAGACCTTGCTGACATCCAGGGAAACAGAACAATAGGTAAGCAAAAGGCCCAAAGCAGGGTTTCTCCACTGAGAACTTAATGGGCCCACTGATATCTGAGTTTTCTGAGATGCTCACTATTCATTTCAGCTATCTAGTACATGGCAATGTCACCAAGCTTGGAGGTGGTGAATATCTTGGATACAAAACCATGAGCCTATTCTGCAGAGTGGCCAGAATTCAGGAAAAAACCAGAAATTTAGGAAGATAGTAGGTTTTGCCCATGGATAAGGCAAGCCCCAGTCCATTCATAAATTGGGCAGGATGAATGCTGGAAGCTTTCTACTAGACAGGACACATCCATTGATGCATTCTCTTTTCTAATGTCTACAACCACGGACACAGTGCGATACACACATAGCAACACTCGCCTTGTCAAAAGACTTGCTAGAAACAGTCCACTCTAAACCAAACAAACCGCATTTCCTAGCTCTTCTCAGAACATGAGACCAAACCACAGACTCACACCCACACCCACAAAGCCACCTCCTTCCCCCCAAGTAGGTCTGTGACTACCCGCAGTGTCCTCTGACTGGTGGGTCATACTATATTCCCCCGAAATGGCCTGTCCTGTCTCAGATCTGGACTCCTTGGCCTATTCTGTGAAGTTATCAGGAGCCAGGGGTGAGCCACTACCTGCTTTCTCAGGAAAGATCCCCTTCAGAGCTTTCTTGGCAATTGGCCATCCTCACATCTGTAGGTACCAAGAAAGACTGACTCTGTCCTTGGTAAATCTAAACAAGTGAGCCCACTGGGACTGGCACTGGGACTGCCTCTGGGTGCCTGGCTTCCTGGATCCCAAGTTCAGAGAGTTCCATCACCAAGGAAGTGTGGTGAGGTCACTTCCTTCAGGAACTGAATGAGGTCACTGCCTTGGAAACCACTCTGTCCTAACTGTTGCTTCCATGGGTCCCATGAGATGGAGGCTGCCCCTGCTTCCTGTGACACTTTCACAAGTTAGAATGGTATATCAACCATAGGCACCCAGGAAAAGCTCTCCACACAGGCCTGGTTTGGTCCATCTTGTCTACATTAAGAAGAGAGAGGCTCATTCAGACACATCTTTTCATCCTGACCAGGTTGTTTGCCACAGAAGATGACTTCTGCTCTCTCAGGTCCTTCCTGGCTGCCTACATCTTCTCCAGGGATCATTTCTGCATGGACCTTTGAGGTTCTCAGCAGGTGGAAGATCCCCTACATTCCTGTATTGTAAGACCAACTCTGTCCCTGCTCTTCTGTAAAGTTATATTGAGGGAAAAGTAAATGCTTGGGGTTAAGAACATGTTCGATTTGGGTTAGAAATCATTCTGCTGGATGAAGAATGGTATTGGGAACCTGTGATATTTATAATAATATAGAGGTGAAACATATGTATGAAAACAGAAATCTAAGTAAGATTTGAAGGCCAGAAGGGCATTGGGCCCTTGATTGAAATACTTAGCTTTGAATTACATTCTGTACAGATGTCTCTGACAAATCCATGTACAATGGCATAGGACCTTGTACCTTGGCTGATTGAATGTAGAAGAGAAGATCCAGTCAAAAAGGGATAGGAGGTAGGATTAGGAAGATAGTCCGTAGGTTTAGGAAGAAGAGTGGGTATAATATTTGGACCAAAAGTTCTTTAGCAATGGGGTGTCTGTTAGAGAGTGAATGTAAATGTCAGCACATGTGAAGAGTCAGTCACAATGATGAACTGGGGAAGATATGTAGGAAAGCAGATATGAATATAGACATTAGGAAATCAGGAAAAGTATAAAGTGAGTGATAGGATTTGACATTTTCAACAGGGTTGAGGTTGAATATATAATCTAAGGCAGAAACAAATGTGTAGTCACCAATAGGATTGACATTTGAGAGCATTAGGCAACCTGGACAAGGATGGTTTTAGTAATCCATGCTAACTTTCCAATTAGGCTTTGGCACAATCATAAGTGTGACCTTTGCTTTTGTGTCCAGAATATCACTGTGATAAAATATATATGTAGATCAGGTGACATGAGTATTTCTTCAACTATTTTTGGGAGCAATGTATTGAAGACGTATAAATTAGCATTCGGGGGTACAAATAGGTATACCCAGGGTCTATGAGTATAGAGATAATGCATGAATAGACCACACTGTGAATAAAGAATATAACTGGTTCCAATTTAAATAATGGATTGAATTGATATCTGAAAATATATAGGAAATCTTATATTGATACAGGATCATTCATTCCAACCAGTTATACATCTAATGGTAATATTAGGGTGATGGTTTACCATGAGGGGTGTGTGAGTTTTGGTTCCAAAGTGATTATGGAAATCCAAAATAATATGCTTGGAAAGAAGTCTCATGAAAAGACCAGTCAAGAAACATGGACGAATACATGTGTTCTGAAGCAGGATTTGATGGAAAGTGAACCAAATGCCTAGAAATTTGTGAACATGAGGATGAAATATATATCCTATGATGTGCATCAACTGAAGAAATAGTAATGTGCCAGTGTTGAATAAAAATAAATGTCCAAATACACATCATGTCCCATAGGAGTCTACTTGCATTGATGTTAAACAGGGTCAGTTACTGAAGAAATGTTAGGATTTCTATTCACCATTCACTGAAGTTAGTTTTCAGTACTAGGAAACAAATAGGTATTTCAGGTGGATGAATATTTCTGAGAATAATCTTGTGAAAAGTTGATTATAAATCCACATACATGAACATGAATTTAGGGAGTGTAAAATAAGACACATATATTTTATATTTTGAAAAATCTGGAGAGTGTGTGTGTGTATATATACATAGATATATATACACAAACACAAACACAGAGACATTAAGAAGTAAAAATATATATGCCAATTGAAATTCATCATGAAATATATATCATTTAAAGATCCAAAAATATTTATTTTACTGAACATGGATGTATGTATCATGTTGTTCAAGTAGGAAGCTCACCCATAGGTTGATTTTCAGTTCAAACAGCATTTAGGAGGAGTGATTTCTTCTCACAGATTGTATCTGCCAAGTCAGCCACCTCAAAAGAATGTAGCTGGGAAACCATGTAGGATTCTGTATGTGCATGTAAAAAGACATGTGCTGAAGAAACTGCAAAGAAAGGGAGACGGGAATTCACATATTTGTTAAGTTTAAAAACACATGGAGATCTATTACATTGGACTGGATTTATAACATGTACCCTTTATAATTAAAAAGGCCTGTCCAACTACGCATCATGCCTCCTCTGAACTGCTAGTATTTTTATTCTGTTTGGGTTATTTTTCTCTATCGTATTATGATTCGTAGTAAGAGTCTAGTAGCGTATGGGTTTGTGTCAGGGATTCAGTTTTTGGAATGGAAAATAGGAAAATAAATCCAATGTTTATGCAAATATGTTCTACACAAAATCTTCCCACAATCATCCAGAAAAATGCCTTGACAATACCCTTGCCCCATGTAAGACGCAATTCGAGAAGAAGATTTAGAAAATCATTGAATACATATGTGGAATGAAAAATGCTCAGGAGTTCACAACTTTGGAGGTGGTAGAGGAGTTTACAGAAGTAAGGGACAGGAGAAACACTCCACAAACATGGAGCTCTGCTGGCCTAAAGACTTCTTGAGAAACTGCCTCTGAGAATGGGCTTTTGAAATATATGTTGTTGTCAGGGGCTTTAGCTTCTTTTGTAGTGAGACCATCAAAGCTGGGTCTTCATCTATGTGACCTGGAGGATATGGTTTCTGATTTTCCAATAAACATGAGGCAGAAGTGCTGAATTCTATCTTTGTAGGTAAACTGTGGCCATTGGGGGCTAAGTGTCTCCCCGTGGGGACTCTGAAGCCATTTGGTCATCCTCCACTTTTCGTGGTGTTTCTTGCTGCTGCACTAGGAGTTTGGTATTTGCTTCAGGAAATACAAGGAGTTTAACTGGGACACAGTGCTGGAGGGAGTTCTGTCACGTGTGGTGGGTCAGGGTCCTAGGAGAATGCACCAACCATGATTCTATCTTACAGAGCGTGGCCCCTTGACCATAGCAACCTGATTCTGAACATTGTTCTGAAACCTCTTCATATAACAAGATGCCTTTACATATAAGGGTCTGCTGGGTGCACCCTGTCAGTCACAAGCCATTTGGAAGCCCATCGCAGATCCACATGGCCCCACCACAGATGTTTTATCACACACCTGCACACCACTGCTCTAGGCCCACTACTCAGCAGGCCCCACCATACTGGCATCTCTGTTCTTCATCATTTTCATGAAACCCGTCAATCAAGGCACCTGTCTGGTACACTCATGATCAGCAACAGGACATCCAAAGGTTCTCCAGTGCCACCTGGTCATGGGAATTTCAAAGATTGCATGGTATTTATCTAGCCGTTTTTAAAGGATGAAGTTGGAGGCACTGTGGGTTTCCATTCATTCAGGAACCATTAAATGGTGAGAAAGATCATTTCAATGAAATCTCTGGAGAACTCTAACAAACAAGGCTTCCCAAAGAGTGGCCAAAACGTCACATGAAACCAGGCCCACTGAGGTGTACAATGTGAGGTCCATGTGTGTTTTGACTCTCAACTATGGCTGCCAGGTCTTTAAGAATAAAATCATGTGATATCCTGGCTGAGATTCCCAGTGTTCTGTGGAAAGTCACCCTGGGCTTCGATCTCAGTTTCCAGGGGGGGCTCTCATGGGTGGCCTTGGAAAATCCCAACTCAATTCATGGCAATACTTCTCTGAGTTCAGTTCCAGAACTCAGTCTCCAAGGGAATCACACCAGAGTTCAAGCCCAGGCGGACCCAGTCCTCTCTTCCACCGCCACACAAATGACCACAATTCAAACCAAAACACTGCCAAAAGGCCCTCATCTTCTTCCATATAGACAATACTCATAACCTCTGGCTGGAGGTTTCCATGAGGGGCGCAGCGTAAGACAGTGTCCACAATAAGCTCCCTTGCCCATCATTTGCCTAATGTCAGGGTGGCCTGGACACCCTTCCTTTGAACCAGGAGTGATCAAATAGGCCTGCATTTAATACTGCTCAGCTTCTCCGCTTGGAGGCCTGCTGATCTTTGGGTATAGATTCTTTGTGTGAATTAGAGTCATGAGAAAACCCAAGCACATAATGGCTAGCCTCTGCAGGGCTTTGAAAAACTCATTTGACCCAAAGGATCCCTATTCTCACTTGATGGAGGACAGGAACCTTACAGAGGAAGGCAAGAGACTTCATCCACATTGACTGCTTTTTTGCCATATTGGCTATGGATGCACATATGGGATCTTTCTTGAGATCCATCAGGTGCTGACAATCTAAGCCACAGACTTACGCAGGGCCAAGAGCCTTATTTAGACACATCCCTTTGCAAAGCAATTAAGCAAATGGCCACAAGTGATGCCCGTTCGTTTGCATTTGAAAACTGTTTTCTTCAGGCTTCACAAAGGGGTGTCCTGAGGCAAAGACCTTGCTGACATCCAGGGAAACAGAACAATAGGTAAGCAAAAGGCCCAAAGCAGGGTTTCTCCACTGAGAACTTAATGGGCCCACTGATATCTGAGTTTTCTGAGATGCTCACTATTCATTTCAGCTATCTAGTACATGGCAATGTCACCAAGCTTGGAGGTGGTGAATATCTTGGATACAAAACCATGAGCCTATTCTGCAGAGTGGCCAGAATTCAGGAAAAAACCAGAAATTTAGGAAGATAGTAGGTTTTGCCCATGGATAAGGCAAGCCCCAGTCCATTCATAAATTGGGCAGGATGAATGCTGGAAGCTTTCTACTAGACAGGACACATCCATTGATGCATTCTCTTTTCTAATGTCTACAACCACGGACACAGTGCGATACACACATAGCAACACTCGCCTTGTCAAAAGACTTGCTAGAAACAGTCCACTCTAAACCAAACAAACCGCATTTCCTAGCTCTTCTCAGAACATGAGACCAAACCACAGACTCACACCCACACCCACAAAGCCACCTCCTTCCCCCCAAGTAGGTCTGTGACTACCCGCAGTGTCCTCTGACTGGTGGGTCATACTATATTCCCCCGAAATGGCCTGTCCTGTCTCAGATCTGGACTCCTTGGCCTATTCTGTGAAGTTATCAGGAGCCAGGGGTGAGCCACTACCTGCTTTCTCAGGAAAGATCCCCTTCAGAGCTTTCTTGGCAATTGGCCATCCTCACATCTGTAGGTACCAAGAAAGACTGACTCTGTCCTTGGTAAATCTAAACAAGTGAGCCCACTGGGACTGGCACTGGGACTGCCTCTGGGTGCCTGGCTTCCTGGATCCCAAGTTCAGAGAGTTCCATCACCAAGGAAGTGTGGTGAGGTCACTTCCTTCAGGAACTGAATGAGGTCACTGCCTTGGAAACCACTCTGTCCTAACTGTTGCTTCCATGGGTCCCATGAGATGGAGGCTGCCCCTGCTTCCTGTGACACTTTCACAAGTTAGAATGGTATATCAACCATAGGCACCCAGGAAAAGCTCTCCACACAGGCCTGGTTTGGTCCATCTTGTCTACATTAAGAAGAGAGAGGCTCATTCAGACACATCTTTTCATCCTGACCAGGTTGTTTGCCACAGAAGATGACTTCTGCTCTCTCAGGTCCTTCCTGGCTGCCTACATCTTCTCCAGGGATCATTTCTGCATGGACCTTTGAGGTTCTCAGCAGGTGGAAGATCCCCTACATTCCTGTATTGTAAGACCAACTCTGTCCCTGCTCTTCTGTAAAGTTAGATTGAGGGAAAAGTAAATGCTTGGGGTTAAGAACATGTTCGATTTGGGTTAGAAATCATTCTGATGGATGAAGAATGGTATTGGGAACCTGTGATATTTATAATAATATAGAGGTGAAATATATGTATGAAAACAGAAATCTAAGTAAGATTTGAAGGCCAGAAGGGCATTGGGCCCTTGATTGAAATACTTAGCTTTGAATTACATTCTGTACAGATGTCTCTGACAAATCCATGTACAATGGCATAGGACCTTGTACCTTGGATGATTGAATGTAGAAGAGAAGATCCAGTCAAAAAGGGATAGTAGGTAGGATTAGGAAGATAGTCAGTAGGTTTAGGAAGAAGAGTGGGTATAATATTTGGACCAAAAGTTCTTTAGCAATAGGGTGTCTGTTAGAGAGTGGATGTAAATGTCAGCAAATGTGAAGAGTCAGTCACAATGATGAACTGGGGAAGATATGTAGGAAAGCAGATATGAATATAGACATTAGGAAATCAGGAAAAGTATAAAGTGAGTGATAGGATTTGACATTTTCAACAGGGTTGAGGTTGAATATATAATCTAAGGCAGAAACAAATGTGTAGTCACCAATAGGATTGACATTTGAGAGCATTAGGCAACCTGGACAAGGATGGTTTTAGTAATCCATGCTAACTTTCCAATTCGGGTTTGGTACAATCATAAGTGTGACCTTTGCATTTTGTGTCCAGAATATCACTGTGATAAAATATATATGTAGATCAGGTAACATGAGTATTTCGTCAACTATTTTGGGGAGCAATGTATTGAAGACATATAAATTAGCATTCGGGGGTACAAATAGGTATACCCAGGGTCTATGAGTATAGAGATAATGCATGAATAGACCACACTGTGAATAAAAAATATAACTGGTTCCAATTTAAATAATGGATTGAATTGATATCT
Source organism: Ictidomys tridecemlineatus (assembly GCF_052094955.1). Classification (NCBI taxonomy): domain Eukaryota; kingdom Metazoa; phylum Chordata; class Mammalia; order Rodentia; family Sciuridae; genus Ictidomys; species Ictidomys tridecemlineatus. The sequence goes on along the minus strand of NC_135489.1, from coordinate 69,344,428 downwards.
GAAAATATATAGGAAATCTTATATTGATACAGGATCATTCATTCCAACCAGTTATACATCTAATGGTAATATTAGGGTGATGGTTTACCATGAGGGGTGTGTGAGTTTTGGTTCCAAAGTGATTATGGAAATCCAAAATAATATGCTTGGAAAGAAGTCTCATGAAAAGACCAGTCAAGAAACATGGAGGAATACATGTGTTCTGAAGCAGGATTTGATGGAAAGTGAACCAAATGCCTAGAAATTTGTGAACATGAGGATGAAATATATATCCTATGATGTGCATCAACTGAAGAAATAGTAATGTGCCAGTGTTGAATAAAAATAAATGTCTAAATACACATCATGTCCCATAGGAGTCTACTTGCATTGATGTTAAACAGGGTCAGTTACTGAAGAAATGTTAGGATTTCTATTCACCATTCACTGAAGTTAGTTTTCAGTACTAGGAAACAAATACGTATTTCAGGTGGATGAATATTTCTGAGAATAATCTTGTGAAAAGTTGATTATAAATCCACATACATGAACATGAATTTAGGGAGTGTAAAATAAGACACATATATTTTATATTTTGAAAAATCTGGAGAGTGTGTGTGTGTATATATACATAGATATATATACACAAACACAAACACAGAGACATTAAGAAGTAAAAATATATATGCCAATTGAAATTCATCATGAAATATATATCATTTAAAGATCCAAAAATATTTATTTTACTGAACATGGATGTATGTATCATGTTGTTCAAGTAGGAAGCTCACCCATAGGTTGATTTTCAGTTCAAACAGCATTTAGGAGGAGTGATTTCTTCTCACAGATTGTATCTGCCAAGTCAGCCACCTCAAAAGAATGTAGCTAGGAAACCAGGTAGGATTCTGTATGTGCATGTAAAAAGAGATTTGCTGAATAGGCTGCAAAGAAAGGGAGACGGGAATTCACATATTTGTTAAGTTTAAAAACACATGGAGATCTATTACATTGGACAAGATTCATAACATGTACCCTTTATAATTCAAAAGGCCTGTCCAACTACGCATCATGCCTCCTCTGAACTGCTAGTATTTTTATTCTGTTTGGGTTATTTTTCTCTACCATATTATGATTCGTAGTCAGAGTCTAGTAGGTTATGGGCTAGTGTCAGGGATTCAGTTTTTGGAATGGAAAATAGGAAAATAAATCCAATGTTTATGCAAATATGTTCTACACAAAATCTTCCCACAATCATCCAGAAAAATGCCTTGACAATACCCTTGCCCCATGTAAGTCGCAAATCAAGAAGAAGAGTTAGAAAATCATTGAATACATATGTGGAATGAAAAATGCTCAGGAGTTCACAACTTTGGAGGTGGTAGAGGAGTTTCCAGAAGTAAGGGACAGGAGAAACACTCCACAAACATGGAGCTCTGCTGGCCTAAAGACTTCTTGAGAAACTGCCTCTGAGAATGGGCTTTTGAAATATATGTTGTTGTCAGGGGCTTTAGCTTCTTTTGTAGTGAGACCATCAAAGCTGGGTCTTCATCTATGTGACCAGGAGGATATGGTTTCTGATTTTCCAATGAACATGAGGCAGAAGTGCTGAATTCTCTCTTTGTAGGTAAACTGTGGCCATTGGGGGCTAAGTGTCTCCCCGTGGGGACTCTGAAGCCATTTGGTCATCCTCAACTTTTCGTGGTGTTTCTTGCTGCTGCACTAGGAGTTTGGTATTTGCTTCACGAAATAGAAGGAGTTTAACTGGGACACAGTGCTGGAGGGAGTTCTGTCACGTGTGGTGGGTCAGGGTCCTAGGAGAATGCACCAACCATGATTCTATCTTACAGAGCGTGGCCCCTTGACCATAGCAACCTGATTCTGAACATTGTTCTGAAACCTCTTCATATAACAAGATGCCTTTACATATAAGGGTCTGCTGCGTGCACCATGTCAGTCACAAGCCATTTGGAAGCCCATCGCAGATCCACATAGCCCCACCACAGATGTTTTATCACACACCTGCACACCACTGCTCTAGGCCCACTACTCAGCAGGCCCCACCATACTGGCATCTCTGTTCTTCATCATTTTCATGAAACCCGTCAATCAAGGCACCTGTCTGGTACACTCATGATCAGCAACAGGACATCCAAATGTTCTCCAGTGCCACCTGGTCACGGGAATTTCAAAGATTGCATGGTATTTATCTAGCCGTTTTTAAAGGATGAAGTTGGAGGCACTGTGGGTTTCCATTCATTCAGGAACCATTAAATGGTGAGAAAGATCATTTCAATGAAATCTCTGGAGAACTCTAACAAACAAGGCTTCCCAAAGAGTGGCCAAAACGTCACATGAAACCAGGCCCACTGAGGTGTACAATGTGAGGTCCATGTGTGTTTTGACTCTCAACTATGGCTGCCAGGTCTTTAAGAATAAAATCATGTGATATCCTGGCTGAGATTCCCAGTGTTCTGTGGAAAGTCACCCTGGGCTTCGATCTCAGTTTCCAGGGGGGGCTCTCATGGGTGGCCTTGGAAAATCCCAACTCAATTCATGGCAATACTTCTCTGAGTTCAGTTCCAGAACTCAGTCTCCAAGGGAATCACACCAGAGTTCAAGCCCAGGCGGACCCAGTCCTCTCTTCCACCGCCACACAAATGACCACAATTCAAACCAAAACACTGCCAAAAGGCCCTCATCTTCTTCCATATAGACAATACTCATAACCTCTGGCTGGAGGTTTCCATGAGGGGTGCAGCCTAAGACAGTGTCCACAATAAGCTCCCTTGCCCATCATTTGCCTAATGTCAGGGTGGCCTGGACACCCTTCCTTTGAACCAGGAGTGATCAAATAGGCCTGCCTTTAATACTGCTCAGCTTCTCCGCTTGGAGGCCTGCTGATCTTGGGGTATAGATTCTTTGTGTGAACTGGAGTCATGAGAAAACCCAAGCACATAATGGCTAGCCTCTGCAGGGCTTTGAAAAACTCATTTGACCCAAAGGATCCCTATTCTCACTTGATGGAGGACAGGAACCTTACAGAGGAAGGCAAGAGACTTCATCCACATTGACTGCTTTTTTGCCATATTGGCTATGGATGCACATATGGGATCTTTCTTGAGATCCATCAGGTGCTGACAATCTAAGCCACAGCCTTACACAAGGGCAAGAGGCTGATTCAGACACATCCCTTTGCAAAGCAATTAAGCAAAGAGCCACAAGTGATGCCCGTTCGTTTGCATTTGAAAACTGTTTTCTTCAGGCTTCACAAAGGGGTGTCCTGAGGCAAAGACCTTGCTGACATCCAGGGAAACAAAACAATAGGTAAGCAAAAGGCCCAAAGCAGGGTTTCTCCACTGAGACTTTAATGGGCCCACTGATATCTGAGTTTTCTGAGATGCTCACTATTCATTTCAGCTATCTAGTACATGGCAATGTCACCAAGCTTGGAGGTGGTACATATCTTGGACACAAAACCATGAGCCTATTCTGAAGAGTGGCCAGAATTCAGGAAAATACCAGAAATTTAGGAAGATAGTAGGTTTTGCCCATGGATAAGGCAAGCCCCAGTCCATTCATAAATTGGGCAGGATGAATGCTGGAAGCTTTCTACTAGACAGGACACATCCATTGATGCATTCTCTTTTCTAATGTCTACAACCATGGACACAGTGCGATACACAGACATAGCAACACTCGCCTTGTCAAAAGACTTGCTAGAAACAGTCCACTCCAAACCAAACAAACCGCCTTTCCTAGCTCTTCTCAGAACATGAGACCAAACCACAGACTCACACCCACACCCACAAAGCCACCTCCTTCCCCCAAGTAGGTCTGTGACTACCCGCAGTGTCCTCTGACAGGTGGGCCATACTATGTTCCCCCGAAATGGCCTGTCCTGTCTCAGATCTGGACTCCTTGGCCTATTCTGTGAAGTTATCAGGAGCCAGGGGTGAGCCACTACCTGCTTTCTCAGGAAAGACCCCCTTCAGAGCTTCCTTGGCAATTGGCCATCCGCACATCTGTAGGTACCAAGAAAGACTGACTCTGTCCTTAATAAATACAAACAAGTGAGCCCACTGAAACTGCCACTGGGACTGCCTCTGGGTGCCTGGCTTCCTGGATCCCAAATTCAGAGAGTTCCATCACCAAGGAAGTGTGGTGAGGTCACTTCCTTCAGGAACTGAATGAGGTCACTGCCTTGGAAACCACTCTGTCCTAACTGTTGATTCCAAGGGTCCCATGAGATGGAGGCTGCCCCTGCTTCCTGTGACACTTTCACAAGTTAGAATGGTATATCAACCATAGGCACCCAGGAAAAGCTCTCCACACAGGCCTGGTTTGGTCCATCTTGTCTACATTAAGAAGAGAGAGGCTCATTCAGACACATCTTTTCATCCTGACCAGGTTGTTTGCCACAGAAGATGACTTCTGCTCTCTCAGGTCCTTCCTGGCTGCCTACATCTTCTCCAGGGATCATTTCTGCATGGACCTTTGAGGTTCTCAGCAGGTGGAAGATCCCCTACATTCCTGTATTGTAAGACCAACTCTGTCCCTGCTCTTCTGTAAAGTTATATTGAGGGAAAAGTAAATGCTTGGGGTTAAGAACATGTTCGATTTGGGTTAGAAATCATTCTGCTGGATGAAGAATGGTATTGGGAACCTGTGATATTTATAATAATATAGAGGTGAAATATATGTATGAAAACAGAAATCTAAGTAAGATTTGCAGACCAGAAGGGCATTGGGCCCTTGATTGAAATACTTAGCTTTGAATTACATTCTGTACAGATGTCTCTGACAAATCCATATACAATGGCATAGGACCTTGTACCTTGGATGATTGAATGTAGAAGAGAAGATCCAGTCAAAAAGGGATAGGAGGTAGGATTAGGAAGATAGTCAGTAGGTTTAGGAAGAAGAGTGGGTATAATATTTGGACCAAAAGTTCTTTAGCAATGGGGTGTCTGTTAGAGAGTGAATGTAAATGTCAGCACATGTGAAGAGTCAGTCACAATGATGAACTGGGGAAGATATGTAGGAAAGCAGATATGAATATAGACATTAGGAAATCAGGAAAAGTATAAAGTGAGTGATAGGATTTGACATTTTCAACAGGGTTGAGGTTGAATATATAATCTAAGGCAGAAACAAATGTGTAGTCACCAATAGGATTGACATTTGAGAGCATTAGGCAACCTGGACAAGGATGGTTTTAGTAATCCATGCTAACTTTCCAATTAGGCTTTGGTACAATCATAAGTGTGACCTTTGCATTTTGTGTCCAGAATATCACTGTGATAAAATATATATGTAGATCAGGTGACATGAGTATTTCTTCAACTATTTTTGGGAGCAATGTATTGAAGACGTATAAATTAGCATTCGGGGGTACAAATAGGTATACCCAGGGTCTATGAGTATAGAGATAATGCATGAATAGACCACACTGTGAATAAAGACTATAACTGGTTCCAATTTAAATAATGGATTGAATTGATATCTGAAAATATATAGGAAATTTTATATTGATACACGATCATTCATTCCAACCAGTTATACATCTAATGGTAATATTAGGGTGATGGTTTACCATGAGGGGTGTGTGAGTTTTGGTTCCAAAGTGATTATGGAAATCCAAAATAATATGCTTGGAAAGAAGTCTCATGAAAAGACCAGTCAAGAAACATGGAGGAATACATGTGTTCTGAAGCAGGATTTGATGGAAAGTGAACCAAATGCCTAGAAATTTGTGAACATGAGGATGAAATATATATCCTATGATGTGCATCAACTGAAGAAATAGTAATGTGCCAGTGTTGAATAAAAATAAATGTCCAAATACACATCATGTCCCATAAGAGTCTACTTGCATTGATGTTAAACAGGGTCAGTTACTGAAGAAATGTTAGGATTTCTATTCACCATTCACTGAAGTTAGTTTTCAGTACTAGAAAACAAATACGTATTTCAGGTGGATGAATATTTCTGAGAATAATCTTGTGAAAAGTTGATTATAAATCCACATACATGAACATGAATTTAGGGAGTGTAAAATAAGACACATATATTTTATATTTTGAAAAATCTGGAGAGTGTGTGTGTGTATATATACATAGATATATATACACAAACACAAACACAGAGACATTAAGAAGTAAAAATATATATGCCATTGAAATTCATCATGAAATATAGATCATTTAAAGATCCAAAAATATTTATTTTACTGAACATGGATGTATGTATCATGTTGTTCAAGTAGGAAGCTCACCCATAGGTTGATTTTCAGTTCAAACAGCATTTAGGAGTAGTAATTTCTTCTCACAGATTGTATCTGCCAAGTCAGCCACCACAAAAGAATGTAGCTGGGAAACCAGGTAGGATTCTGTATGTGCATGTAAAAAGACATGTGCTGAATAGGCTGCAAAGAAAGGGAGACAGGAATTCACATATTTGTTAAGTTTAAAAACACATGGAGATCTATTACATTGAACTAGATTCATAACATGTACCCTTTATAATTCAAAAGGCCTGTCCAACTACGCCTCATGCCTCCTCTGAACTGCTAGTATTTTTATTCTGTTTGGGTTATTTTTCTCTATCATATTATGATTCATAGTCAGGGTCTAGTAGGGTATGGGTTAGTGTCAGGGATTCAGTTTTTGGAATGGAAAATAGGAAAATAAATCCAATGTTTATGCAAATGTGTTCTACACAAAATCTTCCCACAATCATCCAGAAAAATGCCTTGACAATACCCTTGCCCCATGTAAGACGCAATTCGAGAAGAAGGGTTAGAAAATCATTGAATACATATGTGGAATGAAAAATGCTCAGGAGTTCACAACTTTGGAGGTGGTAGAGGAGTTTCCAGAAGTAAGGGACAGGATAAACACTCCACAAACATGGAGCTCTGCTGGCCTAAAGACTTCTTGAGAAACTGCCTCTGAGAATGGGCTTTTGAAATATATGTTGTTGTCAGGAGCTTTAGCTTCTTTTGTAGTGAGACCATCAAAGCTGGGTCTTCATCTATGTGACCTGGAGGATATGGTTTCTGATTTTCCAATGAACATGAGGCAGAAGTGCTGAATTCTCTCTTTGTAGGTAAACTGTGGCCATTGGGGGCTAAGTGTCTCCCCGTGGGGACTCTGAAGCCATTTGGTCATCCTCCACTTTTCGTGGTGTTTCTTGCTGCTGCACTAGGACTTTGGTATTTGCTTCACGAAATAGAAGGAGTTTAACTGGTACACAGTGCTGGAGGGAGTTCTGTCACGTGTGGTGGGTCAGGGTCCTAGGAAAATGCACCAACCATGATTCTATCTTACAGAGCGTGGCCCCTTGACCATAGCAACCTGATTCTGAACATTGTTCTGAAACCTCTTCATGTAACAAGATGCCTTTACATATAAGGGTCTGCTGGGTGCACCATGTCAGTCACAAGCCATTTGGAAGCCCATCGCAGATCCACATGGCCCCACCACAGATGTTTTATCACACACCTGCACACCACTGCTCTAGGCCCACTACTCAGCAGGCCCCACCATACTGGCATCTCTGTTCTTCATCATTTTCATGAAACCCGTCAATCAAGGCACCTGTCTGGTACACTCATGATCAGCAACAGGACATCCAAAGGTTCTCCAGTGCCACCTGGTCATGGGAATTTCAAAGATTGCATGGTATTTATCTAGCCGTTTTTAAAGGATGAAGTTGGAGGCACTGTGGGTTTCCATTCATTCAGGAACCATTAAATGGTGAGAAAGATCATTTCAATGAAATCTCTGGAGAACTCTAACAAACAAGGCTTCCCAAAGAGTGGCCCAAACGTCACATGAAACCAGGCCCACTGAGGTGTACAATGTGAGGTCCATGTGTGTTTTGACTCTCAACTATGGCTGCCAGGTCTTTAAGAATAAAATCATGTGATATCCTGGATGAGATTCCCAGTGTTCTGTGGAAAGTCACCCTGGGCTTCGATCTCAGTTTCCAGGGGGGGCTCTCATGAGTGGCCTCGGAAAATCCCAACTCAATTCATGGCAATACTTCTCTGAGTTCAGTTCCAGAACTCAGTGTCCAAGGGAATCACACCAGAGTTCAAGCCCAGGCGGACCCAGTCCTCTCTTCCACCGCCACACAAATGACCACAATTCAAACCAAAACACTGCCAAAAGGCCCTCATCTTCTTCCATATAGACAATACTCATAACCTCTGGCTGGAGGTTTCCATGAGGGGCGCAGCCTAAGACAGTGTCCACAATAAGCTCCCTTGCCCATCATTTGCCTAATGTCAGGGTGGCCTGGACACCCTTCCTTTGAACCAGGAGTGATCAAATAGGCCTGCCTTTAATACTGCTCAGCTTCTCCGCTTGGAGGCCTGCTGATCTTGGGGTATAGATTCTTTGTGTGAATTGGAGTCATGAGAAAACCCAAGCACATAATGGCTAGCCTCTGCAGGGCTTTGAAAAACTCATTTGACCCAAAGGATCCCTATTCTCACTTGATGGAGGACAGGAACCTTACAGAGGAAGGCAAGAGACTTCATCCACATTGACTGCTTTTTTGCCATATTGGCTATGGATGCACATATGGGATCTTTCTTGAGATCCATCAGGTGCTGACAATCTAAGCCACAGCCTTACACAGGGCCAAGAGGCTGATTCAGACACATCCCTTTGCAAAGCAATTAAGCAAAGAGCCACAAGTGATGCCCGTTCGTTTGCATTTGAAAACTGTTTTCTTCAGGCTTCACAAAGGGGTGTCCTGAGGCAAAGACCTTGCTGACATCCAGGGAAACAGAACAATAGGTAAGCAAAAGGCCCAAAGCAGGGTTTCTCCACTGAGAACTTAATGGGCCCACTGATATCTGAGTTTTCTGAGATGCTCACTATTCATTTCAGCTATCTAGTACATGGCAATGTCACCAAGCTTGGAGGTGGTACATATCTTGGACACAAACCATGAGCCTATTCTGAAGAGTGGCCAGAATTCAGGAAAAAAACAGAAATTTAGGAAGATAGTAGGATTTGCCCATGGATAAGGCAAGCCCCAGTCCATTCATAAATTGGGCAGGATGAATGCTGGAAGCTTTCTACTAGACAGGACACATCCATTGATGCATTCTCTTTTCTAATGTCTACAACCACGGACACAGTGCGATAGAAGACATAGCAACACTCGCCTTGTCAAAAGACTTGCTAGAAACAGTCCACTCCAAACCAAACAAACCGCCTTTCCTAGCTCTTCTCAGAACATGAGACCAAACCACAGACTCACACCCACACCCACAAAGCCACCTCCTTCCCCCAAGTAGGTCTGTGACTACCCGCAGTGTCCTCTGACAAGTGGGCCATACTATGTTCCCCCGAAATGGCCTGTCCTGTCTCAGATCTGGACTCCTTGGCCTATTCTGTTAAGTTATCAGGAGCCAGGGGTGAGCCACTACCTGCTTTCTCAGGAAAGACCCCGTTCAGAGCTTCCTTGGCAATTGGCCATCCGCACATCTGTAGGTACCAAGAAAGACTGACTCTGTCCTTGGTAAATCCAAACAAGTGAGCCCACTGGGACTGGCAGTGGAACTGCCTCTGGGTGCCTGGCTTCCTGGATCCCAAGTTCAGAGAGTTCCATAACCAAGGAAGTGTGGTGAGGTCACTTCCTTCAGGAACTGAATGAGGTCACTGCCTTGGAAACCACTCTGTCCTAACTGTTGCTTCCAAGGGTCCCATGAGATGGAGGCTGCCCCTGCTTCCTGTGACACTTTCACAAGTTAGAATGGTATACCAACCATAGGCACCCAGGAAAAGCTCTCCACACAGGCCTGGTTTGGTCCATCTTGTCTACATTAAGAAGAGAGAGGCTCATTCAGACACATCTTTTCATCCTGACCAGGTTGTTTGCCACAGAAGATGACTTCTGCTCTCTCAGGTCCTTCCTGGCTGCCTACATCTTCTCCAGGGATCATTTCTGCATGGACCTTTGAGGTTCTCAGCAGGTGGAAGATCCCCTACATTCCTGTATTGTAAGACCAACTCTGTCCCTGCTCTTCTGTAAAGTTAGATTGAGGGAAAAGTAAATGCTTAGGGTTAAGAACATGTTCGATTTGGGTTAGAAATCATTCTGCTGGATGAAGAATGGTATTGGGAACCTGTGATATTTATAATAATATAGAGGTGAAATATATGTATGAAAACAGAAATCTAAGTAAGATTTGAAGGCCAGAAGGGCATTGGGCCCTTGATTGAAATACTTAGCTTTGAATTACATTCTGTACAGATGTCTCTGACAAATCCATATACAATGGCATAGGACCTTGTACCTTGGATGATTGAATGTAGAAGAGAAGATCCATTCAAAAAGGGATAGGAGGTAGGATTAGGAAGATAGTCAGTAGGTTTAGGAAGAAGAGTGGGTATAATATTTGGACCAAAAGTTCTTTAGCAATAGGGTGTCTGTTAGAGAGTGAATGTAAATGTCAGCACATGTGAAGAGTCAGTCACAATGATGATCTGGGAAAGATATGTAGGAAAGCAGATATAAATATAGACATTAGGAAATCAGGAAAAGTATAAAGTGAGTGATAGGATTTGACATTTTCAACAGGGTTGAGGTTGAATATATAATCTAAGGCAGAAACAAATGTGTAGTCACCAATAGGATTGACATTTGAGAGCATTAGGCAACCTGGACAAGGATGGTTTTAGTAATCCATGCTAACATTCCAATTAGGCTTTGGTACAATCATAAGTGTGACCTTTGCATTTTGTGTCCAGAATATCACTGTGATAAAATATATATGTAGATCAGGTGACATGAGTATTTCTTCAACTATTTTTGGGAGCAATGTATTGAAGACGTATAAATTAGCATTCGGGGGTACAAATAGGTATACCCAGGGTCTATGAGTATAGAGATAATGCATGAATAGACCACACTGTGAATAAAGAATATAAATGGTTCCAATTTAAATAATGGATTGAATTGATATCTGAAAATATATAGGAAATCTTATATTGATACAGGATCATTCATTCCAACCAGTTATACATCTAATGGTAATATTAGTGTGATGGTTTACCATGAGGGGTGTGTGAGTTTTGGTTCCAAAGTGATTAAGGAAATCCAAAATAATATGCTTGGAAAGAAGTCTCATGAAAAGACCAGTCAAGAAACATGGAGGAATACATGTGTTCTGAAGCAGGATTTGATGGAAAGTGAACCAAATGCCTAGAAATTTGTGAACATGAGGATGAAATATATATCCTATGATGTGCATCAACTGAAGAAATAGTAATGTACCAGTGTTGAATAAAAATAAATGTCCAAATACACATCATGTCCCATAGGAGTCTATTTGCATTGATGTTAAAAAGGGTCAGTTACTGAAGAAATGTTAGGATTTCTATTCACCATTCACTGAAGTTAGTTTTCAGTACTAGGAAACAAATACGTATTTGAGGTGGATGAATATTTCTGAGAATAATCTTGTGAAAAGTTGATTATAAATCCACATACATGAACATGAATTTAGGGAGTGTAAAATAAGACACATATATTTTATATTTTGAAAAATCTGGAGAGTGTGTGTGTGTATATATACATAGATATATATACACAAACACAAACACAGAGACATTAAGAAGTAAAAATATATATGCCAATTGAAATTCATCATGAAATATATATCATTTAAAGATCCAAAAATATTTATTTTACTGAACATGGATGTATGTATCATGTTGTTCAAGTAGGAAGCTCACCCATAGATTGATTTTCAGTTCAAACAGCATTTAGGAGGAGTGATTTCTTCTCACAGATTGTATCTGCCAAGTCAGCCACCTCAAAACAATGTAGCTGGGAAACCAGGTAGGATTCTGTATGTGCATGTAAAAAGACATGTGCCGAATAGGCTGCAAAGAAAGGGAGACAGGAATTCACATATTTGTTAAGTTTAAAAACACATGGAGATCTATTACACTGGACTAGATTCATAACATGTACCCTTTATAATTCAAAAGGCCTGTCCAACTACGCCTCACGCCTCCTCTGAACTGCTAGTATTTTTATTCTGTTTGGGTTATTTTTCTCTATCATATTATGATTCGTAGTCAGAGTCTAGTAGGGTATGGGTTAGTGTCAGGGATTCAGTTTTTGGAATGGAAAATAGGAAAATAAATCCAATGTTTATGCAAATATGTTCTCCACAAAATCTTCCCACAATCATCCAGAAAAATGCCTTGACAATACCCTTGCCCCATGTAAGACGCAATTCGAGAAGAAGAGTTAGAAAATCATTGAATACATATGTGGAATGAAAAATGCTCAGGAGTTCACAACTTTGGAGGTGGTACAGGAGTTTCCAGAAGTAAGGGACAGGAGAAACACTCCACAAACATGGAGCTCTTTTTGTAGTGAGACCATCAAAGCTGGGTCTTCATCTATGTGACCTGGAGGATATGGTTTCTGATTTTCCAATGAACATGAGGCAGATGTGCTGAATTCTCTCTTTGTAGGTAAACTGTGGGCATTGGGGGCTAAGTGTCTCCCCGTGGGGACTCTGAAGCCATTTGGTCATCCTCCACTTTTCGTGGTGTTTCTTGCTGCTGCACTAGGAGTTTGGTATTTGCTTCACGAAATACAAGGAGTTTAACTGGGACACAGTGCTGGAGAGAGTTCTGTCATGTGTGGTGGGTCAGGGTCCTAGGAGAATGCACCAACCATGATTCTATCTTACAGAGCGTGGCCCCTTGACCATAGCAACCTGATTCTGAACATTGTTCTGAAACCTCTTCATATAACAAGATGCCTTTACATATAAGGGTCTGCTGGGTGCACCATGTCAGTCACAAGCCATTTGGAAGCCCATCGCAGATCCACATGGCCCCAACACAGATGTTTTATCACACACCTGCACACCACTGCTCTAGGCCCACTACTCAGCAGGCCCCACCATACTGGCATCTCTGTTCTTCATCATTTTCATGAAACCCGTCAATCAAGGCACCTGTCTGGTACACTCATGATCAGCAACAGGACATCCAAAGGTTCTCCAGTGCCACCTGGTCATGGGAATTTCAAAGATTGCATGGTATTTATCTAGCCGTTTTTAAAGGATGAAGTTGGAGGCACTGTGGGTTTCCATTCATTCAGGAACCATTAAATGGTGAGAAAGATCATTTCAATGAAATCTCTGGAGAACTCTAACAAACAAGGCTTCCCAAAGAGTGGCCAAAACGTCACATGAAACCAGGCCCACTGAGGTGTACAATGTGAGGTCCATGTGTGTTTTGACTCTCAACTATGGCTGCCAGGTCTTTAAGAATAAAATCATGTGATATCCTGGCTGAGATTCCCAGTGTTCTGTGGAAAGTCACCCTGGGCTTCGATCTCAGTTTCCAGGGGGGGCTCTCATGAGTGGCCTCGGAAAATCCCAACTCAATTCATGGCAATACTTCTCTGAGTTCAGTTCCAGAACTCAGTCTCCAAGGGAATCACACCAGAGTTCAAGCCCAGGCGGACCCAGTCCTCTCTTCCACCGCCACACAAATGACCACAATTCAAACCAAAACACTGCCAAAAGGCCCTCATCTTCTTCCATATAGACAATACTCATAACCTCTGGCTGGAGGTTTCCATGAGGGGCGCAGCCTAAGACAGTGTCCACAATAAGCTCCCTTGCCCATCATTTGCCTAATGTCAGGGTGGCCTGGACACCCTTCCTTTGAACCAGGAGTGATCAAATAGGCCTGCCTTTAATACTGCTCAGCTTCTCCGCTTGGAGGCCTGCTGATCTTGGGGTATAGATTCTTTGTGTGAATTGGAGTCGTGAGAAAACCCAAGCACATAATGCCTAGCCTCTGCAGGGCTTTGAAAAACTCATTTGACCCAAAGGATCCCTATTCTCACTTGATGGAGGACAGGAACCTTACAGAGGAAGGCAAGAGACTTCATCCACATTGACTGCTTTTTTGCCATATTGGCTATGGATGCACATATGGAATCTTTATTGAGATCCATCAGGTGCTGACAATCTAAGCCACAGCCTTACACAGGGCCAAGAGGCTGATTCAGACACATCCCTTTGCAAAGCAATTAAGCAAAGAGCCACAAGTGATGCCCGTTCGTTTGCATTTGAAAACTGTTTTCTTCAGGCTTCACAAAGGGGTGTCCTGAGGCAAAGACCTTGCTGACATCCAGGGAAACAGAACAATAGGTAAGCAAAAGGCCCAAAGCAGGGTTTCTCCACTGAGAACTTAATGGGCCCACTGATATCTGAGTTTTCTGAGATGCTCACTATTCATTTCAGCTATCTAGTACATGGCAATGTAACCAAGCTTGGAGGTGGTACATATCTTGGACACAAAACCATGAGCCTATTCTGAAGAGTGGCCAGAATTCAGGAAAAAAACAGAAATTTAGGAAGATAGTAGGTTTTGCCCATGGATAAGGCAAGCCCCAGTCCATTCATAAATTGGGCAGGATGAATGCTGGAAGCTTTCTACTAGACAGGACACATCCATTGATGCATTCTCTTTTCTAATATCTACAACCACGGACACAGTGCGATACACAGACATAGCAACACTCGCCTTGTCAAAAGACTTGCTAGAAACAGTCCACTCCAAACCAAACAAACCGCCTTTCCTAGCTCTTCTCAGAACATGAGACCAAACCACAAACTCACACCCACACCCACAAAGCCACCTCCTTCCCCCAAGTAGGTCTGTGACTACCCGCAGTGTCCTCTGACAGGTGGGCCATACTATGTTCCCTTGGAATGGCCTGTCCTGTCTCAGATCTGGACTCCTTGTCCAATTCTGTGAAGTTATCAGGAGCCAGGGGTGAGCCACTACCTGCTTTCTCAGGAAAGACCCCCTTCAGAGCTTTCTTGGCAATTGGCCATCCTCACATCTGTAGGTACCAAGAAAGACTGACTCTGTCCTCGGTAAATCCAAACAAGTGATCCCACTGGGACTGGCACTGGGACTGCCTCTGGGTGCCTGGCTTCCTGGATCCCAAGTTCAGAGAGTTCCATCACCAAGGAAGTGTGGTGAGGTCACTTCCTTCAGGAACCGATTGAGGTCACTACCTTGGAAACCACTCTGTCCTAACTGTTGCTTCCAAGGGTCCCATGAGATGGAGGCTTCCCCTGCTTCCTGTGACACTTTCACAAGTTAGAATGGTATATCAACCATAGGCACCCAGGAAAAGCTCTCCACACAGGCCTGGTTTGGTCCATCTTGTCTACATTAAGAAGAGAGAGGCTCATTCAGACACATCTTTTCATCCTGACCAGGTTGTTTGCCATAGAAGATGACTTCTGCTCTCTCAGGTCCTTCCTGGCTGCCTACATCTTCTCCAGGGATCATTTCTGCATGGACCTTTGAGGTTCTCAGCAGTTGGAAGATCCTCTACATTCCTGTATTGTAAGACCAACTCTGTCCCTGCTCTTCTGTAAAGTTAGATTGAGGGAAAAGTAAATGCTTGGGGTTAAGAACATGTTCGATTTGGGTTAGAAATCATTCTGCTGGATGAAGAATGGTATTGGGAACCTGTGATATTTATAATAATATAGAGGTGAAATATATGTATGAAAACAGAAATCTAAGTAAGATTTGAAGGCCAGAAGGGCATTGGGCCCTTGATTGAAATACTTAGCTTTGAATTACATTCTGTACAGATGTCTCTGACAAATCCATATACAATGGCATAGGACCTTGTACCTTGGATGATTGAATGTAGAAGAGAAGATCCAGTCAAAAAGGGATAGTAGGTAGGATTAGGAAGATAGTCAGTAGGTTTAGGAAGAAGAGTGGGTATAATATTTGGACCAAAAGTTCTTTAGCAATAGGGTGTCTGTTAGAGAGTGAATGTAAATGTCAGCACATGTGAAGAGTCAGTCACAATGATGAACTGGGGAAGATATGTAGGAAAGCAGATATAAATATAGACATTAGGAAATCAGGAAAAGTATAAAGTGAGTGATAGGATTTGACATTTTCAACAGGGTTGAGGTTGAATATATAATCTAAGGCAGAAACAAATGTGTAGTCACCAATAGGATTGACATTTGAGAGCATTAGGCAACCTGGACAAGGATGGTTTTAGTAATCCATGCTAACTTTCCAATTAGGCTTTGGTACAATCATAAGTGTGACCTTTGCATTTTGTGTCCAGAATATCACTGTGATAAAATATATATGTAGATCAGGTGACATGAGTATTTCTTCAACTATTTTTGGGAGCAATGTATTGAAGACGTATAAATTAGCATTCGGGGGTACAAATAGGTATACCCAGGGTCTATGAGTATAGAGATAATGCATGAATAGACCACACTGTGAATAAAGAATATAACTGGTTCCAATTTAAATAATAGATTGAATTGATATCTGAAAATATATAGGAAATCTTATATTGATACAGGATCATTCATTCCAACCAGTTATACATCTAATGGTAATATTAGTGTGATGGTTTACCATGAGGGGTGTGTGAGTTTTGGTTCCAAAGTGATTAAGGAAATCCAAAATAATATGCTTGGAAAGAAGTCTCATGAAAAGACCAGTCAAGAAACATGGAGGTATACATGTGTTCTGAAGCAGGATTTGATTGAAAGTGAACCAAATGCCTAGAAATTTGTGAACATGAGGATGAAATATATATCCTATGATGAGCATCAACTGAGGAAATAGTAATGTGCCAGTGTTGAATAAAAATAAATGTCCAAATACATATCATGTCCCATAGCAGTCTACTTGCATTGATGTTAAACAGGGTCAGTTACTGAAGAAATGTTAGGACTTCTATTCACCATTCACTGAAGTTAGTTTTCAGTTCTAGGAAACAAATACGTATTTCAGGTGGATGAATATTTCTGAGAATAATCTTGTGAAAAGTTGATTATAAATCTACATACATGAACATGAATTTAGGGAGTGTAAAATAAGACACATATATTTTATATTTTGAAAAATCTGGAGAGTGTGTGTGTGTGTATATA